>NC_090268.1:17141759-17451944 GCF_040414725.1 Anabrus simplex | reverse complement strand
ACATGAGCTTGATATCTTATTGCATTGTGTACTTACTAAGCTTTGTTCGAGTTCATTCCATTGCTGTTTTTGCTCGCTTAATCTTTACGACGCGAAGATGGATCCAAGATAACTGTTGGCAATACTGGCTGTAATAGCATGCCCAGTATTTATAATGGCTGCCAGCCGTGAGCAGCACGTGGGGGATGCTGTGACGCTTCAGTCACCATTGAAATACTTTAAAGCTAATAAAAGTGGGGGGGAAATTAAGTAAGAAGTCTAAAGAAACTGTTCTGAACTTTCACAGTAGCCTACGAGATGAGAATCTGCTTTGGGCTGTGGAAGAAGTGGTGAAAAAACCGCGCAGCTCACGTACAGTGTTTACACGGCTCGTGCGGAATTTAAAGGAATTCGTATGTTTTCTTGTGGTTCTATATTGTATGTGCTGCCCTGTGGTTGCTTATATATATCGTGAGTGTTTCTGACGACACGTCTTCTTAAAGGCGCTGAAAATTTAGTTTCAGTTATAAGAAAGTGTCTGACTTATGTAAACAAGCAATCAAGGCGATAACCAAAGTGAAACAAAACGTAACTCAACCAAGCTACATGCCAGATTTACGTGACAGAAAACGTTTGTTCATCAGCATGTAACTTTTTATAAAATACCAATAAATAATAATAAAATATAAATAAAAATATATAAATAAATAAAATTACTCAAAACCTAATAAAAATAATTATTCGAAATGTCCGTAGTATGGGAGCCAGAGTTCACCAGAATGGATCCTTCGAATTTAGATAGAGCATGATAATTCTCTATCACCCAGGGCGTGTACATAATGCTTCGTACTGGTACTGGTACATCTGCTTCAGGCCTTACCTAACCTTCTGAAAACGACTAAATAGGTAGGAACTGCACCTAGGTTCATCAATAACTCCACTGATTCTAAAATATCTAACTATACTCTCAATAAAATCCGTACATGAGCACCTCATCAACACACCACAATATACGTATAACACACACACAAAAAATTGCTGGAAGACTCCATATTTACAACAACAACAATAATGAAAACAGTGGGAAAACGAAAGCGAGAACTAAGCCACCATTTGTAGTTTGTCCGTATAACAATGTACATATATGTAGCTAAGTACACTTCACTATCTCTGTCAACACGACTTGCCGATTTTCATAATCAGCACTTATAATATCACACAGATACTGTATCTCGTAATACTGTGTTCACTGACTTAAACACTTGTTTTAAAGATATATTGTACCCGCCCCCTACCAAAAAAAAGGCTCCGGCAAAATATCTACAGGGCGTTAACGGGTTGAAAATATAATAAAATAGGCGCTTATCTAATATTACCTTAATGGCATACAGGGTAGGAGAAACGGGGCATACTTAACTACAATGAAAACACAATCAAATTAAAGTATAAATTAATACAAGCGGTTTATTAGACCTTGATGACGATGGGAATGGCGCATCTATATTCACAAATAAATTACATTAATTATTAACAATTGTTGTGGTTTATTTATCGTCTTGTAGTCGTGTGTGATAGATCCGAGTATTGTTATCGCATAGCGATTTGCCATGACGTGATGCGAACGGAAACATTTACCATAAACACTGAGGCTACATGACATTATTGACAACTGAACTTAACATTCATGCAACAAGTCTGAGCGATCCCTATTCTAAAAGCACACAGTTATCTCCCAACGAAATACCATGAAAGAAATTACACAAATGTGGAGCAAACACCCGGGTTTGAACCGACCCTCACTGGAATACAATTCGCAGCGCCGATGGGGCAGAACCATCGCCGACGCTAATTATAGTCACAACATGTCACATAACAACATAACGAATCACATATTATATACAATGAACACGTGCGGCACCACATTCTTCATTTTAGCATTGTGGAATACCAATGCCGACGTAGGGAACTGAACTGACGACCCCTGGCATCAAAATATGACACAGAAATCCCTACCTAAATTATACTCAAATGAGTAACAATAGTAATCTAACAAATACTAGTACCAATCAGCGTGTCATTTATAAGCGAATGCTTCATTCTGGCGTGTTGAATATTTCCCATTATTAGCCGACTCATGCAGGCCTTCTTTTCTTAGATCAAGGCTCTCCTCCTATATAAGCGGACACACACACTAAACATGTCTGGTTGCAAGGTCAAGCGCCTCAACCCCCTACCACGGGCGGTCAATAGCCTTGCCTTCCACAGGCATAACAAGCCATTTCTTTAAACAAAACCACCTCTTCCCGAGGTACGTTTACAATAAACTGAGGCTTATCCCTCATTAATCAAATTGCATCGGCTTCAAATAAATCACCTCGATACAACACATATATTTTTAATGGCCCAATCATGACTTCAAATATCTCACCTATCTTACAACAACACCGGTTTTTTTGATACCAATATTTGTATGATTACTGTCATCACTACTGTCATTATTATTGTTGTTGTTTTCATTATTACACTATCTTCCTACGTGATTTACCTGGTAATAAGATCCTACTGAGTCATCACACCGAAACTTCCTCGTAATTACGATGTAATTAAATAACCCAGCGGCAATTAATTCATAATTAAACCCTAATCAATTTATGATTAACACATAATTAATTTCTAATTAAATCGTCACACGGCAGTACAGTAATAAATTAAATATTCACACGCTAATTAGCTCAGTCAAATATTCACCCTGTAATTAACTTCTAATTAAATATTCACATGGTGATTAACCCAATTAAATATTCACACGGTAATTAACTCAATCTAATTTCCACACGGTAATTAACTCAATTAAATATTCACATGGTAATTAACTCAATCTAATTTCCACACGGTAATTAACTCAATTAAATATTCACACGGTAATTCTATTAAATATTCACACTGTAATTACTTTTACTCAAATTGTAATTAAATTATGATAAACCTGATCAAATAATCCAGCTTAAATTCTAACACTCCCTAGCTAAATATTTCAAAGGAGGCCTGGGGTATCAGTTCCGCCTATATATCTCGTGACGTCGGGACCTCACGTAGCATACTTATATTAGCTACCAATCACGCATTTATCAATACTGGATCAACTGCAACCTAGCTCGAATTACCCTGAATTTAAAAAACTCGTCCCCTGACGCATTAACTGACCACAAGTCTCCCAAAATAAAGTAAATAAGTAAATCTTCTACCGCATGCAATCTTATTAAACTATGGTTTCCCTTATCCACAATTAAACCACTCAGACCTGTTATTAATTAAATAAAATAAGAAATAGAAACTACATGCCCCATTTCGGCACTTCAACATTTGAATAAATTTATATCCCTAACATGATAGTGTCAGCTTATGATAAATAATTCCCCTCCCCTCTAATCATGCCATATCAAATATGAAAAATTACTCATCTCCATCACGTGACGACACCTTTGGTCAGTTCGGGAGATCCATTTCAGGTTTTACTGTTGACCCATTGGCACCAAGGCGATCACTGGTAGTTCCATTCCTCCTTCAAGCTGGAAGTCCATAGTTCCTGGTCGAAGAAGCCGCTGGCAGTAATACTGAGCACACAACACGTCACTATTTATTTCAAAATCTGTTTAGTTGCGTTCAGCGTGAACGTCCGGCCATGATTTCGGATATTACTTCGTAATCCGCGCTTCGGTATTGGATTCACTGTACCTCTCTGCCACTCTACCTTTGTTACTACCCGACACAGTAGTGCCGTAATAATAATAATAATAATAATAATAATAATAATAATAATAATAATAATAATAATACGAAACGTATGGAGTGTTCGCGACACGTCACAGTTTTTTTAAGTTTAATCACTGGCATCATGTACATAAAATCTATGTAATATTTACATGAATTACACTATTTCACTTGAAATTTAAGTTTTAAGTCACTTAAACAAAGGATCAATGAGAGCTTAACTAAACATAGCTCCGCCCTTGGTAAGCTGAAAGTCCCGTAAGAAGCGCTTCGCCCTCGGCAGTGCTTTTTACAAGGAGGCAATTTCTCCCACTCCAAATCTTCATGTAGCCTATCCACGGCCCACTAGAGGTCAAATAGCACGACCATCAGGTGACCAATATTCACCTGATGTGATTGGGACATCTCCGTACGATTATTCTTCGTAGGATCTCCTGTAATTAATTAAAGTTTGTCCTGCTTCCCCTTCCATGCGAGGGTGAATTCCCGCTTCAAGGAGGCGTGATAACACAAAACAGATGGCCCCGGTACTTTTCCACACAGAAACAATACAGAATTCTTTCTCCATCTGAAAGTTATCGAGTAAGAGGACATTAGACACTCTAAATAAGTGCCCCGAATATATTTATCTCTTTTAAATCGGAAGACGACTCCAGAATTCGGATTTCATTAATTTTTATATCGTAAATAATTAAGTTGGCTAGTCTGAATTAAAGATTTCCTTTCGAAAAAGTTTACTTCCCCTCATTCTCTGAGTCGTGAGGAAGGGATGTCTTCTTTCGAGTTACGTCTTGGTGAACCCCCAATTGCAGCCCCACCGCGGTCTAGATAGGCTAGACTTCGGCTGTCGGCCCCCGCTACACAAAGGAAGGTGTTGCGCAATAGATAGCAAATAATGAAATCCTGTAGAATAAATTTTAAAGACCCATTTTACCTGTCTTAATGATATGGATATTAATTAGTTTCGGTTTTATTCCCTCAAAGATCATCGCGTCTGTAATTTCAAAGACCAGTATTAACCAAAGGTCCTTGGATCATGCCCCTGTCGGGTGCAATATACATTTGAGCAACACACGCTTGTCGTTCCTGAACATAAATTATGGAAAGTCTAAGATAGCTTTCACCAACATATAATACCAGGCCACCACAAAGTGATACAATACTCAATGAGTAAGCACGGACAACGTTCCACGAACGTTTGAAGTCCAGTCCAGTATAGCGCAGCAGTGTCACTCCAGTACCGTATATCCAGTTTCACTCCCGTATCGTGTGTCCGCACTACTCCATTCCCGTACAGTGTGTGTGGTTGTAGTTCCGCTGTGATGTCGAAGTATATAAAGACCTCAGGTCTCACATGATACGTCGAGATTCATCCTGGCCAGCCAATCATGGTAGATCCTCTTGTCAAAACCACGCCCTGGACTTCTTGTTGCTCCCAAGAGAATAACAAACTCTGGGGTGTTTCACGTGAGGCATAGAACTTTCCGAGTACAACAACAAGCCCATCTCATAAGACACTGGGATGTCCGCATGAGTCATACACATTACCAGAGTTATTAAAGCAATGTTTTCCCAACCGTTGTACAAAACAAATTACTCATAGCACATATGAAGATCTCCCAGCTTACAAATATTAATGACAAAATATACAACTGAAATACTGATAATAATAATAATAATAATAATAATAATAATAATAATAATAATAATAATAATAATAATAATAATAATCGAATATTGACAATAATATCTCTCACTTCTATATATAGTGCGAGGGTTTGATGTATGTACTATCACAAGTACGCCTATGTATCAGCTCATTTCGAACTATGCACTCGCCGTAAGTAAAACAGGAAGGGGCTTATACGATATGGGTATAGGATTATTAGCGTACTCGAAATAATAATAATAATAATAATAATAATAATAATAATAATAATAATAATAATGTGTACCCTACTTTATATTCGTAACTGTCCTCTACCTGCAGAAATGTTGTCATGAGGAGATCGAGAGTTCGTTTTTACCTTGCGAATGTCAAGACAATATTTTCAACATTCGTGGAAACACTGTATTTTGCATTCCCACTCACAGGTGGGTTTTCACCTTGTTGGAGTGTGAGAAACTGCCACTGAATGTCGTTGCACGGGAGCGGAATCGTATACTTATGCCGTCAAATTTTTCGTTATAAGTCCCTATGTGCCTCACACAAATTTCATTATGAAAAAAAATAACCTTGCGTCTCTTTTCTCGGTATTCGTCAGTAATCTGTACGTTGAACACGATCAGCAAAGGAATAAATAGGTACGGTAAGTAATCAAAGTACAACGATGTGAAAGGAAGTAATTTCTTTTGATGCTACACTATTTGAGAATGAAGTGTTTGTCAGATGCTCGACGTTAATGATAATCCGGTTGTGGTGGAGAAGGAGAAACGAGACGGGAAGGGGAAACAGGAAAAGTGCTCACACGCGGAAGGATACTTTTCCTCAGCTCTTGAGTTGACTTTCACAATAGTGTCTTCGAGAATTTTCTGGAAGACGACACTGGAACACTAAAATGTCATCACTAGGTATATAAGAGCAGGGTCGCCTCGAACAGGAGCGGTGTAAAAACAAGGTGCAGCGTTGGAATTTTATCCTGAAAAGCAGTTCTGTAATGTTCGTGTATATTTAATGATACGAGTCTCCCACATATAGACACTCTTAACATTTACTCTCACACAAGCGAACTGGAGTATTACACTTCCGCATTTCCAGTCAAATTATCCGTAACTAAGCGAGCTGGACCGCCTCGGTGCATGCTCTCATGTTGGAGATGATTATGTCATCTATAGGATTTTGAAATAAGCTTTTGTGTTTGAAACTTGGTATCCGTATTCTAAGCATTTCCGGCGTACTGATATGCCATCATTTTTTCATATCAAATTGATGTAGAGTGAATTCTGAGAGTGATATTTGTAAACCTCATGACCATAGCGATGGGACCTGCATTTGAACCTGGAATATGAACTTCAAGGACTAAACGTTTCATTTCTGTGATCGTTGGATTCCCGTCACGTCTAACTCGGCGAGAAGCCTGTGTGAACGTCATGCGGCTATCACGACACCTAATACCGTTCTGCTTCGCTCAGAAGTTCTGCTCTGCTCCCGGCTCTTCTACGTTAGTTAGGACATTTTCGACCATATATTTAAATTTTCAGGATTTTTTTACTGTGAAACTTGTAATTGCTGTTCTATGAAATTTCTAAGATCAGTATTTAGCCTAATAATTTAGAACAGACCGCATAATGATATTCACAGTAGATAGCCCACTGTACAGCAGTGGTGGAGGTGATTATTTCTTAAAGGGTAAGTACAACTGGGCTGAGTAGCTAGGACGGTAGAGGCGCCGGCCTTCTGACCCCAACTTTGCAGGTTCGATCCTGGCTCAGTCCAGTGATATTTGAAGGTGCTCAAATACGTCATCCTCATCATGTATGAGAACTACTGCTGGACACAATTTCCGGCACCCGGTGTCTCCGAAAACCGTAAGAAAGTAGGTAATAGGAAGTAAAAGATATAACATTATTACTAGGGTACTTTTCATGATGATGATGCTTGTTGTTTAAAGGGGTATAACATCTAGGTCATCAGCCCGTAATGGTGCGAAATGTAATGACGATTTAAAAGATAAAAATTTATCCACTGACCAGAAATCAAAACGTGATGATGAACAATGATAATGAACAATCAGGGGATCCGATCGCCTTCTCAGAAACCATCTTAAAACAATAGTATTACTGATCAAAGGGCTGCTTCCAAAGCACGATCCTGAATCGATGATGCTTGTTGTCCAAAGGGATCCAAAATCCAGGTCAACGGCCCCTCATAATGGTACTTATCGCTAGTAAAGTAGAGCCATATTTCTCATGTAGCGCTACAAATAAAAAGTAACGTAGATTCACGGTGTTCCACACATTATCGTACTACTTACAAGTATTGTAGCAGGCACAGGCAACGCAGACCCACGGTGCCCCTGATATAGTGGTACTAATCACAGGCAACGTAAGCCCGTGATGTTCCACATGTAGTGGTACTAATCACGGGTACTGTAAAACCACAGTGAACCACTCCCTGCTGCTAATCACAAACCTATTGTGTACCTAACATAGTGGTACTACTCTCAAGTAAAGGCGACACATAGTGTTCCTCGCGTGATGGTACTAATTCCAAGTAGTCTCATGGTTCTTAATCGATCATCCCTTGGTCGCCTCTTGTAGTCACCTCTTACGACAGGCAGGGGATACCGTGGGAGTATTCTTCGTCTGCGTCCCCCAACCACAGGGGTTTTTGATGAAATTACGGTTAACCCATCCTCTTTAAAATCTACACTGAACACATAATGAGGAAAGTACTCGGGGGCTGGAAAGGAGGTATTTCTATCGAAGATGAGAAGATCAGTAACTTTACGTAGGTTCGCCGACGAAAAGCTCATCGTGAACAGACAATACAGATTGTCATGGAGAAACTCATGTTAACTAGCGGGGAATATGGCCTGGAAATCAACAGAAAGAACACAAAGAGGGAAAACAACGAACCAGTGTGAGGTAGATAGCTGGTTTCGAGGTCGTCCAAAAATGTGTTTGCTTGGGCTCGATAATTTCTAATACAGGACGATGTTCCGTTAAATCAGGAGAAGGGCGGTCGAGGCTGAGGACGATATGGAAGGACCGGACAGTTACAAAGAACACAAACCCACAGCTGCCTCACATTCTCATATTGCCCATTGCCGCCTATGCAGCAGACAAACAGGCTGCAGATAGGAGGGATATAGAGAGCTTTGAGACTAGTGCTGCACCCGATAGGGGCATGATCCAAGGACCCCTGGTTAATACTGGTCTTTGAAATTACAGGCGCAATGATCTTTGAGGGAATAAAACCAAAACTAATTAATATTCATATCATTAATACAGATAAAATGAGTCTTTTAAATTCGTCCTACAGGATTTCATTACTTGCGATCTATTGCGCAATACCTTCCTTTGTGTAGCTGAAACCCGCGGCAAAAGTTAAGCTCACCTAGACTCGGGCGGGGCTGCAATCGGGGATTCACCATGACGTAACTCGAGAGAAGACATCCCTTCCTCACGACGAGGAGAATGAGGGGAAACAAACTTTTTCGAAACGAAATATGGGAGCCATCTTTAATTCAGACTAACCAACTTAATTATCTACGATATAAAAATTAATGAAATCCGAATTCCGGAGTCGTTTCCCGATTTAAAAGAGATAACTATAACTGGGACATTTATTTAGAGTGTCTAATGTCCACTTACTCGATAACTTTCAGATGAAGAAAGAATACTGTGTTGTTTCTGTGTGGAAAAGTACCGGGGCCATCTGTTTATTCTCAGGACATCTCCTTGACAAGGAGCGTGGAAGGGGAAGCTGGACAGACTTTAATTAATTACAGGAGATCCTACGAAGAATAATCGTACGGATATGTCTCAATCACACCAGGTGAATACTGGTCATCTGATGGTCGTACTATTTGACCTCTAGTGGGCCGTGGATAGGCTATATGCAGATGTGGAGTGGGAGAAATTGTCTCCTTGTAAAGCACTGCCGAGTTCGAAGCGTTTCATTCGGGACTCTCATCTTACTAAGAGCGGAGTTATGTTTAGTTAAGCTCTCATTGATCCTTTGTTTAAGTGACTTAAAACTTAAATTTCAAGTGAAACGGTGTACTTAATGTAAATATTGCATAGATTTGATAGACGTGACGCCAGTGGTTAAACTTTAGAAAGCAGTGACGTGTCGCGAACACTCAATACGATTCGTAATATTATTATTATTACTACGGCACTACTGTGTCGGGTAGTAACAAAGGTACGCGGAATCCGATACTGAACCGCGGATTACGAAGTAATATTCGAAGTTGTGGCCGGACGTTCACGCTGAATGCAACTAAACAAATTTTGAAATAAATAGCGACGTGTTGTGTGCTTAGGAATTACTGCCAGCGGCTTCATCAACCAGGAACTATGGACTTCCAGCCTGAAGGAAGAATCGTACCGCCAGTGATTGCCTTGGTGCGAATGGGTCAGCAGTAAGACCTGCAATGGATCTCCCGAGCTGATCAAATGTGTTGTCAAGTGACGGAGATGAGTATTTTTCATATTTATATGGCCTGATTAGAGGGGACGAGAATTATTTATCATAAGCTGACGCTATCATGTTAGGGATATAAGTTTATTTAAATGTTGAAGTGCCGAAATGGGGCACGTAGCTTTTATATCTTATTTAATTTAATTAATAACAGGTCTAAGTGATTTAACTGTAAATAATTGTGATAATAATCTAATAGGTTTGCGTGCGATAGAAGATTTACTTAGATCATTTTGGGAGAATTTTGGTCAGTTAATGCGTCAGGAGACTAGTATTTTAGTAAATTCAGGGTAATTCAAGATAGGCTGTAGTTGATCCTGTATCAATAAATGCATGACTGAATAAATAATATATGTATGCTACGTGAGGCCCCGGAGTCACGAGAAATGTATATGGAACTCATGCCCCAGGCCTCCTTTGAAATATTTAGCTGGGGAGTGTTACAATTTAAGCTGGATTATTTGATCAGGTTTATCATAAACTAGCTGATGTACCCGTGCTTCGCTACGGGATTCTCAGAAAGACTGACTTTATGGTTTTCCTAACCTGAAATCAACATAGGTCATTACAAAAACGTAAGTATGAATGTAGCGATTAAAAGCAATGTTATCATATAAAATGCTCGATCAAATGGAAAGCCACACGTTTTATCACTTTTAACGAACAGTGCTGCGGTTAGATTGCGGTGCCAATCTAATAGTCCAAAGTTCCAGAGCTGGGATGACCAGGCCGCAGATTGCCATGAACACTCATCTGCCATTATTCCGCTAAATATGCACACTGTTAATTCCAATCAGTGCCTCAGAGTAGGGATTGAATAGCCCAAATGCTATGATGATCCAGTGTGTTACGTACCAGTAGTATCAGAAAATTTATAAACCAGGGGAATGGCATGCTAAAGAAGAAAGTTATCTAAGTCCCCAGCTACTTCCTATCAATATTCAGGCAGGCTGTTACACTCTGTCCGACTGGGCGAGTTGACCGTGTGGTTAGCGGTGCGCAGCTGTGAGCTTGCATCCGAGAGACAGTGGATTCGAACCCCATTGTCTTCAGCGCTGAAGATGGTATTCCGTGGTTTCCCACTTTCACACCAGTCAAATGCTGGGCCTGTACCTTAATTAAGGCCTAAGGCACTCCTAGCCCTTTCCTATTCCATCGTCGCCATAAAACCTATCTATGTCGGTGCGACGTAAATCAAATAAAAATACTCTGTACGCAGCAGTAATTCTATATACCGGAGATAAGGGGCAACAGAAGACACAAAGCACATCACGACAAACAATGGTCAATGTAATGTTATTGTTGATCAATGTTATGAGCTTTCTATATTGTAGGCCTTCACATTTAGTTTTCTTTCGACTCTGTGATTTGTAAAATATTTTATACCGTAAACTGTAGTTTCTTATTCTCCGACTTTACATACCGATTTTCATTAAATACTGTTAACCCATTTTCTCGTTACTCGGCGCGGATATGGACTTAGTAACAAAAATTCAAATTCATGAATATCTTGGTGATCATAGCCAGTACGGTAACAATGTATAAGACATGAATAATAGGAAATTTAATACTAAATAACCCTAGTTATCTAGCATTCATCGACTACACTTCTAATAAGAAATATTTTAAAATTACATTTTAGGCCTTCCCCTAAACTACCATTCCACTTAGCGTGAATAAAATAATTTACAGCCAAGACTATAGCGACTTATTTTCTGACTTTGCATACCGATTTTCATCAAGATAGGACTACTAATAAGAACAATATTTGAGAATTATATTTTAGGCCTTCCCCTAAACTACCATTTTTCTCAGCGTGAATACAATTATTGATAGCCTAGATTGTAGCAACTTATTCCTCAACTTTGCATACCCATTTTCTTTAAAATACGACCACTAATAACATAAATATTTGAGAATTCAATTTTAGGCCTTCCCTTAAACTACCATTTCACTCAGCGTGAATACAATTATTGATAGCCTAGATTGTAGCAACTTATTCCCCAACTTTGCATACCCATTTTCTTTAAAATACGACCACTAATAACATAAATATTTGAGAATTCAATTTTAGGCCTTCCCCTAAACTACCATTTCACTCAGCGTGAGTAAAATGATTTATAGCCTAGATTGTAGAGGCTCATTCCCGGACTTCACATATTGATTTTCATTAAATTCTCTTCAACCGTTTTCTCGTGATGCGTGTACAGACAGACAGACAGACAGACAGACAGACAGACAGACAGACAGACAGACAGACAGACAGACAGACAGACAGACAGACAGACAGACAGACAGACAGACAGAAATTACGGAAAAGTAAAAAGTGCATTTTCTTGTTACTATGGACATGACCGATATAGAAATACCATTATTTTCAAATTCTGACCAATGTACAGACAAAACTCTTATTTTATATATATAGATTACTTACAATTTAATTGAGCTAATTACCGTGTGAATATTTAATTGAGTTTATTACTGTATGAATATTTAAATGAGTTAATTACCGTGTGAATATTAATTGAGTTAAAATCCGTATGATTATTTAATTGGGTTAATAATTGTGTGAATATTTAATTAGAAGTTAATTACAGTGTGAATATTTGATTGAGCTGATTAGCGTGTGAATATTTAATTCATTATTGTATTACCGTGTGACGATTTAATTAGAAATTAATATGGGTTAATCATAAATTTATTAGGGTTTAATTATGAATTAATTGCCGCTGGGTTATTTAATTACATCGTAATTGCGAAGAAGTTCGGTGTGGTCACTTAATATGATCTAATTACCAGGTAAGTCACGTAGGAAGGTAGCGTAATGATAAAACCAATAATAATAATAATAATAATAATAATAATAATAATAATAATAATTGTGATGATGGTAATCATACAAATATTGGTATCATAAAAACCGGTGTCGTGTTGAAAGATAGGTGAGATGTTTGAAGTCATCATTGGGCCATGAAAAATATATGTGTGAATCGAGGTGATTTATTTGAAGCCGATGCAATTTGATTAATGATGGATAAGCCTCAGTTTATTGTGAACGTACCTCGGGAGAGGTGTTTTGTTTAAAGAAATGTCTTGTTATGCCTGTGCAGGGCAAGGCTTTTGACCACCTGTGGTAGGGGTTTGAGGCGCCTGACCTTGCAAACAGACGTGTTTTTGTGTGTGTGTCCGCCCATATAGGAGGGGAGCCTTGAGCTAAGAAAATAAGGCCTGTAGGAATCGGCTAATAATGGGAAGCATTCAACACGCGAGAATGAAGTATTCGCTAATAAATGACACAGTGATTGGTACTAGTATTTGTTAGATTACTATTCTTACTCATTGGAGTATAATTTAGCTAGGGATTTCAATGTCCTACTTTCATCCCAAGGGGTTGTCAGTTCAGTTCCCTACGTCGGCATTGGTATTCCACAATGCTAAAATGAAGAAAGGGGTGCCTCACGTGTTCATTGTATATAATATGTGATTCTATATGTTTATGTAACATGTTGTGACTATAATTAGCGTCGGCGATGGTTCTAATCCATTGGCGCGGCGAATTGCATTCCACTGAGGGTCGGTTCAAACCCGAGTGTTTGTTCCACATTTGTATAATCTCTTTAATGGTATTTCGTTGGGAAATAATTGTGTGTTTTTAGGGATCGCTCAGACGTGTTGTATGAATGTTAATATCATTTGTCAATAATGTCATATAGCCTCAGTGTTTATGGTAAATATTTCCGTTCGTATCACGTCACGGCAAATCGCTTTGCAATAAACAATACTCGGATCTGTCACACACGACTACAAGTCGATAATAAACCACAACAATTGTTAATAATTAATGTAATTCATTTGTGAATATAGGTGCGTCATTCCCATTGTCATCAAGGTGTAATAAACCGCTTGTATTAATTTTAACTTTAATCTGATTTTCTCATTGTAGTTAAGTATGCCCCGTTTCTCCTACCCTGTATGCCATTAAGGTAATTTTAGATAAGCGCTTATTTTATTATATTTTCAACCCGTTAACGCCCTGTAGATATTTTGGAGGAACCTTTTGGGTAGGGGCGGTTCAGTACCAACGCATCCTCTGCAATTTTTGGAGAAATACCGCCATACCTTGTCAAGAGAAACCGAGCATGTTTGGGTCATGTAGCTGTGACCTCGCATTCGGGAGATTATGCGTTCGAACTCCACTGTCGGCATCCCATTTTCATATCAGGTAAATGCTGGGGCTGTACGTTAATACGACCACGGTCGCTTCCTTCCCAGTCCTATCTCTTCGTCGCCATAAAACTTGTGTCTTTACATAGAAAAGAGCCTTATTTCTCTTGTCAGGTACAATTTTTACAAGAACATGATTTGCTCCAAGAAGGTACACTACTCAGGAGTCTGAGCTCCGAAACACCATAGTCTAGCCTCACTCGTTTCCTTTACTATACAGAAATTGCAGTAGGAACCCATAGGGTGACCTCACTTCAGAGTGTGCATCAATAACTCCACAATTACAATAACACTAAGCACTGTTCCTGAAGGGTACCAAGACGCAGAAATAGTTACCGAATAAACACGGAGCATAATTGCCCATACTACATGATCTTAATGGAAAAAGGAAATGGTTGCACATAACCGGCGAGGAGAAGAAACACCCGCACTCCTTATAGAAATTGTTGAATCCCTGAGTGGGCTTATGGCCCAGTGAGACCGAGGCTAATCCTGTACTACACCTGGGGGGACTAAAACAGAAATATTAATGCCAAGACAAGATTTAAGAAATTTAGAGTTTGAAAGCTTTAGTCACCCAATGCGAGGTTGAATGGGAAACGACAGAGGCTCATCACTCTTTGTTCCCTTGCATTACATACTTCCCAGTAGGTAATATAACCAGAGTCCTCAGACTTGCCGAAAATTCTACATTTAAACCACCAGTTTACAAAATTACATTAAAAGAAAAGAGGTTGAAACCTTCCCCTCAAACTATCCGCAGGAGCTATCACATATGTAGGAAAATTCTGCCATTACCTTGTGCCGCTGGATCTTCCTCACGTAGGCCTCGCCCCTTCCTCCCTTAGGTAAAGTCGCACTCGCAAGTACTGGAGTAATTCAGACAAGACGGCCCTAAAGTGCTCTGCTTTTATAGTACCATACGGGGAAACTTCCAGAACTCTTTACAGATAGGATGGATTCCTGAACACACCCCAAGTTTTAATTGGCTAGAGAACATATTTCCAGGTAGCTAATAGCTTGATTACAATCCAGGAGGAACCAGCTGAACAACTTTAGTACATTAATAAAAACAATCCCCAGAAAAAAGGATTACCAATAACAAAAATGAAATTTCCTAATTCTAGGTTGGTTTTTAGTCCATAACAGTGCACTAATAATTCGATGGTAGAGCCATCTAACAGAAGGTGAAATTTCTTGGGAGTTGGCAAGTTCAAGTCAGCTGTCTCAGAAGGCGCGCAGTTTGAATAGCTGTGGAAGTGGGAAGGAGGACCAGTATCTCGCCCAGACGGCTTCACCTGCTATGCTAGACAGGGGCGTTGTGGAGGGATGGAAAAGTTGGGAGGGATAAGCAAGGAAGAGGGAAGGAAACGGACGTGGCCTTAAGTTGGGTACAATCCTGGCATTTGCTTCAAGGAGTAGTGGGAAAGTACGGAAAACCACTTTGAGGATGGCTGAGGAGGGAATCGAACCTTCCTCTACTCAGGTAACTCGAGGCTGAGTAGATCCCGTTCTAGTCATCGTGTCCCTCTGAGGGTGGGAGCGGTGGAATAACACCCACGGTATCTCCTGCCTGTCGTAAGAAGCGACTAAAAGGGGTCCCAGGGCTCTTATCTTGGGAACGTGTGTTGGCGACTATGGGGCCCTCAGCTGAGTCGTGGCATTGCTCTACTTACTTGTGCCAGGCTCCTCACTTTCATCTATCCTATCCGACCTCTCTTGGTCAATTCTTGTTTTTTTCGACCCCGACGGTATTAGAGCACTCGAGGCCTGGGGAGTCTTTCATTTACACGCCGTTCGTGGCCCTTGTCTTTCTTTGACCGATACCTTCATTTTTCGAAATGTCGGATCACTTCCATTTTTTCTCTCTTATTAGTGTTATATAGAGGATGGTTGTCTAGTTGTACTTCATCTTAAAACAATAATCACCACCACCACAAAACAATAATCACCACCACCACCACCTCCATCAGTCCTTGTACCACATTTCAAATTTCGTGGCAGAGCCGGGAATCATCGAATAATCGAACCCGGGCCTCCCCAGGGTGGCAGCTACTACATCACAGAGGCGGACAGTACGACTCCTACTTAGTTTTATTATACGTGCAGATGTCGTAGAAAGGTCTGAACTGCGGCAGGGATTGCCTTGAGTGTGAGGATAACGAGAATCCGGTGAACATCTTTACTCAAGATCGTCGTCGTAATCCAGTGCCGTGTCATTGAACTTTGGCTTTCGGGGCCGATGACCTAGATGTTAGGCGCCTTGAAATATTAAGCATATTCATCATAACTATGGCTTTCTCTTGCGTAATCGGTTTTGAAGTTCGACTGGGACAAATAACTAGCAATAGATGGCCTGGAAGTGCAAGTAAGATTTCTTCTATTGTATTAGGGCCGTATTGTTTCGCCGTCTATA
This sequence comes from Anabrus simplex, assembly GCF_040414725.1. Taxonomy (NCBI): domain Eukaryota; kingdom Metazoa; phylum Arthropoda; class Insecta; order Orthoptera; family Tettigoniidae; genus Anabrus; species Anabrus simplex. The sequence continues at coordinate 17,435,406 of NC_090268.1, read as the reverse complement.
CTGGTTCGTGAGGTCTTTGCTTCTGCTCTGAAGATTTGCAACTGAATGATCATTTCCTGTACAACCATTGTAAGTATTATTAGAAGACATACGTACATGACACAGAGCAAGTGTCCGCACAAAGGTGTCAGAAGTCTTACGACCTCCACCGTACAATGGGACATGTTCTGCGCACATGAGGCGGTGAAAGGAGTTGATACAAGGGCACCAGGTGATAGGGACAATAGGAAATGTTGTCCTTTCGTGCACCTTGGTGCTGCAGAACTGGTTTGCTCCTTATCTCTCGTTTCATCTCACTTTATAGGGTAGAAAGGTTCCGAAGAGCAGAATAGATTTAGGTCATGGATACTCGCCGCCGAAATATCGTAATGTTACATAGAAATACATACACCTAGTAGTCCAATATCTACATTAGTGCTTGAATGGGGGACCAAAGTAAGTAATTTACGTACCCATGCCCGAAAATGTACCGTTTGGTTACGTCTCAAAACTCACGGGCTATAATTAGTAACAGATAGTATCAAAACTCACGAGTCTCAAAACTTACGACTACAAACTGGTAGCTAAAGTAAACATTCTAATGAGTCTCAAAATTCACGAATCCGGACAGCAGGTGCTTGCGATGACTGCAGGAGGGGTGAGGTGCGCGGTGACTCACGCTTCCCTTCAACCCATGTTTCTCCACCGACGTAGGGCAGTCACCCAAGTAGCAGATTGCCTATCAGTTGTATTCTTTTCTTGAACAATTTACGAGCCCCTGGGACCCCTTTTTAGTCCCTTCTTACGACAGGCAGGTGATACTGTGAATGTTATTCTGCCACCCCATCCCACAGGGGAAAGTTAATGGTTAGTGAATGAAAGAGGCCGAGGTGTATTATTATCATTATTTAAAAAAATATTTTGCTGTTGTCTTAAAGCTAATGTAATGCATTTTTTCCCCTTTAACATATATTTATAATAGTGACGTGCAGCCACCGGAGAGGCCTAGTGCAGGTCTTTAGAGTTGACGCCGTATAGATGCCCTGCACGCCTGTGGGGATAAGGCTCTACCTAAGATGAAGTCTAATGTTGAAGACGGCACGAATACTCAGTCCCCGAGCCATAGCAATTAACTAATGAAAGTTAAAATCCCCACCCGACCGGAAACCGAACCCGGGACCCCTGGATCCCTTGGACCAAAGGCCATCATGCTAACCATTTATGCATGCAAGCGGAAGACATAAAAGTAAAGTAAAGCTGCTAGTTCAAAGAAACTGTCAGTTGGTAGTACTGGGGCTTAGTTCCATAAAGCGGCCAGAAGGCAGCATTTACTTAAAAATGGAATTTTATTTAAAAGGCGTATTTTTATTTTTCGTAGCGTTTATCTATTCCATTACTTCAATCGGTTATCTACCCGACACATTTAAACCGAAAAACATATTCATGACGCATCCGATTATTCTGCGCGATATAACTGAATGATATTTGAAACTCATTCGATTATTTGATTTGATTATTCAATCGATTATTTAAATAATCGCATGGAAGTTATTTGATTATTAAAAGTATTCGATTATGCCATCACTAATAAGGTGGTCATTTACCCATTCAAAGAAAAACTGGCCCTGGTCGTGAGTTTTTAGACTGGCCCAGGTAGAGAAACTTAGTGTTTCTAATCCTCTTTCAGGAATTCGTGAGTTTTGAGACTGGCCCAGGTAGAGAAACATTGTGTTTCTAATCCTCTTCCAGGAATTCGTGAGTTTTGAGATTGGTGCAGGTAGAGAAACATTGTGTTTCTAATCCTCTTCCAGGAATTCGTGAGTTTTGAGATTGGTGCAGGTAGAGAAACTTAGTGTTTCTAATCCTCTTCCAGGAATTCGTGAGTTTTGAGATTGGCCCAGGTAGAGAAACTTAGTGTTACTAATCCTCTTCCAGGAATTCGTGAGTTTTGAGACGACACGTGGTGGTGGTGATGGTGATGGTGATTTTTATTTTAAGGGAAGGTACAACTGGGCAACCATCCTCTTTTGATTCTAATCAGAGGGAAAAATGGAATCAGTGGAGCGGATTATGGCTTCTGAGGCCACGTACTAGAACTCCCAAGAAGAGACGAATTTACGAGATGCTAGTGTATCGGGACATGACACACAGGTACGATGTCTTCGTCTTTAACATCTCCATGGATCTTCATGGCCTGTAGAGATGAGCTTAACCGACATTTCAGAATAGCGGTGACAGGCGTATCTGTGACACAAAAGTATCTGTGACTTTTATCTGTGATTCAGTCACAAGAAGCACGAGCATATGATTATCGTCACGGTCACTCTTTGGTCGCGGGAGCAGTATGGAAATACTTCTAGTTGACATGATGACAAAGTCGGGTAGTATTTTTCGGAAGATTCGGGACATTAGAAGTGGGAAAAATAATATTCACATTTATAATTTGAAGTTTTAATAATGCACAGGGGAAAGGATGTTAACATGATGCGCAATAAATTAACAAGCGGAATGTGATTACCAGAGTCGTGTCTCCGGGATACCAGTACTTAAGTTAGGTTTAAAAATAAAATGAGAAAAAATAATAAATTTATGAACTTTATACAAAGATTCCATCCATATACAGGGTTATTCAACAAAGTTGTCCACCTCAAATAACTCGTGAACTGTTAAATATTTTGACATTTTGTTTTCGCATGTAGTAATGGTACCAAAAGGCTAATACGAATGAAAACCTACAACCTGTTTTCCAGTCATTGTCCGTCATGAATGAATCATATATAGGCTATTAGTACGATGGGGTCGCCACTCCTAAAGTGATTTATTAATGACTGATAGATGCTATGAAATGAGAATGGAGAGTGTTGCTGGAATGAAAGATGACAGGGAAAACCGGAGTACCCGGAGAAAAACCTGTCCCGCCTCCGCTTTGTCCAGCACAAATCTCACTTGGAGTGACCGGGATTTGAACCACGGTATCCAGCGGTGAGAGGCCGACGCGCTGCCATCTGAGCCACGGAGGCTACCAAAGGGCTAATAATCGGACTTAAAAAGTAAGTACTGTGTCATACCGGTAATATTTTCTGGGATCATGGTACTTCGCTTTTTTTTTACGGTACCGCACATAGCCTTAAATCTACAAAGGTTACAAATTCAGCACCGTGATTATTTTGAAAATCGGACAAGTACTTCTGGAAAAAATATTATGTATTCAAACATGCCTCATTTGCAACCTGAGGACTAATCTGTTCGATTCGCGCTACGTATGAAATATGGGCTACCTAGTGACACATAGAGTTGCTAGATAGGTAATCTCTCTACTGTGCTCATAGTGTATTTAATATCGCTGTAGGTAAGTGGTAAGTGAAAAACGGATATAGACCTTGAGCTACAGCAGGTAACATAGTCCTGTGAACGTGAAACAAGAACACAACTTCAACGATATTTTGTCACAGACACTTCCGTGACAGCGTACCTGATATATGGGTGACGGAAAAATATCGCTGACAAAGTAACAGGTTGTGATTTATCGACCATCTCTAATGGCCTGTATACCCGGCGAGTTGACCGTGCGGTTAGAGGCGGCTGTGAGCTTGCATTCGGGAGATAGTGGGTTCGAATCCCACTGTCGGCAGCCCTGAAGATGGTTTTCCGTGGTTTCCCATTTTCACACCAGGCAAATGCTGGGGCTGTACCTTAATTAAGGCCACGGCCGCTTCCTTCCCACTCCTAGGCCTTTACTATCTCATTTTCGCCATAAGACCTATCTGTGTCGGTGCGACGTAGAGCCATTAGCAAAAAAGAAAGCCTCTATGGAGATTTATTTATTTAGCGTATGGCCTTAAGGATACATGGTGACCGGGCGAGTTGGCCGTGCGCGTAGAGGCGCGCGGCTGTGAGCTTGCATCCGGGAGATAGTAGGTTCGAATCCCACTATCGGCAGCCCTGAAGACGGTTTTTCATGGTTTCCCATTTTCACACCAGGCAAATGCTGGGGCTGTACCTTAATTAAGGCCACGGCCGCTTCCTTCCCACTCCTAGGCCTTTACTATCTCATTTTCGCCATAAGACCTATCTGTGTCGGTGCGACGTAGAGCCATTAGCAAAAAAGAAAGCCTCTATGGAGATTTATTTATTTAGCGTATGGCCTTAAGGATACATGGTGACCGGGCGAGTTGGCCGTGCGCGTAGAGGCGCGCGGCTGTGAGCTTGCATCCGGGAGATAGTAGGTTCGAATCCCACTATCGGCAGCCCTGAAGACGGTTTTTCATGGTTTCCCATTTTCACACCAGGCAAATGCTGGGGCTGTACCTTAATTAAGGCCACGGCCGCTTCCTTCCAACTCCTAGGTCTTTCCTATCCCATCGTCGCCATAAGACCTATCTGTGTCGGTGCGACGTAAAGCCCGTAGCAAAAAAAAAAAAAAAAAAAAAAAAAAAAAGGTACATGGTGAGAAACACAATTACATTCATTGTAAACAGACATCTAGTTCTTGGGTGTATCTGATGGAATTCGTCATACTCTTGTCCGTAAGCTCTATTCCTGCAGTCTTTCCTAGCAACACATTCTCAGCCAAGCGCTCGAAGAGAACAGACCGAGGAGACCCTGTTACCGAGCTCGCACCCAACATACTGCCAGCTCGCCCTCACAATCCGCCAAGTGCTCACCACGGTACGGCATAGTACCGCACCTCGCCGCCAGGAGCGCACCACCGACCAGCCTGCTACCGCGAGCCCCGGCTCGCCCCAGCCATGACCCGCCAGCCAAGTGGAGAGTCTGATGGTGCGGTTCTCAGCGCGGTCCGACCTGTTAGATATACTCCAACAGGACTTTCTGTGGTCGCCGCCAGTCACCCAGCCACAGCCGACCAGTACAGAAGCCTGCCTGCCTTGTGCGGGCACGCAGAGAAGAAAGCAATTTGTCTGGCCCATAGTGGGTGTTGGTTCGAGACTTGTCACAGTGAGATCCGGATTAACTATACTTATCTCGATCAAGTCAATAAGCGAGCACCAATAATTTTATACGGTCCTCACGCAGTTTGACCAAGCCCCACCAGTGCTTCACCTCCTCTTACACACACATCAAATTACACAAACACCATCATGGACAACACGAATACTCCAACCTGGTACGCACCTGGCACCCCAAACTCACCACCATATATGGAAAACGTTGGTGGACTGAGCAGCTGGGGCCCATATATCTATGACTCCACAGAACCCCTAAATCTCACCCTAAATCTTGCCTACCCCTACGATACCAGTAACTACTTTGTTATTGATAGCCTACAGAAGACTCCACCCCACCTCTTGCCCACTGCCAGACAAAAATTCCTATTTACCATCCTACCTTTCTCCGATCTCATCCATACTGTCAAAGAAGAAGGACATTATTTCTATATTGTTTCCAACCGTCCTTCCAGCAATTATAAATTCAAAGAAATCCTGAGCAAGGCACGTCTTCGCTACCAGCACCGCCAGGAAGAAGAAGAAGAAGAAGAAGAAGAAAAAAAGAAGACCATCAACCATACCATCACTCCATCCCCTCGCCGTCCTCCAACCAAACCCATCACCTCTCACCTCGAACCAAATCCCCCCAGTGCCCACATCAAGAGGATCAACAGGAAGAAAATCAACAAGAAGAAGAAATCACTGAACCACTTTACTGTGTCAGAAATAATACATCCTTTCCAGTCTCCTATAAATGTAAAGTCCTAATTTTTCCATTGAACAATCTTGATCCAGTACCACAAACCAGGAAAGCAATCATTTCTACATTAATGCCTATCTTCAATGAACATTTAGCTGTGATAGAAAAATCACATAACAATCTGCTCCTAGTCACTTCCCGCAGGAATTCCTCAATCTATAATATTCTTGAAGCACTGAAAACTACAGACATTCCAACGCCTATTATTATTAACCCACTCAACAACACCTCCAATCAATATGTAGAAATCGACCCCAAAGTCATAAACCAACAGACACAAACTACACCTATCCCACCCCACCCCAGTCCACTAACCATAACCATAATGTCTCAATCCAAGCCACTCACAACACAACTGACATCCATATTCAAGCCATTCCCTCAACCACTAATTTCTGTGAACAAATTACCCCACCATCCGAGACAACCTATTCGCAAACTACCCCACTACCACCCGTTCTTCCCCCACCTCAATCATTCATAAATCAGTCCAAACCAAGCAAAATTCCACTTCCACTCCTACACAAACCAACAAAAAACGAGCTCCTAAGAAGAAAAACAGTACACACTACACGCAACCCAAGCCTCAGGAGCTAAACAACACCACTACACACAACCATCGCCTACCATCAACACAATCACGCCCTCCTCACCCCACACGTACAATTCTTTGTTAAAACTGCCTTAAACTGAACCATCATGCAGTTCGCTGCAAAAATAACGCCCGTTGTAACAGGTGTGGTGGCCCTCACCGCCACACTGAATGCAAGGTGCCACGTGATCAAGCGAGATGCGCTAATTGCCAAGGCAATCACGCAACCTCGTTTCCAGGATGCCCATACTTCAAGAAGACAGTAATCACCAAGTACAAGACAAAAACACACTTTACATCTAACACAGCCACTCCCACACCACGAAAACCACTATTACCCACACCTAACTGCCCTCCACTTCTTTCCACCCCAACTCACCACAACCAAGCCAAGTAACAAACACACTCTACACCTAACACAGTCACTCCCACACCAACACGAAAACCACTATTACCAACACCTAACTGCCCCCCCCCCCACATAATAGTTTACTAAACGTTAGCCTCTGCGAAACAGTTCAGACAAAGTCGCATTACCCAAAAATGATAAATTTCGGGCGTGGTCAGCACATGGATGGGTGACCATTCCAATGCTATCACATATCTGAAACACTAATTCTATGTCAGCCATTCACTAACGAAGGATCGGACGTCTATTCAATTGCACTTAATACCACTTTTCTCAATTAATAAGATAAATCACTAAAACAACCGTTAAGCAACATTGGGAGTGGTCATCCACTGGATGGGTGGCCAACGCTCACGTCTATGCATTTTCACTAATAACCAACATTACCAGTCCTTAATAACACACATTTCTATTATACTTTTCACTAAATATTTAGATCAATAAACCGCTGGGTGAGGAGCGTTCACTCGCACCGGTACCAGCATATCTAACCAAACTCCTCCTCCCGGCCGGAGGAGGGTGCTTAAATTTGAGAATGGATCTCGCATGTTCATAAAGTATGTGGTGGAGTAGCCCCCTGGTGAACTACTGGTAAACTAAGGAATAGACAGATCAGTACAATATAGACAGTCTTAGTCACCACTTGATGTAATCTTTGGTTCTTTTAACATTTATGGTATCCACTTGAACGGAAGCCAGTGCAAGTGCATTATTATACTGACGAATGTTCCGGATGTATTTTTCGGCTTTACTATAATTCTTTTCTCAACTAATAATTGCAGCATATTATAATGACATAAAACAGGCGACCCAGCGGCCAAAATGTGAAGTGGAAAGCAATGATGGCGCGTATTTTCCTACAGCAGCAATATTTGCAAATCGCACACTTTGTACAATTTTTTAAAGAAATTATCGATATTTACGATATGAGAGTGAAAATCCTCACTGCTAATGTCTATCCTCTTTCTTTTGATGTTCATTTGTCACGATCGGTTACTTGTGAGCGCCGCAAAAGTGATCTGTACTACTGAAATAATGGTATATATATATGGTATATATATATATATATTGCACCCATAAGCGAATTTACCTAATTAATTTACAAATTAAAAGTTGAATATTTCGCATATGGGATACTACAGTTGGCTGTGAACTAGCAGTCACAAAGGAACTTTCTGGCGCCAGTGTGACGGCAAGTAGAATCCATGAAACTCTTCTTAGAGCACGACCAACTTGTAAACCGCCCTGAGTACTCCTTCCAATAAATTTTATGATACCGCCTAGGAGTGGCGACTTTCTGTTGGTTCTCACGAGAAAATCACGCGTTGAGGCCTGACCTACTTAGCTAGGACAAAGGGACAACGACAATACCCGCCAACTCTTGGGAGGAAATGGAAGCATCCACGCTACGAAGAGCGCGAAAGTCTCAGCCAATCACAAAATTCCAAATTTGAATGAACTGTCATAGCGGGAATCTACAGTCAGTATTTCGCTATCTGAAGCCCGGTGTGGTGGTGAAAAACAGTGTCCTGATTTCTTTATAATATTTGGAAATTTATCAGTGCGAATCGGTGGTTAATTAGTGCCTAATTAATAAAATTTAACTCCACACGGAGGGGTAGTAGTCTCCAGGAGAATGAAGTGTCATGGCGGGATGGAGCCATTCACCGGAAGAAAATAACACCAGTGACGCGCGCCATCGTGTGGATTATCCTGTGATCATTTCCCACGACGCAATATTACATGTAAGTCAGACAAAAATTAGGAAGTTTTGCACATAAATTTTGAAAACTTTAACCTACGGATGTACGATAAAGCGCTCCCGAGGGCTAGATCACTACGCCAAATCCCTTCCACAGAACCATTTTCAAGGTGGGGGGAGAACTCTTTACAAAACCCAGCGACCAGGGGGTTGAATTCTCAGTGATTCTAGAATTCTCAGTGTGATTCTTCAGTCTCCTCAGTGTTTCTTCAGATTCTCAGTGATTATTTAGTAGTCGCAGTGATTCTTCAGTATTCTCAGTGAAACTTCAGATTGACAGTGTGAATCAGAGCGACAGTGTGACAGAGTGTGACAGCTAATTCAGTTAGTCAGCTTTACTTTTGGCTGGTAGGAAAGCGAGTAGAGACACTTGTAGGCATTTTGAGAAAGCCTTGTATTATTTTACTTGGGAGAGTAACATTTCAGAAATGAACACCTTAACAGACTTTTACTATTTATGCAGAAATAACAGGCAAGAGCTACACTTTCAACACTTGGCTTAAATGAACTCACATTACGAGTCGAGAGGAACAAGTCCGTGTTTTCAGCACAATTACATAAAACCTCTCTAACCCACGGGTAGTTTCACATTTGTTATCAGCATAAACTTCTCGACAACATTTGAAACTTTATTTTAGCTTGCTTTTACCACTTAATAAACTGTTTGGCAAGCGAGATGTTTACGGGGAGAGACTAGTAAAGGCAGACAGGGAGGAGAATGACTTTTCTTAAATGAAGGCCGCAGTGGTAGACCTTGAGCAAACAGTTATGTCCCGTTGGGGTTAATGTTCGGTAAGCTCTAGGTAAACAAAAGCTGAGAGACCAGAGTGCAGACCAACAGGTGATATTTTAGGTAGATAGCGGAGACGACCGGCCAACTTCACGACAGGAGTCTACAGTGCTATCGTCTAACCTTCACTGGAGTGCGAGAAATGCGAGTGTTTTATGTTAATGTAAGCGTGTGTTACGGCATGACAAAAATGTGTCAAAGTTGCGTGTGTGAAAATTTGGAATACCGCAGCAGCTTCAAGATGGTATTCTAATTCACCATGACCGAGTCCGGAGGGTGAGCCAGCATGCCTCTATCACCAGGTATGAGCATCAATAAATAATGTAAATAAATATGTAGGACCGTGACTAATCGATGATCAAATGTAGTTTAGAGTATTAGGTAGGATTGTAAATAATTCACAGTTTTATAATACTACTATAATAATAATAATAATAATAATAATAATAATAATAATAATAATAATAATAATAATAATAATAATGTCGCACTTTTCAGCTAGAGTTATTTGTGCATTTCGTTTAGGTAGATGTTGTTTGCGTGTTGTCTTGGATTATTTCTGTAGTATGTCACTTTGACAGTTTAGGAAGCTATGATATTTGATCTATGAGTGTAATGCCAAATTAATTTAATTATTTTTTTCATCACGTTATTATATCGTTGGAGTTTTGATCTTGTAGACGCCGCCTCGTTGTTGTTTTTTTAATGTTTATTTTTGCTATTATGCGCATTCAGTTTGTTTATGTTGTGGAATCATCCTTCAGGTGACCGTTTCTGGTAGTACCAATCCCGTGTATTTTTGCGACGATTTTTGGTAGACGCGAGTATTTATTTCTGTGTAGTTGCGGTTACACATCTTTCAACATCTGTGTTTTGAGAGGCAATCTCGTCTTTTTTTATATAGAAACAGTGAGTGCCAGGAAGCCATTGATGAGTCAGCTCTGATATTTTGTGATATGTGAAGCAGAGAATGATCGAGAGATCGAGCTAGATGATTAATATCCCTGATGATCTACGTTGATAATGGAAATGTGAGATTTGGACCATGTCATGAACTGTCGTAAGAAATCGTAATATGCACGACAGATATTTCGCCCGCCGGATACGAGCGAGGCCGTATTGTGAGAATAATGAATAATAATGACGTCGAGAATTAATTAAATAGAATTGTGAAATGAATAATTTAACCAAGAGTGTTAAATGTGTTACGACATGGGTTATGATTGTAGGCAGAAGCCTGTATTTGTTTAAATAATTCCAGGGAAAGTAGATGCTCGGCAAATATGCTAGCCATTGTACATGTGAGCGGAGCGACGAGTCAATGTGTTTTTCGATAGTCATGTAAAGTCATGGATGACATGAAATAACAGTAATTATTGTCCAGAAAGGTTAAGTGGTATCATGTCCAGACATTTGTCGTCTGAGGTTAGAGATTGCCGTCAAATTCACAATATTTATATTTTTGCTACTCGCAGCGGGGTATATTTTCTGGAGACTCCAGTTTTGATTTTGCGCATTCCATCCTTATTAATTTCCAGTAGGCCGCGATGGTGGGATCTAGTTTTGCTTATTTGTTTTTCTTTCTGAGTGTACTTTATTACCGTTTATTTTTAGGACGTGATCGTATGTGAATTATTTATATTTGATCTGATGTAAATAGATAGGTGTAGATAGGCTAGTTTTGATTTCTGTATTTTCTTTGTCGGAGCAGTGTTTCTCCGTTAACAGATTTAATGATGTAATTAAGATTTCAGATGTTAGGTTAATGGATCATCGATTAAGTCACAGTCGAAACCATAGTAGTGGTATGCTCATACCAGGCATTTAGTAATTACCAAACCTTTTAAAATCCACTACATTTTATTTAGAAAATGAAGCGATCTTTAATAAACCAATTGTATAAAACTGCCGCAATGAATGAGGTAAACAAGATGGCATCTGCCTCCATCTAGTGGTGGTACCACAAATAATGAGTTGATAATGAAATGCAGTTAGCGGCAAATTCAATAGAAATTTTAATGTACAAGGATCGCTGTCATTTTGAAATGTTAACGTAAGGCACTTGGCCTAATCTTTTGGATTATTTTTAAGAAGTCCAGTCTATCACAGGCATGCAAGTGAAGTTTAAAAATTAGATGAGTGGTTATGACACTCAGATTTATGTTTCAATAATTTATTTTGTTTAATCATGAGGTGTTTGAATAAGACAATGGTTATGTGGTAAATGAAGTGTGATGTTCATGGCTGTTTTCTTCGAATTATTCCTTATGTGATACACTTGGTTAGTGCAGTCCATGATTATTTTAAAGTTGGGTGTTTTCCCAAATGAGCCACATGTGTTTAATATTTGATAACTCCTTTGAGTCAGTGGATTTGATGACGTAACTAATTACTTCATTGTGTTTCAACTACTTTTAATTTATTTTGAGAGATATTTTTCCACGTAATATAATTCTGTACTTAAAGAAGGTGGTCTTTCTGACCAGAGTTTTAGATTGATTCACGTTATCAACTTGAAGACAGTGTCAACATAGTCTGGAATATTTTAATTAATGTGATTGACCTTCAGTCAGTTTATTAGGCAGATAATGTGTTATTGTAAGGCAGAATCCTCAATCTTTAATCTTTCTTAATCTCACTTATTTCACTTTGTGTTCATTTTCCACCAGTTCAGTTTACGTTCACTTTTGGCATTTTGCATTTTATTTAATAAATCAGTCTTTTATTTAAATTTTAAATCAGTCTTTGGGTACCGTCATTTATAGTTAGTTTACCCCATCTTTTCATTCCCTCACTCCTTGATCGACGGGTGGCCTCTCTCCGGGGATAGCGGACGGTCACGACTGAGGAAGAAGAGTCTACATGCAGCGGTGAGTATCATTTACATGTCATTTATTACAGGAGCAGCCGGCGCACAGAAGAAGGAAGAGTTCACCGCAGTTGTTGCCTTGAAAAGGGCACAATATATATATATGATAGTAGTATTATTTTTTTTTTTGCTAGGTGCTTTACGTCGCGCCGACACAGATAGGTCTTACGGCGACGATGGGATAGGAATGACCTAGGAGTTGGAAGGAAGCGGCCGTGGCCTTAATTAAGGTACAGCCCCAGCATTTGCCTGGTGTGAAAATGGGAAACCACGGAAAACCATTTTCAGGGCTGCCGATAGTGGGATTCGAACCTACTATCTCCCGGATGCAAGCTCACAGCCGCGCGCCTCTAGTGTACTGGTGCCGGGCTCATTGCACCAGTCCGCAGAGTTGTCGCAGTTTGTGGTGCTTCGAGCGTGTGTGGTGGCCATCCTAATTAATTGTATGTCTACCCCTTAGTCCCATTTCTTGATACGGAGGGGGCTGAGGTCAGATCGTGTGCTTTTTACGGCCCGATGCCCTTCTTAACGCCAACCTCAGTTGAGGAGGTAATGAAGATAAAATGAATGATAGTGAATGAACGTCGTGAAGGGGGTGGGGAAAATTGTCTGCGGCTTATGAATGGGAATTGTTCCGGCAGGGAAAATGGGAAATGACAGAAAACCACCCGCCCTGGGTGGGGAACGCAGATGAAGAATACACCTATGGTATCCCCTGCCTGTCGTAAGAGGCGACTAAAACGGACACCAGGGGCTCTCAACTTGGGAGCGTTGGCTGGCAATCACGGGGCCCTTAGCTAAGTCCTGGCATTGCTACCACTTATTTGTGCCAGGATCTTCACTTTTATCTATCCTGTCCGACCTCCCTTGGTCAACTCTTTATCTTTTCCGACCCCGACGGTATTAAAGCATTCGAGACCTAGGGTGTCTTTCGTTTTCACGCCCTTCGTGGCCCTTGCCTTTCTTCGTCCGTTACTTCATTTTTCGAAGTGACTGATCCCTTCTTTATCTTCTTTTCTTGTCTCTGTCTACCCCCTGTGGGTGGGGGACGCAGACGAAGAGTACACCCACGGTATCCCCCGCATCTAGTAACGGACGACTAAAAGGGGCGACCAAGGGATGATTGAATTATAACAATGAAACAACTTGTGATTAGTAGCAGGTGAGAGTGGTTCATGGTGGGTTTACAGCACCTGTTTTTACTACTACTGTACACGGCCTTATGTTGCCTGTGGTTAGTACCACTATATGAGTGATACAGTGGGTCTGCTTTGCCTGTGATTAGTACACACTATGTGAGGAACACCACGGACTGCATCTGTGACTAAAAGCACTTTGTAACAATCACGCTCCGATTCACTAGGCCACAGAAGCCGCAGGCAATCGTTAACAAATCTACGAGTAGCAGCTGTAACGTGGTTGGTTTTTTTCTAGCTTTCACGAAAGTAAATGAGTTTTTCCGGGTTCCCCTGGACATAATTTACCCACTGTGAAGTTCGCAATGTATCGGCCACACGCTACCGCTATCCAGACACAGTTCCTTCCCATGTTAGATTGTATCGAATCCACGACAGAAGCGTGTAGTGAAAGTAAATAGTCTTTCCTAAGGGTGGATTCATCTGGTATCTTTTGATTAGCACAATGCTTTTCAAGAAACGAATGTAGATGTGGATTATTCAATTTGTGCAGCAGAATGTTGCTGCATACATAAGCTTTACAAATATGAGCGAAAAATGTACTAACTTCACACCGTGTTTTCACGTCGGTTAAACGTATCTGTTGCGTATTCGTATTCCATTCTTTTGATCTGAAATGTGAAGTTACTTTCGAATGCTGTTCAATTTGAATTTATTTTCTTTAATCGCATTTTGTACTCTTGTCGGACACTTCACAGTACACTACATCACCGTCACTTGTATATTCACTATCGCGTGATATCCACTGTTTAATTAAAAACGACCTGGAACTCTTATCTTTAGACATTTTTGCAGTTTAATCTGGTAAAACACTGCAATAGGCGAAGAGTAAGTTAACAGATGAACGCACTTGTTCGAAAAACCCTTGGGAGGATACTATAAGGAGAAAGGAATGCCACGAAGAAGGAAATAGCTGTTGTGAAAATGGTCATTGTACATCTACCTGCTTGTATTATGACACTGAAAGCACTTTCCTCGATCAAGGAAGGTTTCTCTTGTTCCCAAGGAATGTACAACATACGGAGTTCTTTAGAATTTTCATTTCGTTCAGAAATCGTAGATAATCGATCACATATAAGAGACAAATATATATCTGTATATGCACTACCGTTCAAAATATGCATTTGTGTATGCGAATATGCATTTTAAAAATCCGGGCTATACTAATACGTATTCACGTGGTGGCCTTTAGGTTAGATTTGGTTAGGTTAAGTTAGGTTAGGTTAGGTTTGGGTACGTTAGCTTAGGTTACGTTGGGTTGGGTTTGGGTAGGTTTCATTAGGTTAGGTTAGATTAGGTTACGTTGGGTTTGGTTAGGTTGGGTTAGGTTTGGTTAGATTAGGTTTGATTAGGTTAGGTTAGGTTGGGTTAGGTTTGTTTAGGTTAGGTTGGGTTATGTTTGGTTAGGTTAGGTTTGATTAGGTTAGGTTGGGTTACGTTAGGTTAGGTTTGATTAGGTTCGGTTAGGTTGGGTTAAGTTAGGTTACGTTGGGTTGGGTTATGTTGCGTTTGGTTAGGTTGGGTTAGGTTTGATTACGTTAGGTTTGATTGGGTTAGGTTGGGTTAGGTTAGGTTGGGTTAGGTTAGTTTTGGTTGGGTTAGGTTTGGTTAGGTTAGGTTAGGTTAGGTTAGGTTAGGTTAGGTTGGGTTAGGTTAGGTTTGGTTACGTTAGCTTAGGTTACGTTGAGTTGGGTTAGTTTAGGTTTGATTAGGTTAGGTTTGATTAGGTTAGGTTAGGTTAGGTTGAGGCACTTCTGACCCGGTTGTTTTTTGTCACCTTTTGAATATTTAAATCCCTCAAAGACGACTAACTTCAAGCCCCTGTCACTGCTGCTAGTACTACATTGCACGGAGACTTTATGATAACTGACACAGAGTCAAACGATTTTAGGCAGTATTTGAGGGGCAGGGGTTTAGGTTAGTAACCCATTTGAGAATTCCTTCCTCTACCTGTCAACTACCGATTGAACCAGTTCAACTGCGATCTCTCGCTATGGAAGAAAAGTTTCTTTGGAATACTTTGACCGTCGATTCAGTTCGGTACTAACCCTTCGGACAATTACTCTGATTTCTGAATTGTTCAAGGAAAACGTGTTCGGGTGGTAACCCTTTCTGCAACGTTTGTGTCTTCGCCATGCCCTACGAAGGTTGGTATACTATTCTGCAAGCTAATGAGCTCCCGGTCCCACACACCCGCACGGAAAGTATCCACCCCGACAAGCAAACATTATTTCATGATGAGTCGTTCTAATCTTCGTTCAAGTTATTACCTTCTTAAATTAGCCATATCGCGGACTTTTATAGCGTAGTGTTAATGCACACGTCCGAGAATAAGAAGATAAAATAAAGAGTATTCCTCCTGCGCCAAGTCTGATTCTGCTCTGCCTTTTTACTGTAATGGTTGTGTAATAGTGAGCGTAGTTGCCTTGCAAGCAATTTGCCTCGGGTTCAATTTCTGGCCACCGCATAGTTGTTTCTTGACTCATTCTTTTGAAGACTCCTCTGGAAGAGTTATGGATGCAATATTTCGTTCTTCCCAATGAAAAATACACAGCCTTTTTCCAGTCATTCAACTGGGTCAGAAATGGAATGAATTGGAATGAATGAAGCCCCATCTAGTGGCTGGGATAGGAATTGTGCCGACTGCTGAAGCCTGTCGCAGTCTTCTGGTCTTTTCGATGATTGTAGAGAATTAATGCCAATGTGTTCACATGGCGGATCACAACCAAAAATGCCGCTTCTTATTATTTATCATATGGCATAAAATCTACATTATACACAATTGAATATATTAGAACATTAAGAAAAAATTCATATCCATCCACTCTAACACGGCCTCTGACGGAATCAAGAAATGAGCCCAGCTTCCCGAGTAAGCACGTAACTTACAGCTGCCAGCGATGTGAGCTTGCTACCGTCGCATTCCGGTGACGTTATGCAGTCCGTGCATCTTAACTCTCCAGGGTTGGTTTTCCCTCGGATTCAGCGAGTGATCCCACCTCTACCGTCTCAAGAGCGGTGTCGTGCAGCGTGAGACTTTGAGTCGGGCGGATAAAACTGGGGAGGAGGACCAATACCTCGTCCAGGCGGCCTTACCTGCTACGCTGAACAGAGGCCTTGTGGGGGATGTGCAGATTGTAAGGGATAGGCAAGGAAGAGGGAAGGAAGCGGCCCTGGCCTTAAGTTAGGTACCATCCCGGAATTTGCCCGGAGGAGAAGTGGGAAACCACGGAAAAACACTTCCAGGATGGTTGAGGTGGGATCCGAACCCACCTTTACTAAATTGACCTCCCAAGACTGAGTGGACCCCGTTCCAACCCTCGTACCACTTTTCATATTTCGTGGCAGAGCCGGGAATCGAACCCGAGCCTCCGGGGGTGGCAGCTTATCACACTAACCACTACGCAACAGAGGCGGACGCCGTTAAATCTACCGACCACTACTAGCGTACCGCACTGTGCTAGGATCGAACCGCCAAGTTGGGCTCTAGTTGGTGAGTTCCACAGCCCAGCCTCCTGTTATCGTCACGGAGCCTGAACTGGGGAGCGTCGCTGACAACTACTTGTTGCTGTCCTCAGTTTAACGTTTCCCAGCGGATATTGCTCGGTTAACTCTTGTTATCGTCACGGAGTCTGAAATGGGGAGCGTCGCTGACAACTACTTGTTGCTGTCCTCAGTTTAACGTTTCCCAGCGGATATCCCTCGGTTAACTCTTGTTATCGTCACGGAGCCTGAACTGGGGAGCGTCGCTGACAACTACTTGTTGCTGTCCTCAGTTTAACGTTTCCCAGCGGATATTGCTCGGTTAACTCTTGTTATCGTCACGGAGTCTGAAATGGGGAGCGTCGCTGACAACTACTTGTTGCTGTCCTCAGTTTAACGTTTCCCAGCGGATATCCCTCGGTTAACTCTTGTTATCGTCACGGAGCCTGAACTGGGGAGCGTCGCTGACAACTACTTGTTGCTGTCCTCAGTTTAACGTTTCCCAGCGGATATCCCTCGGTTAACTCTTGTTATCGTCACGGAGTCTGAAGTGGGGAGCGTCAATGACAAGTACTTTTTGCTGTCCTCAGTTTAACGTTTCCCAGCGGATATTGCTCGGTTAACTCTTGTTATCGTCACGGAGTCTGAACTGGGGAGCGTCAATGACAACTACTTGTTGCTGTCCTCAGTTTAACGTTTCCCAGCGGATATCCCTCGGTTAACTCTTGTTATCGTCACGGAGCCTGAACTGGGGAGCGTCGCTGACAACTACTTGTTGCTGTCCTCAGTTTAACGTTTCCCAGCGGATATCCCTCGGTTAACTCTTGTTATCGTCACGGAGTCTGAACTGGGGAGCGTCAATGACAAGTACTTTTTGCTGTCCTCAGTTTAACGTTTCCCAGCGGATATTGCTCGGTTAACTCTTGTTATCGTCACGGAGTCTGAACTGGGGAGCGTCAATGACAACTACTGTTGCTATCCTCGGTTTAACGTTTCCCAGCGGATATCCATCGGTTAACTCTTGTTATCGTCCGACCTCGACAGAAGCAGGTTTGTGATGCTCAAGGGTTCATTTAGAGGCTTTTCCTTTGCATTGCCCATAGTTTCATTCTTCGAAGGGGCAAAACGCTGCCTTCTTGTATTCTAATTAACGTTAAAGGGAATGGTTTTACAGTCGTGCTTCACCTTTGTGGTTATTCACAAATAGACGTAACAATAATAGTATGAGATCTTGAATATCTCTAGGGTGTGACAGCATAACATATAGGTTCTGGGAAAAGGATATTGACATTTGTTTCCCATCTATAATTTGGGGTTACCTGTTACACCATGAAATAAATCAATTAACTGCATTTGATCCTAACAAAATATATTCTTAAATTTCGAAATTGAAATAGTGAGATTTGCTGCGGTATTGAAAATACAATATAAAACTCTGAAAGTTAGACGGAATGATGCTCTAAACATTACATTTAAAACACTTTTGACCAGGCGCTTGAAATCTGTGCAGGAAATTTATCCCTCACTGATTCACATTACAGTACCTTGGACACTTTGAATGTTCTTGTGACGTATTCTTTGGAATTGGCATCAGCTGTAGATATCTCAAACCTAATTCGGTGACGTATCCTTTTAGCTTCACAAACGAGAGATAGCATGGCTTGAAAATATAACCACACTACGCAATCGATTTTACACGTAATCCACTGAACGGTTAGTCTGCATTAAGAAGCTCAATCTTCGGCTGTCAGCGAACCGACACAAGAACACGACCGAACACATTCACGGGACTCACTCTGAACATCTAATCCATGTGCTCACTGAAGACTCCTTATCCAACTGACCGAACGCTCTAGGATACCAGCCCTTATATGGTTTACATGGTTTACGCCTACGTCATGGTTAAAACTGACCATGACCTCATTCAAACCAAGCTCCAAAGTATTGCACATTGTGTGTCAATTGCCTCCGGCAGGCTGAAAACTCCCTCCGAGCATCTCCTGTTTCTCAATGAACGCAGTGACGTATGGGGTAGAACCATCACTGCACACTAAATGTAATAGAATTACACCACCTAATGCAACATATTAAACGTTGGTTCATAAAATAAATAAATATCTTATATTAAGCAGCAGATCTCACAATATACAGATTTCCTTAATACTAACACTCACATAGGCCTACCTATAACACATAATAAATGAAATGAAATCGAGCAAGCGATGATAAATAGCAAAATCAAATGATAGAATTGAATACAAAAAAATGTCCGCCTCTGTAGTGTAGTGGTTAGTGTGATTAGCTGCCACCCCAGAGGCCCGGGTGCGATTCCCGGCTCTGACACGAAATTTGAAAAGTGGTGCGAGGGCTGGAACGGGGTCCACTCAGCCTCGGAAGGTCAACTGAATAGAGGTGGGTTCGATTTCCACCTCCGCCATCCTGGAAGTTGTTTTCCGTGGATTCCCACTTCTCCTCCAGGCAATTACCGGGATGGGGTCCGACTCGTTGGCTGAATGGTCAGCGCACTGGCCTTCGGTTCAGAGGGTCCCGGGTTCGACTCCCGGTCGGGTCGGCGATTTTAACCTTCATTGGTTAATTCCAATGGCCCGGGGGCTGGGTATTTGTGCTGTCCCCAACATCCCTGCAACTCACACACCACATAAGACTATCCTACACACCGGGCGAGTTGGCCGTGCGCGTAGAGGCGCGCGGCTGTGAGCTTGCATCCGGGAGATAGTAGGTTCGAATCCCACTATCGGCAGCCCTGAAGATGGTTTTCCGTGGTTTCCCATTTTCACACCAGGCAAATGCTGGGGATGTACCTTAATTAAGGCCACGGCCGCTTCCTTCCAACTCCTAGGCCTTTCCTATCCCATCGTCGCCATAAGACCTATCTGTGTCGGTGCGACGTAAAGCCCCTAGCAAAAAAAAACTATCCTACACCACAATAACACGCAGTTACCTACACATGCCAGATACCGCCCACCCTAATCGGAGGGTCTGCCTTACAAGGGCTGCACTCGGCAAGAAATAGCCACATGAAATTATTATTATTATTATTATTATTATTATTATTATTATTATTATTATTATTATTATTATTATTATTATTATTATTATTATTACCGGGATGGTATCTAAAGGCCGCGGCCGCTTCTTTCCCTCTTCCTTGTCTATCCCTTCCAATCTTCCCATCCCCCATTAAGGCCCCTGTTCAGCATAGCAGGTGAGGTCGCCTGGGTGAGGTACTGGTAATCCTCCTCAGTTGTATCCTCCGACCCAGAGTCTGAAGGTCCTTGAGGTGGTAGAGGTGGGATTCCTTGCTTCACGTACAATCTATCGATATTTTATTTGTAGACCTGGCAACACTGCTACAGCCAGCCAGCCAGCCAGCCAGCCAGCGCTACCTACTTACAGTCTGTAGGTACGTACTCACATCCTTCTTCTTCTTTCCATTCATCATCATCATCATCATCATCATCGTCAAGACAGTTATTGAGCAGATTCTGCCTTCTTTTATATATAGCTGGATGTGTTGGCTAGACGTCTCTTATGTCCAAAATCGAGGAATTGTGTCCTGCCAAAGACTATCGGCACTTAATTTGGCATAAATACTAGGGCCTTTGTCTCAATATATATACTGGCATGTTAATGAATCTCTGTGTCCGACTCCTCGGCTGAATGGTCGTCGTACTGGCTTTCGGTTCAGTTGGTCCCGGGTTCGATTCCCGGCAGGGTCGGGGATTTTGACCTTCATTGATTAATTCCAATGGCTCGGGGTCTGGGTGTTTGTGCTATCCCTAACACCCCTGCAACTGACACACCACACATAACACTATCCTCCACCACAATTACACGCAGTTACCTACACATGCCAGATACCGCCCACCCTCATCGGAGAGTCTGCCTTACAAGGGCTGTACTCGGCTAGAAATAGCCACACGAAATTATATTACTATTATTATTCTTATTATTATTATTATTATTATTATTATGATTATTATTATGGATCACTTTCAGGGCAACATTAAAATCGTCACATTATTATCCCAAGTTAGTTCGCTCATTAAATGTTTATTATTACAATTTACTTTAAGTCGCACCGACACAGTTAGGTCTTATGGTGGCGACCATGGGACAGGAAAGGCATAGGAATGCGAAGGAAGTGGCCGTGCCTTAATTACAGTACAGCCCCAGCATTTGCCTAGTGTGAAATTGGGAAACCACGGAAAACAATCTTCAGTGCTGCCGACAACGGGATTCGAACCCACTATCTCCCGGATGCAAGGTCAGAGCTGCGCGTCCCAAACCGTACGGCCAACTCGCCCGGTCATCCTGTTTTTAAGTTCTTGTATCGTAGCATTGCAGCAACTGATTCCTTTGCTTATGCTTCACTTCTCTGATTTTCAATTTAACTTTTCTAAGACGCTTGTGATGACCAAGATTGAACCCGGATCAAGTGCTTGGAAGGCAGCCATGTTGGCCATTGCACCACCATCGCCTTGTTTTAAACTTCGGTGGCATGTAAGGAATGTGCTAATGCATATCTGTTTACTTTCGTCACATACTTCCTGTGCTGTACATGCAGTGTGAGCTCCCAACTGTAGCTGACCATTTGAGAATAAACTTTATGAGGGTATTAAAATGCGGCAACGTTTCAAACTCGCAACTTTACGACTTCAAGATGGCAACCGCATGCAACATTTGAATATTAACATCAACAACTAAACACACTAATCATTTAAGCAATTGTCTCAAAACGTTGCATTCAACGGCCTTCACTTCATAAAATCGCAAGGTTACTGGCAAGACACATTCGAAATAGTGACCGGGTGTAGTAAATAATAATAATAATAATAATAATAATAATAATAATAATAATAATAATAATAATAATAATAATAATAATAATAATAATAATAATAATAATAATAATAATAATAATAATAATAATTGTTACGGACTTTTCCGTGGTAGGTAGAGGTGAAAGAAGGTGCGGGTGTGAATGGGTTTCAAGGTACGAAATTATAGGGCAATGTAAAATTAATTTAAAATTTAACAAGGTTATATTTTCTTTTCGAAAACAAAGAAATAACAATCATGGCAGGTACAAAGTAGCAATTCAAAAGGGGTTAGTTACAATATTTACAGAATTTGGGCTTCGCGCCCTGACTTCACAATGCTTGGGCAATCAGCTCAGTTTTACCTCAAACACAAGTTTTAACAGAGGGGGAGAAAACCCCATTCATACCTAGGAGCCCTTGCTCCAAATTACACTGAAAAACCTCCATGAGGCATACAACCCAGAATTTTCAAAAGAGCCACTCGCTCTCAAAATTTAAGCCTCTCCCAGGCCACACCAAACTCCACCTTCAAGTTGTCCTCAACGGACATAAACACAGGGGTAAAATACCCAATCTACTGAGGTCTATTAAAAGAAAAGCAGGTTAATTAAATGACCTCTAAAATAACAATTTGAGAGGAGGCGAACTTGCCCTCCTAATACACTTCGATTAAGACCTACTTGGCACTAGGCCGTTAATACAAGGGCTAATCCCATGCTAAAGAGGTGACTTAAGAAAAGAACAATTTGTTTTACATTAACGAAAAATAGGTTGAGAAAATAAGTTCACCTCAAGACAATGTGAGTGGGAGATCGAGAGGGTTAGCACTCTCTATCCCAATATGTCGTTTTAAAAGAGAATATATGAAAAGAGTAGTTACATTTTAGGAAAAGGTTACATGGCTGAACGCTTAGAACCCGCCCCGAAAGTTAAACTGCTGAGCTAGCAAGGAAAGAAGTTATTAATCGGCCATTACCTTGTGTTGAACGGCTGGAGAAGAAAGAGGCGCTTCCCGCCCCCTGCTATGTACTTAACACACTGAAAGATGGAACAGAAGTGGCCTAGAGACCCAAAAATCAGCAGTTTAAATACTCTCGCGGAAGTTTCTAGGCGTTAGGGGAAAGAAAACACCCTCCCACAAACTCTTTATTGGATAGGACCCCGCAACAGATTCAAGTTGGGGGAAGATACATCTGATTGGATAGAAATTAATTTAAGAAATTCGGGATTGGTTAGGTTCAACACAAGGGGAAGAAAGGGGTAAATATTGCCAACTTAAACCATGATAGAAAGAAATTTAACAAAGAACAAACTCTTGAAATTAAATTTTCTCCAAAAAAATAGTTCTTTGACTCCGCACTAGGTTGCACTATTGTAGATCTTCAGTAGTGTCCTCTAGAAGAGAAAGTTCACACTTCTTACTTCAAGCGAAACAAAAACACATCAAAAATGACACAGTTCAAAAACTCAAAATTTTCCACGTGGTGACATCTTCTGAGACGGTAGAAAATTAATACTGTCAATAAAGTTCAGACTTCCTCCAGCAGAGGAGTTTCAACAGGCGCACATTTTAATTTAGCGGAGTGGAGGTGTACCGCCCGGTACAGACCTCCCCCCCCAAAAGTTCCTCCAGGGATGACACATGAAATCAGTTGGAAACAAGGTCCAAGTTATGCTGTGGGTATGAAGATTGATTGCCAAAAAATTTATAAGATTTTCTTAATTTGGGGTTGATTTGGTTTCAAAATTTGTTGTTGCAGATGAAGTAAAGTCTTTATATTTGTAGAAGTTGAATTTCTGAAGATAACTTTTTATGCTTGAAAGTGAAGAAAAAAAATTTCAAGGTCCACCAAATATTGCAGTTGAATTCCCAAGTGTAGTCATTACTTATAGTATCTGTTCATGTAGTAGATGGAGATGAAGTGGGATGGCCAGACCGGCCGTTGCTGCTTGCGTCCAAAGAAGGTCGCTCGGACCCCTCAAGTACCCTGAGATACCGCTCGCCCGCACTATGAGGGGAGCAGAGGTGTTGAAGCACGCCGCGCCCGCGGTGAACATATACAGGCTGCGGTCCAGTAGCAGGTCGTGCGCCGCACATCAGCCTTGGCCGGGAGGAGAGCTCCGGCTCGCCGTGCACACGTCGTCCTCGCTGGGGCCGAGGGGGCCCGTCCTCAGCTCCAGTTGCTGCACGGCGCCGCGCGGCTGCGGGGGCACTGAAACACTAAAGCTTGGCGGCAGAATTGTGTTGGGCCATCATCTTTTTTGAGGGTACAGGCTTGTGGAGAGGTTGAGGGGCCAGCGGCGTGCAAATATCCATGGCATAAATTATGCCACTGTGTGTATTGAAGCAGGAGATGGGAGCGTGGTAATGGCCGAGGTAAGGACAGGATGGCAGTTTAACAATCGGGGAGGTTTACAAGAAATGCTTACATATAAAATAAAATAGAAGGAGCAGAATGCCTTAAGAGTGGAACTCAAAAAAAAAAATATAACCTTCATATTCCTATCAAATTATATGAAGCAAGTTGACACAAAATTTACACCGGTTTCACCTGGGACAGGTGAACCCTAAATATCCTCTCGGTGGCTGGATTGCTTAATAACAACGTAACCGGGGTGAGGAAATCGAGAATTATACAAGGCCCATGAAATCTGGGGGCAAGCTTGCCCGCGGGAACAAAATTTTTTACCATAACCTGGTCACCTACCTTCAAAGGGGTGGGTCTCCGTCCACGATCATACCTTTCCCTAACCTTTTCATGAGACACTTTAAGATTGGCTTTAGCCTTCTTCCGAAGATCTTTAATGTTATCCGGATCTATTGTCTCGGGTAGAATGTCATTCAGAGACCAGAGGTTAGAGAGCGGCGAGTTGGGAACAAACTTGAACATCAAAGAAGCTGGAGTAAACTTGTGAGATTCATGAACCGCCGAATTCAAAGCAAAAGCTATCCAATGCAGGGACGTGTCCCACCTGGAATGATCTTCATGATGATAGGCAATAAGTGCTGACCTGAGATTACGGTTAACCCTTTCAGCCAGAGATGGTTGAGGGTAATAAGCAGAAGTAGTTACATGAGAGATTGATAAGTCAAAACAGAATTTACGAAATAAATTAGATGTGAAAGCCTTAGCATTATCAGATACAATATATTGACACGGACCAAAAGAAGCAAAAATAGAATTTAAGCAGGTAATGGTAGACTGAGCGGTAGCCAGCTTAGTCGGAAATAACCAAGAAAATCTGGTAAAACCATCTACGCACACAAAGATGAACTTGTTAGCATTACCCTTTGACTGGGGGAAGGGTCCTACATAATCGATATACAGACGTTCCATGGGGCGCGACGCTTGATGCGAAGACAAAAGGCCTACCTTGGTGGACATGGTGGGTTTACTGAGCAAACAAGATTTACAAGCTTTTACAAGTTCCCGGATTTCACCGTCCATACCTTTCCAGATGAACATTTCACGAATCTTCTCACGAGTTTTAAAGATTCCAAGATGCCCTCCTAATGGGGTCTCATGATAATACTTGAAGATCATAGGTATAAGAACAGCTGGAACGACAACTTTCATCATCCTATCATGCCTCGATGGGCAACATAGAACACCATTCCTCAGAACATAAGGGACAACATGTTCCCCAGAAGAAAGGGTTTCCATTATCGGAGCCAGCGTCGGATCTTCACGTTGGTATTTCTCAATATCCCTAAAAAGCATGGGAGCATCTGTTAAGATGGCATTAACACCAGATAGTATGGACTCGGGAGGTGATGAACTGTCGACCGGTTCGTGGGTCTCGACGTCGTTATGAAACATATGGCTGAGTCCCTCAGCAACAACATTTTCGGTACCTCGGATATGCCTGACATTGAATTGGAAGGCAGAAATACGGATGGCCCAACGGGCTATACGACCAGTACGACGCGGCCTACCTAAGACCCAGCTTAATGCTTGATTATCTGTCTCCAGGTCGAATTTGACGTGTTCCAGATAGAGACGGAACTTTTCTAAGGCGAATAAGACTGCCAAACCTTCGAGCTCATAGATGGAATACTTGGCTTCTTGAGCCGACAAGGTCCTAGAGGCATAGGCGATAGGTCGCCTCCCTAGTTCAGTCTCTTGAAGAAGGACTGCAGCTACTGCTGACGACGACGCGTCGGTTTGGACGATGAATTTCTTCGAGAAATCAGGCATAGCAAGTACAGGGGCATTACAAAGTGCTAATTTAAGGTCTTCAAAAGCGGCTTGTTGAGAAGGTCCCCACTCGAATTTGATGCCTTTCCTACGAAGAAGGTTTAAGGGCGCCGCTCTATTAGCAAAGTTAGGAATGAACTTCCTGAAGAAATTCACCATACCAATGAACCTGGCGATACCTTTAATGTCCTTGGGAGGTTTAAAATCACGGATGGCCTGTGTTCTAGAATGATCGACTGCTACACCATCGGGTGACACAATATGCCCTAGGAATGACATAGAGGGCTTAGCAAAGGCAACCTTGGACAACTTAACAGTTAACCCAGCCTTACGAAGGCGATCGAGAACTTCTCGCAAATGATCTAGATGTTCTTCAAAAGTCTCTGAAAATACGACGACATCATCTAAATAGTGATATAAGTACTCGAATTTGATGTCGGAGAAGACCCTATCTAGTAGCCTAGTGAGCACAGCTGCCCCCGTGGGGAGCCCGAAAGGCACGCGGTTGTATTCGTATAAATTCCAGTCCGTGGCAAACGCTGTAAGGTGTTTAGACTCTTCGGCAAGGGGAATTTGATTATAGGCCTGATTCAAGTCCAAGATAGTGAAGAACTTGGCCTTACGAAACCATGAAAAGCAAGAATGAAGGTCAGGAAGGGGCACAGATTGCAACACCACCTTCCGATTGAGAGCCCTGTAATCAATGACAGGCCTGAAGCCTCCTTGGGGTTTCGGGACTAGAAAAATAGGCGATGAATACGCCGACTTAGAGGGCCTAATAATACCATCCTTCAACATCTGATCGATAATTTCTTTCAGAGCCTTCATTTTAGGTGGAGATAGCCTATAAGGTGGAAAACGGACAGGAATCGAATCCGTAACCTCAATTTTGTATTCAATAAGGTCAGTAACACCAAGAGTATCAGAGAACACCTCTGGAAATGACTGACATAATTTACGAATACTATCAGCCTGCTCCTCCGGTAGATGTCTAAGGTCTAACAACATCTCATCCTGGGTAGGCGAAATAGATGAACACGACACAGAATTACACTTTAACAAGGGAATTTTACAATTGGACACAAATTTGAATGTGCACGACTTACTCTGAAGATCGAGCACAAGACCAGTGTGAGAAATAAAGTCCGCTCCCAGTATGATGGGGCAAGACAGGTGCTTAGCCACAAACAATTTAATTTTCCAAGTAAAC
Organism: Anabrus simplex; assembly: GCF_040414725.1. Taxonomy (NCBI): domain Eukaryota; kingdom Metazoa; phylum Arthropoda; class Insecta; order Orthoptera; family Tettigoniidae; genus Anabrus; species Anabrus simplex. The sequence goes on along the minus strand of NC_090268.1, from coordinate 17,408,367 downwards.
TTAAAAATACGAATTTTGACCAGTACGGAACCTAGAATTTCTAATGGAGATGAATTAGCCGAAACATATTGAATAGAAGATGAGACGTAGTCAGGTAGTTTACAAACAGCTTTCAATTTAGAATACCATTCAGCCGCAATAATCGAACAAACGCTGCCTGAATCTAAGAGAGCTGTTATAGGCTCGTTATTTAACTCAATCTTAAGAAAAGGAACAGGTGCGGGGGTATCCGCCGCAATCCTAAGACACTCTTTGGGGCATTCAAAAGATGTATTCGAAGACTTATCGTTCCCTGAATTCTCGACCTTTTTGCCAGGGGCTGAGCCTTGGGAAGCAGAATTAGTTGACTCAGCCGCAGCCACTAGTCACTTTTGATTGTTGTTGGAAGTTACACCAGAAGTTGAGCAGGAGGGGGTGCTATTCGAATTGGGACAATTCTTTGCGATATGTGAGAAAGCCCCACATTTAAAACAGCCTTGTGATGAACCAGCTCCATTATTTGCCCTACTAGTTTTGATCAGAGGACACTTATTGCGCAGATGGTCAGGCGACCCGCAAGCATAACATTTACGGGGGGTGACTGATCGGCGAGGTGGAGGCCGAGTATTACTAATGGAAGGCGGGGGTTCTTTCGCGACACGCAAAGAATCGGCGTATCTAACTCCTTCCGCTGAGACGGCCAATGCTTCAAGTTCCGAGAAAGTTTGCGGGCACGCCGCGAAACACAAATATGACCTATAGGGAGGTGAAATTCCCTCTACAATAGCCTGTACAATCTGATCTTCAGGAAAATGAAGGGCAAACACCCTAGTATAAAACTTAATGTCCTGTATGAAATCAGCCAAGTTTTCATCCAAGCGCTGTACACGATAATAGTACTTCTGAATAAGGGAGGACCTGGCCCTAGCAGGGATGAAGTTAGCTAGCAAATGGGCATGGAAATCCTCAATCGATGATTGCTCGGCAATGGCTCTTACGATTTTATCAGAGAGAATACCAATAGCATACGGATAGATAATTTGCAAGATTTGACATGGAGAAAGAGAAAAAACAAGGGCATGATCCTGAAATTCCACTAGAAATCTTAAAAATGAAATTACGTCACTGGTGGTATTAACGGAAAACTTAGATATACCTCTGAGCAACATTGCCAATGGATGAGGCAAGCTACTAAACCCGGGTGACATAGTAGGTAAAGGTTTCAATGGCAAGGAAGTTAATTCAGAACGGATGTTACTCAGCGATGCACGGCGTTCAGACTCGTTGTCCAGTGGGGCAGGGATAGTTTGAGCAGCAACGGTTATTCTATTAACTTCTCCCTTGGGAGGCGCTTCCTCACTACCTGCATTTACTATGGTGGGTTGATCAGATTTGGGAGGAACTTCCCCAGTTAACAATTGAGTGACCTTACTAGATAATTCGGAAATATTTTCCAGGAGCGTACTAGCTTCCTTCCTCTGAACATCATTCAGTTTTAGAGACAACAGATCGTTAACCCTATTCGAAAAATGATATAGCCTGCCTTGCACACGCTTAATTTGATTAGGAGACGGATCATTTTCATCAAAAAAACTAACTACAGAAGCTAGCCCAGTAATATTCTCCGTGATCGTGGAAAGAGAGTCGTCAATTTCTTTCTCTCCCAAATTGGGGATAGAAATGGGCAAATCAAGGGACTCTCTAAGTTTTTTAGTGTCTATTGCAACCGTGCCTCCAGATTGCACATTTCTGATAGTTAATTCATAGATCAACTCCTCCTTACGCAAATAGTTAAGAAGGAGAACATCGCGAGGGCCGGGCATGATGACAGACCAATTTTGAAAAACTCAAAAAATTCCAGCAACTGGGAAAATAGTTAGAGTTCGGAACAAACAATATTTAGCCGTCAAAAGGGGCTAAATTGAGACCCATTCAACCACGCTCTGCTACCACTTGGTACGGACTTTTCCGTGGTAGGTAGAGGTGAAAGAAGGTGCGGGTGTGAATGGGTTTCAAGGTACGAAATTATAGGGCAATGTAAAATTAATTTAAAATTTAACAAGGTTATATTTTCTTTTCGAAAACAAAGAAATAACAATCATGGCAGGTACAAAGTAGCAATTCAAAAGGGGTTAGTTACAATATTTACAGAATTTGGGCTTCGCGCCCTGACTTCACAATGCTTGGGCAATCAGCTCAGTTTTACCTCAAACACAAGTTTTAACAGAGGGGGAGAAAACCCCATTCATACCTAGGAGCCCTTGCTCCAAATTACACTGAAAAACCTCCATGAGGCATACAACCCAGAATTTTCAAAAGAGCCACTCGCTCTCAAAATTTAAGCCTCTCCCAGGCCACACCAAACTCCACCTTCAAGTTGTCCTCAACGGACATAAACACAGGGGTAAAATACCCAATCTACTGAGGTCTATTAAAAGAAAAGCAGGTTAATTAAATGACCTCTAAAATAACAATTTGAGAGGAGGCGAACTTGCCCTCCTAATACACTTTGATTAAGACCTACTTGGCACTAGGCCGTTAATACAAGGGCTAATCCCATGCTAAAGAGGTGACTTAAGAAAAGAACAATTTGTTTTACATTAACGAAAAATAGGTTGAGAAAATAAGTTCACCTCAAGACAATGTGAGTGGGAGATCGAGAGGGTTAGCACTCTCTATCCCAATATGTCGTTTTAAAAGAGAATATATGAAAAGAGTAGTTACATTTTAGGAAAAGGTTACATGGCTGAACGCTTAGAACCCGCCCCGAAAGTTAAACTGCTGAGCTAGCAAGGAAAGAAGTTATTAATCGGCCATTACCTTGTGTTGAACGGCTGGAGAAGAAAGAGGCGCTTCCCGCCCCCTGCTATGTACTTAACACACTGAAAGATGGAACAGAAGTGGCCTAGAGACCCAAAAATCAGCAGTTTAAATACTCTCGCGGAAGTTTCTAGGCGTTAGGGGAAAGAAAACACCCTCCCACAAACTCTTTATTGGATAGGACCCCGCAACAGATTCAAGTTGGGGGAAGATACATCTGATTGGATAGAAATTAATTTAAGAAATTCGGGATTGGTTAGGTTCAACACAAGGGGAAGAAAGGGGTAAATATTGCCAACTTAAACCATGATAGAAAGAAATTTAACAAAGAACAAACTCTTGAAATTAAATTTTCCCCAAAAAAATAGTTCTTTGACTCCGCACTAGGTTGCACTATTGTAGATCTTCAGTAGTGTCCTCTAGAAGAGAAAGTTCACACTTCTTACTTCAAGCGAAACAAAAACACATCAAAAATGACACAGTTCAAAAACTCAAAATTTTCCACGTGGTGACATCTTCTGAGACGGTAGAAAATTAATACTGTCAATAAAGTTCAGACTTCCTCCAGCAGAGGAGTTTCAACAGGCGCACATTTTAATTTAGCGGAGTGGAGGTGTACCGCCCGGTACAATAATAATAAGTATCATGGCCGCCAAGCTGTAGTCATGAAGTGGAGCTCCGCGATCTTGACATCTTTTCTCGCATTCTGTGTAGTGTCGGTGGGTATCAGGGAGTATTTGATCATTTGATTGGTGTGGTGGTTGTGTGAACATGTTGTCTTGGGAGTCTGGAGCTTGTTTTGATTGATTTGAGGGCATAGTTTGTTTCATTTTATTGCCCTAAATGCCTCCATGTTGGATTTAACTACAATTGCTCCATAGATAACTTACCAAGCGTGTATGTTGGTTACTAACCTTGCCCTAACAACCACCCACTCGCTAAATTTTCTTGGCCTCCATAGATACTACCAACTAGATATATAATTTCACTCTTCCATTGAGGCGTTTCTAAGGCAACAGATCTTAGCCTACTGCTGGGAGCCATCTTGGTGGTCTGTGATAATATAATAATAAACATCATAGCAGAACATCAGCTACCCGTATGGACTAACAACACTTACGATGAGGGTGAATCAAAATGAATGATTCATCCGTCCCGGGCTCACGCTCACCAGCTAACATCAACCACGAACTTAGCATGATGGAAACACAAGTGACAGAGCAACTACCTCAGGCCTGCACTGCTAACAGTAAAGGCGAACCTGGTCATTCGGATTCTGGGGGACCAGGACATCATGCAGGGAAGAGTCGGAGCTTCCCAAAACTTCTGAAACCCAAGAGAATGCAGTTCATTGGCACACTCAACGTACAGACTCTGGCTAAAACAGGCAAACTCAAGATTGTGACTGATACCTGTGACAAGTTTAGAATTCTTATTCTTGCAGTTCAAGAAACGCGATTTCGTGATTATGATCACTTTGATTCAGGGGGATATCGAATATATAAGGGGAGGCCTGCAACTAAACTCGCAAATAGTAATTTACATATTTTGGGCACTGCATTCCTAGTACATAACAGCATACAGAACTCGCTGATAAATTTTACATCACCTTCGGAACGTCTCTCTCTACTCACGGTTAAATGTGCTAACAAAGCCTACACACTGGTTAATGCACACGCTCCGGTGAACAGTGAAACTGACAAAAACAAAATTGAGAAGTTCTGGTTGCAACTCGAACGAGCACTCGCCAAGATACCTCAGCATCACGTTAAAATTCTCCTTGGGGACTTTAATGCACAAATCGGCAGGGAACGAGAATACAGAAGCATCATTGGGTGCTTTTCAGCACACAAGAAGACTAATGCCAATGGACATCGCCTAATCGACATATGTAGAATGGCTAACCTCCAAATAATGTCCACACACTTTAAGAAACCTCCGTGGAAAATGACCACTTGGAAATCACCAATCAACTACATAGGTGAATACCAGATTGATCACGTAGCCATCACAAGAAAATACTCTCCTGAAATCATGAATGTGCGAGTTCGCAAGAGTTGCGTAGAGTCCGACCACCATCTTTCACAAATCAAAGTCCGCTTCAGACCTAACCGGAAAAGTTATCAGAAACCTAAAATACCACGCATTGATCCAGAATACTTAAAAGATCACGCACAGGAATTCATGGAATCAATGCAGACTAACACAGAAACATGGGACACCCTTCTTGCAACCATTCAAGACTCAGCGAAGAAACTTGGCCAACCTCCACGACACAGGTGGTGGACTGCCGATTGCGATAGAGCTCTGGAATCCCGCATGCAAGCCTGGAAGAATTGGCATAGTCACCAAACACCAGGAAATTGGAGTAACTTCATAGATATACAGAAGCGAACAGCCAAAACTATTAGACGAGTTAAACGTGCCTACCACCTCAATAGATTGTCGGAAATCGATTACGATTTCAAAAGGAACAACACTCAAAATTTCTATAGAACTTTTAGAGAAGAATTGACTAACTACAAACCCCTAGTATTTGTTTTCGTCGATCGATGGAATACTTGAGCCGAATACAAAAGCCAACTGTGACATCTTAAAGCAGTACTTTGAGGCGTTACATAATTGTGAACCTCCTGCCGAAATACTGCAATTCAGCATATCCACCCCAAACCATGACTCACTTCCACCAACACATGACGAGATACAGAATATTGTATTAAATCTGAAAAACAACAAAGCACCAGGGGAATATGGTGTAACTGCCGAGATGCTCAGGATCGGAGGTGAGGTCATTATTGACCGATTACAAGCCATCATTGGGGATATATGGCAGAGCGAAATCATACCTGCAGAGTGGACAGCTGCTTTGATTCATCCTCTACACAAAAAGGGTGACAAGACAGATCCGAACAATTTCCGAGGTATCTCTCTCCTCTCAATTGCTTACAAAGTATTTTCTCGTGCTCTTCGTACCAGATTAGAACAACAGATAGAATGGAAGATTGGAGAATATCAGGCGGGCTTCAGACCTCACCGATCGTGTGCAGAACAGATCTGGAACCTCAAGATGATTCTCCAACATCGCCAATCAATTCGAACAGTGGTCACTTTTGTTGACTTCAAAACAGCTTACGACTCGATTGACCGTGCCACCCTATTAGATGTACTTCATGAATATGGTGTTGACAACAAAACAACGAAGTTAATCCAACAGACTTTAACTAACACAACTTCTAAAGTGAAATTCATGGGCGAAATCTCCGAATCATTTGAGATAAGAACAGGCGTGAGGCAGGGTGATGGATTATCTCCACTGCTGTTCAATCTTGTACTAGATAAGATCGTTAGAACATGGGAGAAAGAAGTACATGGAATAAATATGGGAACGAGAGATAAGCGAATCAATATTAAGTGTCTTGCCTTTGCTGACGACCTAGCAATAATCACCCGCACTCCCGAGGAAGCCAGAACCGCTCTTGAGAATCTGCATGAGATTGCTATTAAGACAGGCCTCCAAATATCATATGAGAAAACACAATACATGGACTCCAAGAACACCAGTGTGGAATCACTTGGGACCAAATATGGCAATATCACACGAGTTAAACATTTCAAGTACACTGACTGACAGAGCAAATGCAACACCAAGAAGGAGTGGTCAGAACTTTATGCCAATTGCAGGGTAGACTGACGTCACTGAGGTATGCTCATGATGTGAAATGCGCCGCTGTGCTGCGCACGTAGCGAACGATAAATGGGACACGGCGTTGGCGAATGGCCCACTTCGTACCGTGATTTCTCAGCCGACAGTCATTGTAGAACGTGTTGTCGTGTGCCACAGGACACGTGTATAGCTAAGAATGCCAGGCCGCCGTGAACGGAGGCATTTCCAGCAGACAGACGACTTTACGAGGGGTATGGTGATCGGGCTGAGAAGGGCAGGTTGGTCGCTTCGTCAAATCGCAGCCGATACCCATAGGGATGTGTCCACGGTGCAGCGCCTGTGGCGAAGATGGTTGGCGCAGGGACATGTGGCACGTGCGAGGGGTCCAGGCGCAGCCCGAGTGACGTCAGCACGCGAGGATCGGCGCATCCGCCGCCAAGCGGTGGCAGCCCCGCACGCCACGTCAACCGCCATTCTTCAGCATGTGCAAGACACCCTGGCTGTTCCAATATCGACCAGAACAATTTCCCGTCGATTGGTTGAAGGAGGCCTGCACTCCCGGCGTCCGCTCAGAAGACTACCATTGACTCCACAGCATAGACGTGCACGCCTGGCATGGTGCCGGGCTAGAGCGACTTGGATGAGGGAATGGCGGAACGTCGTGTTCTCCGATGAGTCACGCTTCTGTTCTGTCAGTGATAGTCACCGCAGACGAGTGTGGCGTCGGCGTGGAGAAAGGTCAAATCCGGCAGTAACTGTGGAGCGCCCTACCGCTAGACAACGCGGCATCATGGTTTGGGGCGCTATTGCGTATGATTCCACGTCACCTCTAGTGCGTATTCAAGGCACGTTAAATGCCCACCGCTACGTGCAGCATGTGCTGCGGCCGGTGGCACTCCCGTACCTTCAGGGGCTGCCCAATGCTCTGTTTCAGCAGGATAATGCCCGCCCACACACTGCTCGCATCTCCCAACAGGCTCTACGAGGTGTACAGATGCTTCCGTGGCCAGCGTACTCTCCGGATCTCTCACCAATCGAACACGTGTGGGATCTCATTGGACGCCGTTTGCAAACTCTGCCCCAGCCTCGTACGGACGACCAACTGTGGCAAATGGTTAACAGAGAATGGAGAACCATCCCTCAGGACACCATCCGCACTCTTATTGACTCTGTACCTCGACGTGTTTCTGCGTGCATCGCCGCTCGCGATGGTCCTACATCCTACTGAGTCGATGCCGTGCGCATTGTGTAACCTGCATATCGGTTTGAAATAAACATCAATTATTCGTCCGTGCCGTCTCTGTTTTTTCCCCAACTTTCATCCCTTTCGAACCACTCCTTCTTGGTGTTGCATTTGCTCTGTCAGTCAGTGTACTTAGGTGAAATTATCGGAAGCACTGGTAACGACAGGATAGCCAACAAAACCCGTGCCGAAAAATTACGTAAAGCCTACACAGTCACCTGGAATATCTACAATAAGAAATCCCTTTCCATCCAAGCCAAGCTGCGTCACTACCATACAGTAGTTCTTCCTGAAGCACTCTACGCGATTGAAACATCAACACTGACCATCAATATCAATGGCATCGAGAAAATGGAACGGCAAATACTTAGGAAAAATATTTGGACCAAAGTTCCCAGATGGAATAAGGATGCGAAAAAGCTCGGAAGAACTCTACTCGCTGACCGAAAGATTCACTTCAATCGCCCGGAAAAGACGTATGCAATTCTACGGACATCTAGCACGAATGGACGACTCGCGACTGACCAAGAAAATCTTCCTCATTATCAGCGGAACCCGACAAAATAAAGTACGGTGGCTTGCTGACACCCAAAAAGATCTCGCAGAAGTCGGTGTTGACCCACTGACAACTACACGGGCTACATTTAGACACAAAATTAACTTGCACAGCTTTGCAGCCAGACAATGTACAAGAAACTTGAAACTCCAGGAGGCATGGACTCAAGAAAGACGACAGACTCACAGTGCGAGGATGAAGAAGTTTTGGGAGAATAAGAGAAACAAGAAGAAGAATGCTAACTAATGGTTCTACGTGCTCCTTAGAGGGCCTAACGCATATATAATAATAATAATAATAATAATAATAATAATAATAATAATAATAATAATAATAATAATAATAATAATAATAGTAATAATAATAATATCGGCCTCTGTGATGGAGTGACCTAAGGCCACGACCGCTTCGTTCCCTGTTCCTTGTCTATCCCTTCCAACCTTCCCGTCCCCCACAAAGCATGCGTTGAGCATAGCAGGTGAGGCCGCCCGGTGGGTAAGCGGATTAAGAAAGATATAATAATAATTGTATTATTAATTAATTAATTAATTAATTTCGTGTGGCTATTTCTAGCCGAGTGCAGCCCTTGTAAGGCAGACCCTCCGGTGAGGGTGGGCGGCATCTGCCATGTGTAGGTAACTGCGTGTTATTGTGGTAGAGGATAGTGTTATGTGTGGTGTGTGAGTTGCAGGGATGTTGGAGACAGCACAAACACCCAGCCCTCGGGCCATTGGAATTAACCAATGAAGGTTAAAATCCCCGACCCGGCCGGGAATCGAACCCGGGACCCTCTGAACCATTCAGCCAACGAGTCGGACATTGTTTAATCCGTTTATCCTAGAAGGTTGGTTTTTCTCCCGGACTCAGCGCGGGATCCCACTCTCCCACCTCTACCACCTCCTGGAACGTGAGACATGTGGCTTGTATGTAAATGAAGGTGTGCAAAAATCACCCAGTCCCTGAGTCAGCCGAGAACGGAACGCAACTATGCTGGGCACTCAGCCAAGAAGCGGACGATGAAGGAAGCCCTGGGCAAGTTGATTGTTACAATATATTATTCATGGCACACGAACAATTGCCCTCCGATAATCACACACAGTGATAAAGGGGATCAGGCAAGTGAAAATCAGGAAAGCAACTGACCATCTAGCTCGCAATTTTCAATTAGAGTTAACTGGGGCAACTAATATAATATCGTGGACGAAGTGTACGGCCCAGATATCCCTTGAAATGCATCCAATGGAACCCCCACGACATCTTAAATCACTAAACTCGCCTTTTCTTACGAATACATTACAGCACTTCCTTCACCTCACACAGTCGAAAACGAGAAATGCGACCAAGACCTCCTTCATGGTCTTTCTCCCATTTCTCTGGGGTCGGCAAGTGTGTGGATCTGGTCCAGTTTCACGGCCGAATGTCCTTCCTGACGCCGGTCCTATTTGAACGGATGTAATCACTATAGCGTGTTTCTTCGATGGTTAGTAACGGGAGTGTTATGTGTGTTGCCACTAACGGAAACTCCCACTCCCCGAGCCAGAGGAATTTACGATACATGGCCCTCTGAACCCCAGGCCACTGAGCTAAGAAGCCGGACAGCAAGACGACGGCAACTCCCACCTGGTAAAACTACGTTACCTTACTTCCCCAACTGATTCCTGATGAATGTAGCCCCTCGCTTATACACAGAGAGCCCGGTTTCGATTCCCGGCCAGCCCAGGGTTTTTACCTGAGGGCTTGTTCGCTAGCTCTATGGTGTAGGGGTAGCGTGCCTCCCTGCTACCCGGAGACCCAAGGTTCGATTCCTGCCGAGGAGGTTGGTTTAGTTATTTTAGTAGAACAGAGACAACAGGAACTTAATTTCGAACGCCAGGAAAAACAATGAAAGGTAAGAAGCATGTAACGAACTTTGACGATTTTGGTAAGTATGTTATTCCACGAACAATCCACGAATTTTACATTAATCAGAAAACAACTCCATCAGTATCCACGTTACGGTCTGTGCTAGAAGAGAAGGTTGCTTTCCAAGGACGTTGCACCTGTTTCAGAAGAACTGTAAACTACTGGACGGTTTTCATTGAGGTGCATGACATAAGAAGCATGCGAGTGTCTTACCTTACAGCCATATGAAGTACAGGAAGAAGGCTGTTCCATCATATGTGAAGACGAAACCTATATACATGGACTGACTGTGGTACTTGAGGAGGGTTACCCCACCGTCTAGAGAGCAGCTTATTTAACAGTCCCACAAGGAAAGTAAGGACTACCACAAAGATATGAATAATGAACTTTATTCGTTAGTTAAAAGAGAAGTTGATCCCAAATTTCGAACCCTATTCAGTGCTTATTATTGATAACATACCATGCCAAAATACGCAGAAAGACAAGACCCCGGCATCAAATTCTAATGAGGATATTATGAAAACTGGCTGAGGGTTAGAAACATTCCATTCTGTGATTCCATGCTAAAAGTACGACTATATGAACTTGTAAGGCCACAGAGTCAAAAACTAAGAATTTTTTTTTACTACTATAGCTATAGTATAGCTGCTGAACCCTTGTTTCGCTACGGAATTCTCAAAAAGGTTGTCTTTGTGGTTTTCCCAACTGAAGTCAACATAGGATATTACAATGACATTAGTACGAGTGTAGCGATTAAAAGCAATATTATAATGCAAAATAATCGATCAAATGAACTGTACCGGGCGGTACACCTCCACGCCGCAAGTTCAAATATTGCGCCAATTGAAACTCCTCTACAGGAGAAAGCCTGAACTTTAAAAAACTGTATTAACTCAACAGTTTCTCCGAAGATGGCTCTGTGTGAATTTTGATGTGTTTTTGTTTGTAATTGATCAAGAAGTGTGGACGTTCTCTACCAGATGTCTCTACTAAAAACTATGATTACGCACTCTGGTGCGAAGAAATGAACTTTCTTGAAGAAAATTTGTATTCAAAAGTTGTTGTCTTTAGGCCCTACTAAATTTTGTTCTTTTCTATTTTGTGTTGGCAATATTAATCCTTCCTTCCGCCAGTTTTGAACTTAGCCAATCCCAAATTTCTTTAATTAATTTTCAGCCTATCATGTATGTCTTCTTCGATATGGATATGTAGCTCTAAGCTATCCAATAAAATGGGGGGGGGGGTGTTTTCTCATTCCTGAAAGGTCTGGGATTTTTCACGAGGGTATAAAAATTGCTGATTTTCTTGTCTCGGGGCCACTTCAGTAACATCTAACTTAGTGTGTGGATATGTAGCAGGGGACGGGAAGCGCCTCTTTCTTCAAGCAACTGCTCTTCAACAAGGTAATGGCCTGTTAACATTTTCATTTCTTGCTAGCTCAGCAGTTTAACTCTCGGGGAGGGTTCGAAACCTTTAATATGTAACCTACCCCCTTTAAATGTAAATTCCTCTTCTGTCTATGTACAAACTACAAATCTCTTTCACTGTAAAGCGGGGAGAGAGTGTGCTTTACTCTCTCGAACTCCCCTTCATTTTGAAATTGAGGTGACCACGTTTTTATAATCGTTTCTGCTCTTCCTTAATGTAGTAACGTTTTCTCATACGGGTCACCTCCCTAGCTTGGGACTAGCCTCTGTGTATCGGCCTTGTGCCACTTAGGTTTAAAAAAGTGTATTTGGAGTGCAAGTTTACGCCTCCAGTCCTCTCTGTACTTTGGGCCAGTAACTTAACCTATTGTTTTATTTTCATTGCGAAGGCCCTTTAGGTTGGGTATTAAATACCCCTGTTTCTTTGTGTGCCTTGAGGGCAGATAGAAGTGAAATTCGTTGTGGCCTTCGATAGGCTTGAACTTTGAGAGCGGGTCTGCTCTTTCCTAAATTTGATTTCTGTGTGCCTCTAGGAGGCTCAACATTGTAATTGGGAGCAAGTGCTCCTTGGTATGATGGGGTTTTCTGCCCCTTTGATTCGAATTTGGTACCTTGGTAAAGTTGGGCTAATAGCTCGAGGATTGTGATTGTGGGGCTCGAAGCCCGGACCTTGTAATAATCCCCTAACACTTGTAATTTCCTTGTATCTGATTTTGGCTTGCTGTTGACTTGTTAAGTTTTCAAATTCTATGTTATCATTTTAAGTTTTGAAAATATAACCTTTGTTGAAATGTTAATTCATCTTTCGAACTTGTAGTTAGACCCATTCCAGCCCGCACCTTCTTTCACCTCTGCTGTTCCACAGAAACCTCGGAACATGAACAACAGCACATTATCTCACTTTTAACGAACAGTACTGTGCTGCCGATCTAACAGTCCATAGTTTCAGAGCTGGAATGACCTGGTCGCAGACAGTCGTGAACACGTCACTGCCATTATTCCTTTAAATATGCACAGTGCTCATTCCAATCAGTGCCTCAGAGTGGGGATTGAATAATTCGCATGCTATGATGGACCAGTGTGTTACGTATCAGCAGTATCAGAACATTTATAAACCAGAGGAATAACATGCTAAAGAAGAAAGTCATCTAACTTCCCAGTTACTTCCCGCCAATATTCAGGCAGGCTGTTACACACGGAGCGACACACGTGGACAAGAACCAACATATCTCATTAGCAATACTTTTTTGTGGTTTGGATCTCATTGGTCTGCATGGCCTCAGACAGGAAATTCCACAATTATCAATAACTTAATTGAACAAAGAACTTGCACATTGTTCATGAAGATCATCTCATTATAAACTTCTCAAGATTACTCAAGCTAACACGTCTAATTGCATACTGTACGCGATTAATATCGAATTGCCGCAAGGAGCCATCAGATCGTAACTTTGATCGATTATCAGTCAAGGAACTTGACACAGCTTTGAAAAAATGCATCAAGATAACTCAGGCACTTAGATATGCCAAATAAATATCAGAGTAAAGGAAAAATAATGAGGATTAATAATAATAATAATAATAATAATAATAATAATAATAATACGGAAGAATAAGGAAGAAGCCCACGTACATGGCATTCGTAGATCTAGAAAAGACATTCGATAATGTTGATTGGACCAAGCTATTTATGATTCTGAAGATGATAGGGATCAGATACCGAGAACGAAGAATCATCTACAATCTGTATAAAAATCAGTCTGCAGTGATAAAAATCGAGGGCTTTGAAAAAGAAGTAGCAATCCAGAAAGGAGTGAGGCAAGGCTGCAGTTTGTCCCCTCTCCTTTTCAATTTTTACATAGAACAGGCAGTAAAGGAAATCAAAGAGAAATTTGGAAAGGGAATCACAGTCCAAGGAGAGGAAATCAAAACCTTGAGATTTGCTGATGATATTGTTATTTTATCTGAGACTGCAGAAGATCTCGAGAAGCTGCTTGAGTGGTATGGACGAAGTCTTGGGTAAGAAGTACAAGATGAAAATAAATAAGTCCAAAACAAAAGTAATGGAGTGCAGTCGAACGAAGGCGGGTGATGTAGGAAATATTAGATTAGGAAATGAAGTCTTAAAGGAAGTAGATGAATATTGTTACTTGGGTAGTAAAATAACTAACGATGGCAGAAGTTAGGAGGACATAAAATGCAAACTAGCACAAGCAAGGAAGAGCTTTCTTAAGAAAAGAAATTTGCTCACTTCAAACATTGATATCGGAATTAGAAAGATGTGTTTGAAGACTTTCGTGTGGAGCGTGGCATAGGATGGAAGTGAAACATGGACGATAACTAGCTCAGAAAGAAAGAGAATCCTATCCTACGAATCTAAACATCAAGTAATATTGCCAGCTCATCATCTGTCAAACTTGATGATAATAGTTGAACATAGACGTCTTTCACACGCCGGTCCTCAACTTCTAATAACGTCACTACATCAAAGATTCTGGATCCCAACCATAAGACAAATTACCGTATCACAAAATATAAATGTCCTTTTTCCGTATTGACAGTTCTTTAAAATCACTATAACAATGATTTATTGTTGAACAGTATCCTCTTTATTCAATACATGAGACTACATTTTGTGTTTCTTTGGCATTCAATTTACATTAACTTTCAAATTACAGGCAACCATACCACAGAGACATACGCAATTAGGGCAACAAACCATATCACGTAATATAAATTATTAATCAGATACCGCCTAGTCCAATTAGTAGACTTACAGCGAATGATAACATCAAGAGGACATCACGACAACTGGACAACAGTGCACACTGAAGATTTTAAACCACGGCCTTTTAAGATAATGCACTTTTCCTTAATAAGAAAAATTTAACATTTGAACATTCATAACATCATTAATACTTCAGTTTTAAATGTTTTTAACTACAATATGTAATTCAACATTAAAAACTTCATATCTAGTCCGTATTGAAAGGAGATAACATACAATAGAAGGAAATTTGATTGGTCCACCTTTATTCAATACATAATATGTTATTAATATGATCACAACATTTTTATTCAGTACCGGTTTCGGTGTCTATGGACACCATCATCAGCTGAAACAGGTCGTATGAACAAAGATATACAAGTATGTAGTACATATAATAGACCCTTAGTAAATGGCATTAATAGGATGAAGTAAAAATACAATGCTTAAAAGAATATAAACAAGTTATGTGCTTGCTGGTCCAAGTATAGAATGAAAGTGAAGATATTAACAAATGTTTAAGGATATGATCACTTTGAAACAGGCGTAGCACTGCTAAACACTAGGTTAAATTAAACATGGACATCCAAAAACTGTCGTAGTATGCAGTCCTTCCACAGAGTATTGAATATAAAGTGACATAGGTAAGTTTGGTAGTGGCTTGTAACACCAGCTCATAAAAAGCTCCTTGCTACTCTCCACGCATACATCAGGCCATTAGAGGTTCCGAATTGAATCGAGAACTTTCTGGCCATATATCTACTTTCTCTTTGCCTGCAATATGATCCACTTCTTTGAGTACCTCATAAATGACGGCTTCTTTTTTGTTCAATATCGGCATCAGTTACAGCTGCAGATGGAGGCCCGGATCTTTCCTCATCCTTCACGCTCGTGCGACCCCTTTTGAAAAGTTCAGTCCACTGATAAACTCTTCGCTGTGCGTACAGACAATGCATCGTCCTGCCACTCCCGTATTGTGGTTAATATTGGTTCGACGAAATCTCCATGGACATGAGGATGCTTACCTGGTCCCTAAGGTCACCCGACCTCAATCCTATTGAGCAAATCTAGAATGCTCTCAGGAGAGATACGCGTGCCGTTGACCCTGCTCGGAACAATCTCAGTGTATTACGGGAGGATGTGCAGTATGACTTCCCACACTTCCGGTATCTTGTGGAGTCCCTGTCACACGGCATTGCCATCGACAGTGTGAAAGGGAGATACGAGTACTTACACGCAACTAGTCTGGTATCTCTAATTAAATTGCTCATCAGTGTAAGATTATCAAAACATAACAGAACCTCTGTTAACGAAATGCGGAACCTCCATGGCTCAGGCGGCAGCGCGGCGACCTTTCACCGCTGGGTTCGATGGTTCAAATCCCGGTCACTCCATGTGAGATTTGTGCTGGACAAAGTGGAGGCGGGACAGGATTTTCTCCGGGTACTCTGTCATCTTTCCTTCCAGTAACACTCTCCAATATCATTTTATCTGTCAGTCATTAAAACCATTGGCCCAGAGAAGTGCGATAGGCATCGGCAGCCGGCACAATTCCTATCCTCGCCGCTAGATGGGGGCTTCATTGATTAATTTCTGACCCGGTCCAATGATTGGAAACAGGCTGTGAATTTTCATTCTCGTTTTCAATTGAAATGCCATGTTCAGAGATTACGAATCGTGTTTTGAAGGTTTAGATGAAAGTAAAAGAAGACAATAGGCTACATACAATTCTGGAAAACGGAACTACCTAACTGTATTTACAAATCAATACTACGTTGGATAGTGAATATTCTGTAAATATACTGTAGGTTTATTTCTGAAAAAGTATTCTATTTTCCTTTGTTTCTTTTCTTTTCCCATCGTTTGCTGGCCGCTATGTTACGTCACCGTTTCATTAGGAGAACGTCAGAATAACAAAACCAAACTCCATGGCGCAAGAGCCCCGAAGAGCCATGGCCTACCAAGCTACCGCTGCTCAGACCGAAGGCCTGCAGATTACGAGGTGTCGTGTGGTCAGCATGGCGGATCATCTTGGCCGTTATTCTTGGCTTTCTAGACCGAGGCCGCCACCTCACCGTCACATAGCTCCTCAATTGTAATCACATAGGCTGAGTGGACCTCGAACCAGCCCTCAGATGCAGGTAAAAATCTCTTACCTTGGCGGGAATCGAACCCGGGGCCTCCGGGTAAGAGGCAGGCATGCTACCCCTACACTGCGGGGCCGGCTCAGAATAACATAACAAATTATATTTTTATAATTCGTTTTTGTAATTTAACCAATGTTTTCCCCGATCGTTTCGGTTAAAAGTGTTTCGGATAACACAGGTTGTACAGTAGATTCGAAAATGAGTGATGTATGTTTAGTGTCTGTAATTTCTCCACAAAGGGGTTTATTTAATTAGGCAGTGGCGTAAGTGTAAAACAGGCACACTACTGTCCCTAACTTTGACAGTTAAAATAAACCATACCTATCTATCTTTCTATCCTCGGAAGGTGGGGGGGGGGGGGGGTAAAGTTTATCGGATTTAAACAATCCCTTTGGATCTTCGAGCTTCTCTTTTTAAGTAAAATGTATTTAAATATAATAATAATAATAATAATAATAATAATAATAATAATAATAATAATAATAATAATAATAATAATAATAATAATAATAATAATAATAATAATAATTTCACATCCTACTTTTACGGTATTCGGAGACATCGAGGTCAAACGTTTGTTCCGCAGGAGATGTTTTACGCGCCGGTAAAATTACTGGTATAAAGCTAGCATATTTGGGTATGAACAAACATCACCGGGCTGAACCAGAATCGAACTTGCCAATTTGGGCTTCAGCGCTTCTACCACCTAATCTACTCAGCTCGGCTATGTTTTAAAACTTATTATTAATCGAATCTCTCGCTAGTTTCTCATATTAAAAGTAACATCTGCTAACGGAAAAATAATAATACCGTGATATGACAGCAACAAAATAATAATAATAATAATAATAATAATAATAATAATAATAATAATAATAATAATAATAATAATAATAATAATAATAATAATAATAATAATAATAATAAGCCAAGTCAAAGAAAGGAAGAATCTAAGGAAGATGTTGGGCCCAGTAAAGGAAAATGGAGAATATAGAAGAAGGCACAATCATGAACTATAACAGACGCTGTTAGGAAAGGAAGGACTTATTTCTGTGGTCACTAAACACGACGGAAACCAGAAAGATTGTGCACTCGAATCTTTGTCCATTTTTTGAATAAGAAGTGGAAGTGGAAAAGGATTTGCGAGAATTGGCGGTCTTACGTGATGCCATGTTGCAAGAAAAACTTGATTGTCTACAGAGTTTTGCCAAACACAACCTAAAATGTAGACAGAGAAGACGTGGACCGAAGAACGGCAGAAAGCGGGAGTGCTGGGCTAGTGTTGAAGCTCAAGACAGGAAACGGTTGAAATAGCGAGGTCTACAGCTCCCGGAAACGAACGAACGAAGAAGAAAAAGAATACAGGTAAATTGCATTTGAACAAGCAGTCTTAAAAATTTACCCCCCCCCCCCAACCTCCCTGACGAATATCTACGTACACCACTGTATAAGGGAACTGATATTTTTTCTCCAACAAAAACAAAAAACATCGAAATCGGTCCGAGAGAAACATATGGCCCAGAGAATTCCGGATAATACAAAACCCCAGTAGTTGGTAATGTTAACTCTGCTAACACATTTCCATTCATCCACCTGTAGACGTTAACATCAAAGATTTCAGCGCCCCTCGGCTGCAATCCTTTCACGAAGTTACGAACAAGCATTTGCCCTTCGAGCAGGAGGTATTTTGGCAGTGACAAGTTCAAACACCCTGTTCGCAGGAGGTAATGCCCCTATGTTATCTCCGCCCTTGAGCTAATCGCATGTTCGACCTTTCTTAATCTCGTACGGAAGAGATATTGCTGATTGTGCAACGTTTAATTGTTGGAGCAGTTACATTTGCATAATATATCGTCTTCGTTCAAGCAAGGACTTCACCTCAAGCGTCGCATTCCTCCTCCTATCTCTATTGTTACTCTTTTATTTATTTATTTATTTATTTATTTTGCTTTACGTCGCACCTACACAGATAGGTCTTATGGCGACGATAGGTGAGGAAAGGCCTAGGAATTGGAAGGAAGCGGCCGTGGCCTTAATTAAGGTACAGCCCCAGCATTTGCCTGGTGTGAAAATGGGAAACCACGGAAAACCATCTTCAGGGCTGCCGACAGTGGTGCTCGAACCCACTATCTCCCGATTACTGGATACTGGCCGCACTTAAACGACTGCAGCTATCGAGCTCGGTTATTGTTACTCTGGGTTCCGAATACTAATAAACTAAGGCACCATTATTGCAAATACAGATCCAGGCGAAACGTGTAAAGGCCCGCTCCCATCTAGTGGAATGGAATGGAATCGAACCGAACAGAATTTCTTTTTAACGTGTATTTAAATGGGAGATACAGCTGGCGATCGCCACGAGTCGAATCTAATCGAACCGAGCGGAACAGGTTTATATTTTTCGACTAGCGGAGCGGAATCGAACAGAATTATCAAGATTCGTGCAACTTCGTAGACGATCGGGTCGAGTCGAGATCTTTAGGACGACCATTTGGCGGCAAATATGTATCAGCTTCGGCTGGAGAGTCAGCTGTTTCTTGGATACGGTCGGGAATGTTCTGTTAACTTATTAATACTAGACACGGAACAACTTATTAGTTTAGTTCAAAAATATAATTTCCTCTACTACAAGACCCACGAGCATTACTGCAACAACGTAAAAAATAATGGCTGGGAGGATATAAGCAAGGCTATGGGAAACCAAACTGATTAGAATATTCAATTTTGTGGTAGGTTACTGCAGTCTATATACAATTTATTTCATAATTTTTGTTGACTTCATCACAAAATCATGTTATGTTGGAGTCCACATACAGTACATCAGTACGATAATTGACATCACATCTCACATAGGATGTATCTTTAAGTGTTTATTTTCAGTGAACGATTTCGTAAGTGGCATTCCTTAGGTTTCAAACTGTCGTATGTGTGTTGTGCGGTTAGGGTTGCGTAGGTGTGAGTTTTCATTCGGGAGATAGTGAGTTCGAAACCCACTGTCGGCAGCCCTGAAGATGGTTTTCCGTGGTTTCCCCTTTTTCACACCAGGCAAATGCTGGGTCTGTACCTTAATTAAGGCCACGGTCCTAGCCCTTTCCTATCCCATCGTCGCTATAAGACCTCTCTGTGTCGGTGTGATGTAAAGCAAATTGTAAAAAAATAATAAAAATAAATGTTGAGGCTACCTCGATTAATGATTTCATCCTACCACGGGACGCAATCTTCTGCGTTAAAGTAGTTTAAAAAATGATCACGGCCTCCCATTGCATCTGATGTAGCATTTACTTCTGTAAAATTCTACTATCGGAAATAGTTGTTGAAATTGCAGTACAGTAACTCTGAAGTAGGCCTACCTTCGCAACTTAGCTTCATCGCGCATTCAACATTCAAATAAGTTTGAATACTCTCCTTTTGGCTGTCGTGTTAATTTCATGCACCCAGAAACTTCTCCGATCTCTCGTAATTTTCTACCTCCTCACACCTTCTATCAGACCGTCCATTGCAAGCCTGTGAAGTTTCCCGTAGAATCCCGTTCGGTTCTGTTCCGCTAGATGTGAGCGGTCGAGTGGAAATTTCGGCTGTTCGGTTCGGTTCGATTCGATTCCACTAGGTGGGAGAGAGCCTTAAGTTTTAAGCACCCGAATTTGTTCAAAGTAAATGTACTGGCCGACCTCGACCATCAGCGAAGACACAGACAAAGCGGAAAAGCAAACAAGAAAATTTAAATAACGTGAATAGTATTCTCGACAGTCCAGGACACATATGAAGAGAAGAATCACTGTCACTTTATACCTTTCGGAATACATTTTCTCAGTACGAGACACTGCAAGGCATGAAAGTTCACTCCTTACGGAAAGAGATTATGGTAAGTTGAAAGAGATGGACTGCATCGCAACTGTATACTTAAGCCCGGATCTAGAGTGCTTGGCTACTTGGGAATGTCACCCATCCTATTCCTGGAATATTTTTTGCTATTAGTGTTGGTATAAAATTAATCGGAACCGTTCATCCGGAGCATAAATCGTCGGTTAGCAACTTTCACGTGTGAACTTCTGTTTCATCTCATTGATTCTTGATCGCCCTCAACATCTATTCAACTCTTGGTTTTTCTAAAGTGTTTAGAATAACAACAGAACACCAATATTGTAAACACGACACAATATCTTCCGTTGCCTACGCTATAATACAAGGCCTTGAAATGCACTCATGGAAACGGGTGGTATCGTAGTTCACCATTCAGCCGCTAGGATCGCGTTCTTGCCCCCTTGTATTCGCATGGGCGTATATGTCAATAAGTAAATTATATCCTAAATAAAAAGAACTGAATGTTTTTGCGAGTATTGACATTACTTTATATATACAGCGGTGCTGCATTCGCTTGGCTATGCCATTGAAGTTTCAAAACTTTCCTTTTGAGGGGCTTCTTATCAAGTTTCAAAACTTTCTCTCTTCTACTTGAATGGCTCGAAGCAATGTTGTCTAATAGAGGTCTCAGAGATTTTCATAGTAGAAAAACAGGTGGTTTGTCGACTTTACACTTTCTACACTTAATTTCACTGTTGAACATGTCTTTCGAAAAAAAAAAACCGTACACCTTTTAGTAACTCTCTTCAGGGCAAGTACTGCGTAGCGGAGGTGACAAATTCTGTCGTTTACTGCAGAAGTGCCACAGACGATTATTTTCGGTATCTGAGGGCTCCTCGATCTTGAAAACGAATAAGACACAATGTTGGAGAAGAGATTTGTTCTAAACAGGTGTTACAATCTGTTTGTTCTTTTGCCACACGAACCATAATGCCATTGTATTCCGCTTGGCGTCTTAGGTAGCTGAAGAAGAGCTCGATGTCATCGCTTGTTAGGTTCCTCGTCAATGCATAATGAAAATGTATACTTATGAGGTATTTTACGCAGGCCACAGTGGATTGGGTAGTCAAGATCTATGCCGGATACATTTCCCTCATGAATCTTTTTTACTTTCTCTGAATGCATTTGAATTTTCTTAATATATGACAGGATATCATTAATTAACCAACTGAGTGTTCATCTTCAGTACTAAAAGATGCGCGTTTGTTCTCATTCCTGGAATATGTCCCATGTAAGGTGTTGCAGACGTCATGCGCATCGAACAATTTCATAAAGTGCTCCATAAAACAAATGGTTTATTTTAAACTGTATTTAATGCTCTCGGGACAAACCACGTCCATACTTCCCAAACAAGAGACTGTTTCATGGGAAAATACAATATTTTTAGCTCTTGCTACATTCATTTTCTCCAAATTTGTTGGGAAAATTATTTTTCTGTTTGGTTTCCTAATTTAAGATTTCTGAGTTTGGAGAGGCCTCTCAAATGATCGACGGTCACGGTAGCATTGTTTACAAAAACGTCCAGTGACAAATTTTGGGATCGCCCGATTCTTATGACGAATTTCGGATCAAAACTTAGGAACAGATGCCTAATTTCATCAGCTTGGAGTCGTATCTCATGCGTAATACCTCGTATAATGTTTCGAACAATTAACATTCACTGGAAACTTGTGAAACGAAATTCCACTACCTTTAATTTCTCGTGAATAAACTATGACTGGAACTGCGAATGTTTAACATCAGACGAATACATAATACATTCACAACCAACTCAGTTAATAAACACGTTTAAAGGCGCAAACCTGGTGGATAGGGGGCAAGAAAGCGGTCCTCGCGGCCCGGCATTGAACTTCAGTGTGACCACTTCGATAGCGTTTTACGGCCTGTATTCCCAGGCCTTGTATTATAACGTAGGCAACGATATCTTCACACGCAAAATCCCACGGCCATACCTACAAAAGTTAATAATAATAACAATGTTATTTGCTTTATGTCCCACTAACTACTTTTACGGTTTTCGGAGACGCCGAGGTGCCGGAATTTGGTCCCGCAGGAGTTCTTTTACGTGCCAGTAAATCTACCGACACGAGGCTGACGTATTTGAGCACCTTCATATACCACCGGACTGAGCAAGGATCGAACCTGCCACGTTGGGGTCGGAAGGCCAGCGCCTTAACCGTCTGAGCCACGCAGCCCGGCAGACAAAAGTTAGAAAAATAAGAGAGAGCAGCTGTTTAGGCAAATTACAGTGTAGCCAACGCTTGCTCACGAAAAGAACGGATCTATTAGTGCGTTGTTCCAGGTCAGTTACAAAACCCGAAAAGGCTATCCTTCAATATGTTTTATATAATTAAAAAGTAATAATTATACAGAATTATTATACTTTTTATTATTAAACAACGTATTCTTTCACCACTTTGTTAATTTGAAGACAATTCCATACGATATTTGCATGTAAAATATAATATTATAAAATCATAAATGATTAGGATAATACTGAAACAGGATACATTTAGAAAAGTTAAGAAACTGGTACGAATTAACTCCATTTAATGATGAACAAAATTATTTTTGAACTTGTGACAATTTTTAACGATTGATAATTGCAAAATTTTAACTCGTATTATTTACAGAAGAATTGGAAAACAAGTTGAAGTGGAGCTGGGAGAAGATCAGAAGAAATGCAGGAACACGTAAAGCAATCGTGACCTTACGTCTGATATTGGAGGATCGAATTAAGGAAACAAGCCCACGTACATGACATTCGTAGATCTAGGAAAGGCATTCGATAATGATGATTAGACCAAGTTATTTGTGATTCTGAAGATGATAGGGATCAGATACCGAGAAAGAAGAATTTCCTACAATCTGTACAAAAATCAGACTGCAGTGATAAGAATCGAAGGCTTTGAAAAAGCAGCAATTCAGAAAGGAGTGAGGCAAGGCTGCGGTTCATCTCCAATCATTTTCAATGTTTCTATAGGACAGGCGGCAAAGGTAATGAAAGAGGAATTTGGAAAATGAATTGCAATCCGAGGAGAAGAAAGCAAAACTTTGAGAATTGCCGCGATGATGTTATTTCATGTGAGACTGCAGGAAATCTGGATAAATTGCTGAATGGTATGGACGGAGTTTTGGGGAAGGAGTACAAGTCCAAAAGAAAAGTAATGAAGTGCAGTCGAACGAAGTCAGCAGATGCGGGAAATATTAGATTAGGAAATCAAGTCTTAAAGGAAGTAGATGAATAACTAATGACGGTAGAAGTAAGGAAGACATAAAAAGCAGACTAGCACAAAAAATGAAGACCTTTCTTAAGGAAAGAAATCCGCTCACTTCGAACATTGATATAGAAATTAGAAATATGTTTCTGAAGACTTCCTTCTGGAGTGTGACAATGTGTGGAAGTGGAACTTGGACTATAACTAGCTCAGAAAATAGTTGCAATGTGGTGTTACAGATGAATGATGAAGGTGAGGTCGATAGAGCGAATTACGAATGAAAAGGTATTGAACTGAATTGGTGAGACGAGAACGATTTGGTGAAATTTGACCAGAAGAAGGGATAGAATGATAGGACACAAGTTAATTTTTTTCCTAGTTGCTTTACGTCGCTTCGACACAGATACAGTAGGTCTTATGGCGACGATGGGACAGGAAGCCTAGGAATGGGAAGGAAGCGGCCGTGGCCTTAATTAAGATACAGCCCCAACATTTGCCTGGTGTGAAAATGGAAAACCACCGGAAACCATCTTCAGGGCTGCCGACAGTGGGATTCGAACCCACGATCTCCCGGATGCGAGCTCACAGCTGCGCGCTCCTAACCGCACGGCCAACTCGCCCGGTGGACACAAGTTAAGACACCGAAAACTTGTTCACTTTGTTTTTGAGGGAAGTTTAGGCGGTAAGAACGGCAGGGGTAGAACAAGAGTAGATGCTGGATGCAGTAGTCACGTAGAAATGAAAAGGTCAGCACAGGGTAGGGTGGGTTAGAGAGCTGCTTCAAACCAGTCCATGGACTGATGAAACAAGCAATAAACAATTGGTTTTATTATTTGTTCATAAAATGCATCCTACTAACCATTTCATTTCACCGGTCTGCGAGTGATCAGTTCTCACATGGCATAGTTTTTATTACTTCCTGCGGACCACACCTCTATGGTTATTCCATTTGTTTCTTGCTCCAGCTGATGATTTGACAAGAAGTTGTCTCAGTATACAAATTTGAGGAAAGTAACTGGATCCTGGCCTGTTTACCATTAAAATTTGGAGGCCTTGGGATTTGTAGGTTAACTGCTATTTCCATTCTCGCTTCCCTTGCTTCTGCCTATGGAGTATCTGATTTTATCAAGTCTCTGTTTTCTGATCACTGATGCAAGATATTACTGGAATGTCAGGAGTCCCTGGATTCACAGAGAAGTTGGGATATGATAAACACCCGTCTTTGATTCTGACACGAGCCCGACATCTCGCTCTTCAGGCTTTTCCATCCGCCAACGTGGGCACACATAGGTCATTTAAAATAGCACTCGGCTTACGTCTTGATGCCAGTCACATAAGTGCATATATGAAGTGGATGTCGGCGTTTACGGCCGTCATGCTTTAAGTTGCCGTACGAGTGGGGGCTGTTTTCAAAACACTGTTCCATTAATGACATCATCAAAAGAGCTTTTACATCTATCAATGTCCCTTCTATCCTCGAACTGAGTGGCATTAGTCGCACAGATGGAAAACGCCCTGATGGTCTGATTTTAGTCCTATGGAACAAGGGCAGACCTCTCTTGTAGGATGCCGCGTATGTAGATACTTTAGTACCATTTTATTTTCCCCACAATAGCAAGGCTGCTGGACTGGCGGTGACGTACAATGACATCTTCGCGCCATTCGCGGTCAAAACGATGAGGGCGTGGTGCCAAGATGGCAGAAATCTCGTTTCAGATATTGGCAGACTATATTATCTGGAATTACTGGAGACCATTCTTCAAGGGAATTCCTGACGTAGCGGTAGAAATTGCTATCCAACGAGGAAATGCTGCCAGCGTTATGGGAACGTTTCCAGGCAACGCGCCACTGGACGAAATTTTCTGATGAACTTTGCGCCTTCCCATTGAGCCCCACGGACTTGTTTATAAATCCGACGCTGGCTATCCTACAAGCAAAGACTCGTAGGCATTTATGGCTAATTTGGCAATAGTTTGAATTTTTTTGCTAGAGGCTTTACGTCAGTTTGAATTTTAATAACCTTTATGCGTCGTATTTAACGAAAATAACGCTGGCTATGTATCAAGACACTTGGTGATATCCTTAAAAACATATTAATCTTTTCAAATGTAGTAATAATATCAGTACCGGTACATAAAGCAGTGTTGCCACGTCTACAAATAAAAAACGGTAGATTGTACGTAATAATTTGGGGAGTTTTAATGATAATTTCGGTAGTTTTTCGAGCAGTGAAATGTTGTAATATAAGTAAATTAAAGAATGCAATAATCATTTTAAGTTATTATAAGAAAAATATACGATTTCACTCACCCGTACTCTATGGCTAATCTATGCTTCTTCTTCGTCCCCTTCTCCTCACTTTTCCTATAGATGTAGTCATTCATCAGGCGTAGAAACCGTGTGCCAATTCTGAAGTCGTAGCAGGATGCAGATTTTTGTATTCTATATGCGGGTCGGGGCTTTTCCTTCGAATGAGGCAGTCAAGCCTGAGTTTTGAGTTCAATAAGAGGGGATAGATTACGTAATTCGAGCCTAAAATGAATGCAGGGGAGTGAGGTTATCGATAAAACGTCGCGTAGAGTTTTTCGGCACAAAAATTAATCATTTTCCTTAACTTTAGATTAGAAGAATTTTCGGAAATTTTTTTATCTTTTCGGGTTTTCTGGTGGGTTGCGAAAAATCGGGAGATCTCCTGGAATATCGGGAGACCTGGCAACACTGACATAAAGTTATAACTAACGGCCGGTTCAACCATCTGCTGGTAATGTGACTGGCAGCTGCGCGGGAGGTAATCTAGCTGGGGGTATAAATCAGCTGGCACTTTCTTTGGTTTGCATGCAATCACCTCCGCACAAGCGCTATAGTTGGGCCGACGAGAGTTAAAGTCTGACATTTGAGCGGCGAAAGCAGTAACTACGAAGTACGCTGCGTTGTCATAGTTACTTCCATCTGCGGCATATAGCCCTTTCATACAGGCTGAATATTTAATCAACTACGTTGGACCAATGCAGTTCAATAAACTTTGACCCGTTCCTAAGCTCGTGTTAATAATTCCGGCATTTAAGACAGAACACGTCATAGCCGATAAATATGAGACTTCATATTCACTAAACTGACAATAACCTCAAGAAATGCACATGTTAAATAGAGAATAGAACTGTACAACAAGCCACTGATTAACTTACACAAAAAAACCTAACAACGAAAATAATATTCAGGAAACAAACACTTAAATTATTACACAACCCAGCAACAAGTAACAGAGCTAACACAGTACCACTCCAAATAATATCACAAAAGCGACTGAGAGCAAGCCAAGCGACGTGGCGATAGCATCCTTAAATGTGGCATCTCTGTTATCGTTGCCATAGCAACAGACCATTTTCGAGCAGCGTTAAACGTCAGGCTTCAACTCTCGTGGGCCCAACTACAGGTAGCTACCTGAAGCTAGATACCAACGAGCTAGAATAACATAGAGAGGCGGAAGCGCTGCCTGGGTGAAGCTAATAGAACGAAAGTCCGCCATGTTTCCTGTTGTCACACAAGCAAGGGGGCGTGGCCTTTAAATGACGAAAAGTGTATAAAATACGCATTTTAGAATCACTGGGGGAGAATTAAAGACCGTTGCCGATAGCTTGAAGCATTAAAGCGAATACCGCCACTTCATCATATTGCGGCACGAGGCCAACATCACGATCAGTTGATTGTAGGGTAGTTCGAAATCATCGCACAGTGACATACGAATAGGCCTCGAAATCGGAACAAGAGCGTTACCCTGCTTGGCTGTTGTGGTTAAGCGTAAATTAGAATAAAAGTGATGAACATAAATATTTATGACAGGAAGCCTTAAAATCATAGGGACCTACAATAGGTTACAACCTCATTCTGTTCATATTTCTAAAATTATTGCATCCTCATGAGTACTGTGTTCCTTTCTTAATCTGTTTACCCTCCCGGGTTGGTTTTTCCCACGGTCTCAACGACGGATCCCACCTCTACCTCCTCAAGGACAGTTTTCTGGAGCGTGAGACATTGGGTCGGGGGATACAACTGTGAGGGACGGCAACACCTGCTATGCTGAACAGGGGCTTTGTGGGGGAGGAGAAGGAAGCGGCCGTGGCCTTAAGTTAGGTACCATCCCGACATTTGCCTGGATGAGAAGTGGGAAACCACGGAAAATCACTTCGAGGATGGCTGAGGTGGGAGTCGAACCCACTTCTACTCAGTTGACCTCCCCAGGCTGATAGAATCCCGTTCCAGCCCTCGTGCTCCTTTTCAAATTTCGTGGCGGAGCCGGGAATCGAACCCGGGCTTCCAGGGGTGGCAGCTGCTTACGCTAACCAGTACACCAAAGAGGCGGCTCATGAATACTTTACCACAATAATCGTTTAGTGTAATTATTTATTATAATATGGAGGGGATATCATGTTTCTCCCATTACCATATCATACTGGGATTATGAAGTGTTGTCCATTATGAAGTGTAGCATAGTTTTAAAAACCAAGGCAACAGACATCTACAGTAAAGGCCGTATACATTTCAAAAATAGCAGTAAAATGCTGTATTTATCATAGTGTACGTTTGAACGAAATAAGTGCTTTTTGTGGTTACGTTTTCTTGGTGGTGGGCGCTCCACTTCCTTTATTTGTAAATGTGAATGAAAATTAAATAGGGCTGGAAATGTACAGAGCATAAGCAACTGAATTGAGTGGGATACCATTTATCTCTTTTCGCCCTCACAATGCATTGTTCCGTTAATTCCTTGTTCTTTAAACGAAATCTGAAACAAAATTCGACAAATAATTACCGTGGCTATCCGTACTTTCGCTAAGTAAACAATAAAATGGATTTAATTGCAAACAGAAATTACAAAAAGGAATCTCGGCTATAATTCAGTAATACTTACTTAAAATACGATATATCCTTGGTTTTATTATTCCGATTAGAACAACCATACGCTGAGCTTACGGCTGGCATTCTTGAAAGCGAGAATCTATGTTTTACTTCTTAAAACTTAGGGAATTAAATTGGCATGCATGATCTCCCTGTCACCTCAACATATGCTCTCGCGCCAATTCGCTTTGTTTTGACAACCGTTAACATGGCTGCCCCTTATCAACTTGCTTCAAGCAGGAAGCGCTGATGACAGGCATACAGCCCCTCTATGTTATTCTAGCTCGTTGCTAGATACCAATGTACGGGGTTGGCTAGACTGATTTTCAGCGACTTCTCGCTTTCTAGTGAAGTGCTATCTACCGTTAGATGTATGAAGCTCATTTCGATTGTCTTGTTTTCCTGTGCTTGCATCTGCTGATTATCACCAACGCACCAACAAGCCTAATAAGGGAAGTCTTAAGAGTTATGGACAACGATTTATGTCCAGCTTTCGTGAGGTTAATCTATGAGCTTCAAAATCAATACCTAATCGAGATTAAAATCTCGAGATTACATGTTCTTAGGCCAGTTATAACCTGTCATGTAAGGCGGCGTTTCGGAATGTATTCTCGTAGTAGATTGGTCAAGTCGCTCGCTCCGTAATAGAAGGTACGCACGTTCTCTTCGTCTTTCTAACTTAAATTTTAAAATGTATTTTCGTTCCCTGCCGATGTTCTATTTTCTCTTTTAAGCGCTTCCATATACGTATATATACACGCACACACCTTCCTTATGGACTTATCGCCTTTAAGCATTCTATCTGCAGACTTGGGTGTGAAATGATTAAGTATCTCCACGATCCTCTATTTGCAACTATCTCTGTGACCTCGTTTAGTTCCACATGCTTCCATTTATTGATAATGCATTTCATTCTAATGTTTAACTTTATGAAGATAAAGATGGAAGATACTGTAAATGTAAAGAACTAATCGGGGTAAATATCGAATCATAGGAAGAGGAATTTGAGAAGTGCATTAGTTTGTAAATATTCACACAATATGTACAAAAATGAACGAAATTCGACTTGCTGCTTGCAATGCTGTACGCGTTAAATAACAACATAAGGTAGTCGACTGATGGTCAGAGGAATATATACATTTGTACAAGTTAATATTTATATGTTCACTGAGATCTATCTTGATGAGATAGGATGTCCGAAAGAATGAATGTTCGTGATAGCTGGGGACTATCTGTAATTTGGAGAATTATAAAGGGAACTCGGAGCAAAGTTCATAAGTAGCAGAATGCTAGGCAGGACGTATGTCGGTGATACGGGAGGCAGGATAACTTGAGGCGAAGATGTCCTGAGGTGAGACCTGCCGATCAGAATTAGTCCACCTGTTCAGTATACTTTTTTAAGAATGTACCTCCGTGTCTGACATACGGTGTAGTCTGATCGCTGGACACTGCTGAGTGCCTGGAGTGGATTTTTTTTACGGGGGGCCCCCGTTGCCCGCTTCCCCGCCGTGGTAATTGACTCATTCTACATTGCCTCCGGCATGCTATTAGTTTCTAAGTAGAAAAGAGATAGCAGGAAGAGTGGGAAGTGATACAATGAGTATCTGCCGGTTTTCGAGTTAGACTCGCTACCACGGCAAAGTTTGTGTTGATAGGGTAGTGTTAAGGTGTGGTATTGAAGGGTCAGGGAAAAACCACATAGGCAGAAAAGTGAAACAGTCTACGTGTAAAACCTGACATCTTTTGATAGCACATGCAAGGATGTGGGCTGGAAAAGTCCAGAGGTTGGGTTAGTTAGGAATATGTGTCATGCAATCATAACCATTTCCTTGCCGTTGTCTGTTATTATGGGGATCAGTCCTTCTTGTCACTGCCGGGTCGGCTCGGGTCCACTAGCGTCTGGGCTCTGGGCTACAGGTTCGTCCCTTTGCCCAGCAGGCAGTTGTAACTGGTGCCAAGTCTCCGTTTGGAGAGGGGGATTAAGAGCCAAGCCTTACTTGGTGCAAGGGGCTGTCTTCTTCTTCTTCCGCCTGGCGATGTCACTCTGTGCGGTGTTGTTGGAACACACTTGTCACTGCAGATCTGCAACTATGCTAGGGTTATTAGTAACACTAAATATCTATATACAGGTGCTCGTTGGAGTGCCGGCTTGGTTGCCTGCTCTCATGTCCAGTGTTCTACCTAAATAATAGTGAAATAACACAAACAAATAAAAAACTTATATTAGTACTGCTGTCTTCGTTATAGGGCGCGGGTTGGTGTTCCGCTCCCGTGTCTCTTTCACAAAACTTGCCCGACAGGTAAAGTCTTATCGAGCCCTCGAAGTGACCGATAAATGACGCGCCTGGTAACTAGGATTTCTGCTGCCGATAGCGCTACTTGGGAGTGGTCGAACAGAAATATCCTTTTACCCGTAGGTGGTAGAACCGCCCCTACATAACGGAAGGACCGAGTGAGTTGGCCGCGCGGTTAGGGGCACGCAACTGTGAGCTTGGTTCGGAAGATAGTGGCTTTGAACCCCACTGTCGGCAGCCCTGAATATGGTTATCCGTGGTTTACCATTTTAACATCAGGCACATGCTGGGACTGTACCTCAATTAAGACCACGGCCGCTTCCGTCCCACTTCTAGACCTTTCCTACTCCATCATCGCCGTAAGAGCTATCTGTATCGGTGCGACGTAAAGCCAATTGTATACAAGTAAAAAGTAAAGAAAGGACTGGGATGTAAGATAATTTGGCAATTCCATAGTTACAATTTGTTAATGCTTATTGTTTAATGGGGCCTAACATCTAAGTTCATCGGCCCGGTACAATTTGTAATTATATAGCACCTCTACAGATCAAACGAGAAAACAGTTTGATGGGTTATACATCGCATAATAACAAGTAACACATTTGGGTAGCTTGAAAGATAAAATGTTATTCAGTTTGCCCTTCACATATCAATTTAAGCCTCCTTCTTGCAGTCAGAACATTCGAAGATTTTTCTATAGTGCTTAATTCCTAAACCTGCGGCCACTGAATTGGGCGGGTGAGGAAAACTGCGCTGATATCGGACATGGGAACGGCGAAGTGACAGATGGTGGAGAGTCGCTTACATCTGAGCACGGTTTGGCAACGCTGTGCTGTCTATAGTTCATTCCACGTTAAGAGAACTGTATTCCTCTTATGGACCTACAAGGAGTGAACACACCCCCTCTAAGACACTCACAATTCCTGGTGATTAAATTTGTAATGTATTATGAAAGATAGATAAAAAGGGTGAGGCACTTATTGAAATAACTACATAACATTTTCTTTTTCATAAATATATTCGTAGGGAGGGAGGACAACTGCAGGAATAGCCAACGCTTCGTTGTGTTCCTTCATTTTCCTTCTTCTGTGTTGCTCTGTGCAAGCCTCGTGTAGTCCCTCACTCTGTGAACCGCCGGCAGCTCACTTCTGCAGTGAAGATATGTAGTGATGGGCTGCGAATGGACTCGCGAAGAATCGAGTCTGAGACCGTAGAACTCGAGGTACTCGAGTCCGGACTCGAGGCCGAGGACGCTGGTAGCGTTATCTGCGAGCTGTGTATGGAAACAACAAGATGCATAATATTGTAGGTAGGCCAAGGACAAGTATTGGTTCCGTTTCCCAATAATGCACAGTGATATAATGTACAAACTAATGTTGCGATGCGGTAACGAACATCACTTTAAAACATCACTTTGGTTTGTGAGGGTGCACAAACTTTATGTTATGTTACGTTATGACAAGATATGACATCGTAATCAGCTTACATTATACGGCGAGTTACTTTTGGTTTGTACTAGATTATTAGGGTTATCCAAGTATTAATAATGGCTAGGGTTAGGTTAGATTTAAAGTGTGATGTGATGAAACAAGATAAATACTGGAAATTAATGATGTAAATTTTTTCCAGCTACATAATGCCAGATGATAAACATTAAACATGAATTGAATATAACTGTGTCAAAACGTGAGTAGGGACTTGTAAAAGAAACCATTCTTCCGTGGAGATATAATTTTTTGTTCATTAAGATTTCATTAAATCATTTTTTATTTATTTAATTATTAAATTCAGTGGAATCGTATTTGTGAAATAATTTTTTTCTTTTGCTATGGGCTTTACGTCGCACCGACACAGATAGGTCTTATGGCGACGATGAAATAACTTTAAAGCAAGCGAATAACTTGGAGATGCATTCTGGAAATCGTAGTTTATTTTTCTGGGAATATTTAAATGTTAACGTAACGATTAAGGAGACATATCCGAAGGTAATGGATTTTACTGCCACAAAGTATTGTGAGCGTTGTTGTTGTTGTTGCATTATTTGACTTTGATTGATTGAGCGGTAAATATGCTGGGGTTAGTAAAGTGGAAACTTTGGTCATCAACCGATGTAACTTAATTGTGTTTAGCCTTCAGATTAGAAACTTGGATGGCCATGGGGATCATCAACCTCAGGGACTTAGATTAGGGCCATATGCCAATGTAGCATCATTTTTCTTGCGGTCATCATCCACAATGACTTTAAAGTAACTTAGAAGTTTAGAAGTCGATCCATGACATAGTCGCAGGTCACATCGATTCAATTCAGGGTCCATGCCGTATACCCACTGTGTGGCACATACCGATTGAACTGCCTTAATTATACACAGAGTCCAGAGTTCGTGTTACGAGGGCTGGACCATCAAGAATCACTTCGATGGTGCATGTAGTCTCACATGGAAGCTGAATTTAAGGACTTCCAGACTTTCCTTTCTTTATTTAATAATTGGACAATGGTTTCTAGTAAGGATGCCCATCAGCCAGTTAAGCCAAAGGCTCAAACCAGCGTTCGGCCCCTAAGTGTAAAATGATTGTGGTAGAGTGGACAAGAGAGAGTCCGAATTATGCATGGATGTCAAAGTATTAGTTTCTTCAGTAAAATTTTCCTAAATAAAAATACAGATATTTTATGAATAAGACCTTTCATTTGAGTAAATAGATTAGGATTACTGAACCCTACCTTTACCTCAGCAAGTGACGAAGAACCCGATACGACCCAAGAGACAGATCTAATGAAATTTTGCTGATAGATAAGGAAGGTAGGTATCCTTCAGAGTGGACCAAAGGGTTCAGTATGTATGTATGTATGTATGTATGTATGTATGTACACGCATCACGACGAAACCGCTGAAGATAATTCAATGAAAATCGGTATGTAAAGTCGGGGGACGAGCCATTACAATCTAAGCAAAAAATCATTTTATTCACGCTGAGCGAAATGGTAGTTTAGGGGAAGGCCTAAAATGTAATTCTCAAATATTTATATCATTAGTGGTCCTATCGATAAATACTACATAACGAAAGTTTTATATAATTAAATTTCGGATCATTTATGTCTTATACATTTTTACCGTACCGGCTATGATAACAACTTGAATTTTTGTTCCTAAGTCCATATCAACGCCGAGCCACGAGAAAATGGGTACACAGAATTTAATGAGTCGGGGAATAAAAAACTGCAGTCTAAGCTCTAAACAATTTTATTCACCCTGGATGAAATTGTAGTTTAGGGGAAGGCGCCTAAAATTTAATTTTTAAATACCTATGTTATTGGTCCTATCGAAAAGTACTACATAACAAAGGTTATAGAGAATACGATTTCCTATCATTTATGTTTTATTCAGTTTTACCGCACCGACTATGTTAAGAATGGTATTTCAGAGTCGAAAGAAAACTGAATGTGAAGGCCTACAATATCGAAAGCGCGTAACATTGATCAACAATAAAATTACATTAACCATTGTTTGTGGTGATGTTCTTTGTCTCATATGCTGACACTTAACTCCGATAGATGGGATTACTGCTGCGTACCGAGTATAACAGTCTGACTGAATATTGGCGAGAAATAGCTGAGGAGTTAGATAACTTTCTTCTTTAGCATGCCATTCCTCTGGTTCATACATTTCTGATACTGCTGGTACGTAACACACTGGTTCATCATAGTATTCCAGCTATTCGATCCCTACTCTGACGCGCTGTTTTCAATGAGCAGTGTACACACTTAGGCCTAAGGCAGAGGTTCACTTAGTAGTAGTGTGACCTGGTCTAGAATTGCAATTTAGGCTTACTCCAAATTATAGCCCCACAATTCACTAAATAACTCAAAATTCAACCCAGACAAGAGCCGCTTCTTAAGACAAGCATCTTCCTCTTCACTTTTATTAAATTCTACAATGATTTTATTCAATATTAGCAGTGAATAGGGGGTTTCTCCTCTGGCTTGGAGGAAAAATTTCCACGGCCAGTGTTGTGAATTGCGATTTTCCGACTCATCGGGTACTCCTAGGAAACAGACTATTCGAACCCTCCCCCTCCCCTCCTCCCGCCGAAAAAATATGAAAAGTGTTCACGGATCACAACTGTCTGCGCCTTGGTCATTCCAGCTCTGGAATTTTGGACTGTTAGATCGACAGCGAAGTACTGTTCGTTATGAGTGAGAATATGTGTGGTTTTTCATTTGATCGAGTATTTCATATGAAAGCATTGCTTTTAATCGCGTTATTACTACTGATGTAATTGTAATGACCTATGTTCATTTCAGTTGGAAAAACCACTAAGACAGTATTTCTGAGGATGTAAGAAGGCAGGTGGAGAGTGAGTGTCTGCCACTATAATGAAAACTCCCCATCCTGATCGTGACTGATGGTCGGTCTTCACATTTAAAGAAAAAGACGTTTGGTGACTTCCCCGTCACATATCTAGGGTAATGTTAAGAGAGATGCAACTGAATACAATCTTGCTCACAACGTGTACACTACCTAAATGTAGAATTCCGTAGCGAAGCACGGGTACACCAGCTAGTCTTTTAATAAACCTGATGCAGGTGCAGATTGATACGTAATCTGAAAATACTTACCGTGTTGTATACTGCGCTGCGCGCGCGACCCGAACGACCGCAGCTAGCGACATTTATAAGGCCACTTTCAGGGTCATTTCCAGGAAAGCTGAAAGACTCATGAAAACATGTTTCAGATAAAATATAAGTTACACGATTTTCTACATTTTTCCTGCAGACATTTTATTGGTTGATGAAACAAAAACGTGGCCGCTTACTGAACATTTCGATACATGATTTTACGGATTTAAATTTACTTGTTCAGGTTTTTATTCTTAATAGTTATTTTAATTGGTTTATGTGGAAAATAGTTACACCGCTGAAATCAGCAGTCTTTCCTCAAGCTTGTAGTATAATTTGTTTTGCAGTATTGTAGGAGGTAACATCAGGAGCTCGGGAGAGAACAAACTGCCTCGCGCTCCGAAATGATGTGTTCGGCAACTTAAGACACGTTTCAAGGAAGTAACAACGGCAGGACATGGGTGGGGTGGTAGAATAACACCCACGGTATCCCCTGCCTGTCGTAAGAGGCGACTAAAAGGGGCCTCGCTGACTCTGAACTTTGGAGCCTGGGTTGGTGACCATTGCTTACACTTACTTGTGCCCGACTCCTCACTTTCATCTATCCTATCCGTCCTCTCTCGGTCAACTCTTGTTATTTTCCGACCCCGACGGTATTAGGGCAATCGAGGCCTAGGGGGTCTGATTTTTACGCCCTTCGTGGCCCTTGTCTTCCTTTGGCCGATACCTTCATTTTCGAAGTGTCGGATCCCTCCAATTTTCTCCCCGTGATTAGTGTTATACAGACGATGGTGTCTAGTTGTACTTCGTCTTAAAACAATAATCACCACTACCACATCTCTCCAACACCTTGCTTTCAATCATCAGAGAATAAACTGCCTCATACTCGCGGCTATAATTTGTAGGATATACAACGCCAATCTCTGTTCTTCAGCATCTGTTAATGCAACCTCAGGGACATGATGAGGTTCTGAAGAACCAGGGTGCTGACGGGCACTTTATGGAATTTGGATGCCTTGTAAATGGACCATCCCTCTGTTAACACTTTGCTTACAGATCGTCTCTACTGCCTCCTTTCGTCTGGTATATCTGCACAAAATGTGTAGGAATGCCATTTAAATGTCTCTTTCACTAAGGGACGATGAAAAAGTTGCTTTAAAACATGCAGGCGGCAGCATACCCCTCACTGCGCACGAAATTGTGATGCCACAAAACTCGGTAAGCAAATAGCAACAAGAAATAAGCTCTCACGTTGTCATTTACAAACATAATTTATAATTTTTTAGCTTACATTAAAGAACGAAATTTCCTCTGCAAAATGATAAACAAAAATACATTTAATAGCTTTTGGCGCTGTTTAGAACGATTATATTGAAGGAGTGAGATCAACTGGCAGCAACTATGAACCTTTGTAATAGGCCTACTTGGTGAAAGGTTCGTAAGGAAGCAATCATTCTGCTGAAAAAAAGTCACAGGAATAATAGAAAATTTAAGTCAATTATCTTCGTTTAGCTTTTTCAATTGCTATATGCCAAATTAGTCATGTCTCCCTACCATTTTCTATTTTCGAGACTTCCCGTAGATAACTACTTTAGAAGTTGCTAATATCGTTACACCCCTGTTTTTAACATTACCAGCTCATTTCATCATGCGCCGCTCTATGACACTGTGGTATGTGGAATAGTCTCGAGTTTATGAAGTCTCTGAATTCTTCAGCTTGATGGCAAGGGATTCCTGCTTATACCCCGTTATGAATTTAATTAGCAGTGAATATTTTTATCCATGATGGCATGAACTCTACACGAGATGGTCCACGGTGAATATTTTTTTTCAGATAAAGTATTTAATTAGAATATTTTGTGATGGACGTGATGTAGATTTTTATACGTAAATGTGGACGACTGTAGAATGCAAAATAAATGGCCATTGTTAGCTTGTCCCATTGCTTCGAGATGAGAAACAACTTCATCACAAATATGTTCAAAAGAAATAAGATTCTAGTGTGCAATACGCGACTTGAACTTGACTCTTCTAAGATCGAAAACCGGGCGAAACTGTTGTACGATACTGATACCTACGTAATGTTACTGTAGCTGGGCGACATCAAAATGCACCTTTCATAACATTTATAGTTCCTCTTCTGGACAATTAACATGAAGAACATGTTGAGCCTCAAGTACAAGCTGATTAGTATAGAAATTAATCCAATGTTTTGAGAACAGTTAACGAATAAATTAAGTCAGAAAAGTAATACTTGTACAGGTCTTCCCACGCTATATGTGAGACACATTCCCATCACTAAAGATGCTGGAAATGACCCTCATCCGTCGCTATACACAATTGAATTGGCGCGTAATTTTTCCCAACATCGTAATGTAAATGCGGTTCCTGGCGGCGACATTAAACAGAATAAATGAACGCACAATGTCACAGAAGTCCAGATTGGCACAATAGCAGAATACATGGAATCGCGGTGGCCGTGTAAAAGACAAAGAAATGGGATCTGGATTATTGAAACAAGACAACACTAGAGAAATGAATGACTTTTACATTCTTATTATTCTTCACAACCTCCCCTGCTTTATATACCGCCTTATCTCGAGAACTCCGTTTACCCACATTGCCCTTATACTCTATCCCTTATGATAGTCAGTCCTTTTGTCCTCAAGTAATTATATCTTCTTCGGAATCATTTTCTTGTCTAACACATTCTACTCCTCTTTTCCCTCTTGCAACTAAACCTATTCGACTTTCCCTCTACTTAAGAGAAGTATTTATACCGACGGGTTAAAATCAGGAGCAGCCTTTTGTATCCCTTAACCGTATACTCTCTCTGAGTTTTCCCTCCCTTCTGACTTTTCTGTTTTTACCGCCGAATTGTTTGCCATTCGACAAGCCCTCATTACCATCAGGTCACATGCGTATAAGGTTACGATTTTCACGGATGCACAAAATGTTCTGCATGCCTTATGCTCGCCTCTTTCTTCCCCTAATTGATACTTATATAGCGTCAAGTATCTCTTATATATTCTTACTCGTTCTGGCGTATACGTAACTCTGGTTTGGGTTCCCAGTCACTCTGGTATCATCGGGAATGAGACTGCTGATCAGGCAGCTAACGAGCATCACAACAATCTCCCCCTCTTTCTCTAGCAATCCCTCCTTCTGATCTCATACATGAAGTGCGAGCTATATCTTATCAACAATAGCAGTCTGATTGGAATGAATCGTCACGAGAAAAGGGACATTTTTATCATTTATTACAACCTGTTATTCCTCATAAACCGTGGTTTTATTATGGCACGTACTCTCGGCGCCACATCACATCTATTATTCGTCTACGTTTTAATCATGCTCTTACTTCCCAATATAAAAATCGATTTCATCTTTCTCCCCCAACTTCCTGTGTTTGTGGCTTGCCTGATACTGACAGTAATCACCTCCTGTTACAATGTCCTGCTTTTGATGTTCCCCGTCAGCGTTTCCTATCCTCTTTACTTAACATGAACATCCCTTTCCCCACAAGTATTTCGTGTTTACTATCCTCTCTAACTCCTACTCTTGTTAACAGCATAAATCAGTTTCTTGATGATGCACATATTGTATTATAATCCTTTAAAAGTCTCTTTGTTCTCACTCTTCCATTGCAAAATGTTTGTTATATTTTTGGTGGGATATAAATCACGTTAACCTGTGTCTTATATGAGGTCATCATGTTTTTGTGTGTGTGTTTTTTTAATCAACTATACCTTTAACGTTTCATTACGAGTGTCAATGTTGATGTTATTAATCTGGTTTCGCGACTGGACGATAACAAATGAGTCTAACCACACCATTCTAGAAGGAGAAGAAGAAGAAGAAGAAGAAGAAGAAGACTTTATGATTGGCAATTCCAACATACAGACGCACTTGAGCCAAGAGGATGAAATACTCTCATAAAACTTAGCAAGGTAAAAATAGTATTGATCTAGGAAGGTATTAATAATATTAGTCTGTCAAGTTAACGATATCCGCTGAAAAATAAGAAGAGAGAACGCGTAAAGTGCAAATTAAGATTGGGAGAAGACTAGAGTGTTATATACGTATACAATCAATCCGCTTGGAGAAGAGAAAGAACAGAACTACGGATTAACTTCAGAGTACCCATAAGAAGAGATCTAATCTACATCAATTTAATTAGATTTCAGAAATATTTGAGGAAATAAGTGTTTTAAATAAATTAGAGGCCAAAGGAAATAAACTGCACAGGGGTAACATTTAATCAATTGAAAGGTTGCTAAAAGAAACATCATCACCATGTATTGTCTGACACAAATTATATTTTATCCTTGCATGAACGAGCTCGACAACATGAAAGAATTCTAAGAAGATGAGGGAACGGACTACTCAGAGCTGCCCGGTACAGCCCAAGATGATCAACCGAGATTGCAGATGACAACAGCAGAGTCAGCTGCTAGCCGCGACATTCCCAGGCAGTAGTTGAGCGGAGCAGACCATCCCAAGAGGCGGAGGAATTGAGAGAAGTTTCCTTTTATTTTAAAATGTTTGTGTAGTTTGATAAAAAATAATCGTATGGGTTACCGGCAAGTGAAATATAATCGCTGCGCCCGATGAAATCGTCGAAATTAACCTCTTTAATATAGCAAGCTCTTGCGGATTTATTTTTATTAAGTCTTCCAACAAATTTTATGCCATAGATGAGTGTATTACGAGAATATGTGTAGAGCCTAAATCATAATTAAGGTTAATGGAGAGGTCATTCAATGAATATTGTGGAGGTTATACGTCATTAAGGTTGGTTGTGGAAGAATAACATTACACAGGATAAAGGCTATAAAATATGAGAGAAGAAATGGACCCTATATTTATTATGTGTGAAAATAGAAGCAATGGTACGTCGGGAGAAGGTATTCCTATGATGAAGTGTAGATACTGAGAAGAGATGTGATGTGAAATGCAGTAATATGTAGTAGAAAAGTTGATTGAAGAATAATATAGAATATGTAGCATATGGAAATGGATCCGTCGTCGAATGTAAGAAGAAATGGAATATGTTAGGTAACAATTAGTACAAGATAGGATCATACTTGTCATGATAGAATGGCAATGTTTTTATCTTCGGGAATATGTATACCACCGTAATTGCAGCGTACTCAATCCGAAATAAGACCTATGATGATGGAGTATAGTCACCTGATAAACTCACTATTATAAATAAATGGTATGATACTAGGTTATGATATGGTTAATCATCACACACAGAGCTACAGTCTTCATGATGAAGTAAGTCAGTGTCGAAAGCTAAAAAATAAGTAATTTCAGTGGCACACGAGAGAATAAGTGATTTATCTAGTAATATATCTCCAGACATTGAGAGTTTTCACATGTTTACTGGCACACACTTAGAAAATGAGCTACACGTGACATATTTGACCTTGCTAGTGTATTATATGTATTGGATATTTGAATGTTAGATGTGGTATTACAGTATTTCTTAATACATAGTAGATTAATAACAGCTAATTTTAGCTGCATATTACAAGACACTTGTTAAATATTCAGAAGTTTGGTGATGCAGGAAATATTAGATTGGGAAATTAAGTCTTAAAGGAAGAAGATGAATATTGGGTAGTAAAATAACTAACGATGGCAGAAGGAGGACATAAGATGCAGACTAGCACAAGCAAGGCTCACTTCAGGCATTGATATAGGAATTAGAAAGATGTTTTTTGAAGATTTTCATCTAG
This sequence comes from Anabrus simplex, assembly GCF_040414725.1. NCBI lineage: Eukaryota > Metazoa > Arthropoda > Insecta > Orthoptera > Tettigoniidae > Anabrus > Anabrus simplex. The sequence continues at coordinate 17,367,234 of NC_090268.1, read as the reverse complement.
AGCGTGGCATTGTATCGAAGTGAAACATGGACGAATACTAGCTCAGAAAGAAAAGAGGATAGATGCTATTGGAATATGGTGTTACAGAAGAATGCTGAAGGTGATATAGATAGATTGAATCACGAATGAAGAGACATTGCATCGAATTGGTGAGAGGAGATCGATTTGGCTAAATTTGACGAGAAGAAGAGATAGAATGATAGGACACACCTTAAGACCCCAGGATTTGTGCAGTTTGTTTTTGAGGGAAGTGTAGCCGGTAACAATGGTACCGTAAGGTTAGACCAAGGCATGAATATGACAAGCAGATTAGAGCAGATGGAGGATGCAATAGCTACGTAGAAATGAAAACGATAGCACAGGATAGGGTGGCCTGGGAGCTGCATCAAACCAGTCTATTGACTGACGACTCCAACAACAACACACCAAACATCAAGTTACCAATATCTAACAAACTTCAGTTCATTTAAAACATATATACGGACTACAGAAGAAACACACAATAACAAACAAACAAACAAACAAACAAACAAATAAATAAAAAACAAACGAAAATCGTTTACCTGTTAATAACACTATATCAGCATGACCATCGCCGCTATCATGCAACCTTCACGAAAATACCGAAGTTTACCAACGCTAGCACTGTACACATCCAACAAACAGTAGGAAGTGTTGTCTCAGAAAACAGACATTAGTTACTCAAACAAAACACGTAAGTTATTAACTTGATAATGTGATTACTAGCTGCTGAGTTATAACACTTTCCTAACGTATTGTTTCTGCACACAATTTTTTGTACCAGTCTTCCTTTTGATTCCCTGCTTTTGAAGTTTCTTGGCAATTTCCTTGAGATTTTCTTCTTATATGATATCTTCGTATAATAATTACAATTACTGTTGGCAAAAATATTAGTCAGAATTAGTACACACTTCTTTATAATTTTTGTCTAAGGAACACCGCACTCGCACACATCACTTGAAGGCTAAAACAAGGGCTGCTTTTCATAAAGTTCAAAAAAATAGAGACTCCGTCAGTCAGTTCGATCCATCTCTCTTCCTAACTACTAAAATGACTTTTAGAGATTCAAATTTGGTCATATGTCACACTTCAGGTTTGCCAGGCTGAGTGGCTGAGACGGTAGAGGCGCTGGCCTTCTGACCTCAACTTGGCAGGTTTGATCCTAGCTCAGTTCGGTGGTCAGCCTCGTGTCGGTAGATTTACTGGCACGTAAAATAACTCCTGTGGGACAAAATTCCGGCACCTCGGCGTTATAAGTAGTTAGTGCTGAGGACAGCCGATGGTGGAGTTCGAACCCACTGTCTCCAGAATGCAGGGCTTGGCTTAACACGCGGGGTACTCCTCACGCCTGAAACAGCAACACTAATACATTCAAGCTCTTAAACGTGAAATAACCAGCGTTTCGCCCCAGTGCAGCGGCGGGCTCATCAGTTCACCATTCCAAGATGCTGAGATACCACTGCAAGCCTCTTATCTAGGACAATGCAGTGACGGTGCACTAGGGGAAGCATGCGCCTCCACTTGTATAACTGCCTGCCTTTGCTGCACTGGGACCAGGGCCGGATTGGGGGGTGGGGCTAAAGGGGCTGCAGCCCCGGGCCCCTCGTGCCAAGGGGCCCCGACCCTTGGCTGAACCTAAAATTGTATAAAAAGGCCTGCTGCTCTACCTCCGTGCATCTATATGAATATTTACACTCGCAAAATATCGAACACGCACTCTTCCTTCCTTCTTATCAGCTGTCCGCGTTAGTATTTCATCACTGCTAGAATCAATTACCGTCCGGAGACACGAATCGTCGCTAATTACGCACTGTAATTATTGTAAAGGTTATTGTTGACGAAAATTTAAATCTGGCAACTTGCGGGCAGAGGGGAAGTGGGGAAGAGGTCTAGGAAGTGAGCGGGAGGAGACAGGGGAAGCACGGTGGAATGCCCATGCTATACTATATCTTTGCATCAGGAAGAGAACTTCCAGTTCACCTCTGATTATTGAACCAATCGTACGTTACTACTGTAATGTTCTTGTAAAATAGATAGAAAATATCCTAGTGGTGCCAAAAAAACGTAAGTTCTGTTTTCTATGTCGATTTGATAGCGATGATGAGACAAACGTAAAATATGTTTTGGCATTAGTAGTATAATTGGACAGTTCGGGCGCCGCCTCCACCTCCGGCTCTCGGGAGAGCCCTCCGCCTCCCGCGGGAAATTTGAATTTTGGGCGCGAGATTTGAATTTGTAAACAAAGCCAAGTGCTTTTTGACAGCTTTCATCGACAACAACGCATCGCTAACCTCACTGCTGCCATCTTGACGGGCCTAAACCTCAGTAGTGCCAACTTAACCTAACTAGCGCGAGGTAAACAAAGCCACGTGTTTTTGACAGCCACGTGCTTTTTGACAGACAACAACGCATCGCTAACCTCAGTACTGCCATCTTGACGGGCCTAAACCTCAGTAGTGCCAACTTAACCTAACTAGCGCGAGGTAAACAAATCCACGTGTTTTTGGACAGCCACGTGCTTTTTGACAGACAACAACGCATCGCTAACCTCAGTACTGCCATCTTCACGGGCCTAAACCTCAGTAGTACCAACTTAACCTAACTAGCGCGAGATAAACAAATCCACGTGTTTTTTGACAGCCACGTGCTTTTTTGACAGCTGTCATCCGCCATCTTTAATCCAGAGAGCATCGTGCTGCCCTCTTTATCGTAGTAGATGTAAATTCGTCACCTGTCATCCGCAGTGCTGCCATCTTAACGGGCCTAAACCTTAGTGCTACCAACTTAACCTCACTAGCGCGAGATAAACAAATCCACGTGCTTTTCTGACAGCTGTCATCCGCCATCTTCAATCTATAGAGCACCGTGCTGCCATCTTTAGCTACTTACCTTTGAAATGTGGTGGCGGATAATTTGAAAAATGCTTTTTGACAGCAGCCATCTTTGAGCACCGTGCTGCCCTCTTTAGCTAGATACCTGTGGTGGAAGACAATTCTACGTGACAGCAGCCATCTTTGAGCACAGTGCAGCCCTCTTTGTGGCGGCGGGAAATTCCACGTGCTCTTGTTTGGAAACAAATTCACGTGCTATTTTCTGACAGCTGTCATCCGCCATCTTGCATCACAAACCTCAGTGCTGCACTCTTTAGCTAGATACCTTTGAAATGTGGTGGCGGCGAATTCTACATGCTCTTGTTTGGAAACAAACCTATGCGCTTTTTTGACAGCTATCATCCACCATCTTTAATCCAGAGAGCACCGTGCTGCCCTCTTTAGCTACTTACCTTTGAAATGTGGTGGCGGCAAATTCCACGTGCTCTTGTTTGGAAACAAACCCATGTGCTTTTCTGACAGCTGTCATCCACCATCTTTAATCCAGAAAGAACAGTGCTGCACTCTTTAGTTGAAATGTGGTGGCGGCAAATTCTACGTGCTCTTGTTTGGAAACAAACCCATGTGCTTTTCTGACAGCTGTCATCCACCATCTTTAATCCAGAGAGAACAGTGCTGCACTCTTTAGTTGAAATGTGGTGGCGGCAAATTCCACGTGCTCTTGTTTGGAAACAAACCCATGTGCTTTTCTGACAGCTGTCATCCACCATCTTTAATCCAGAGATAACAGTGCTGCACTCTTTAGTTGAAATGTGGTGGCGGCAAATTCCACGTGCTCTTGTTTGGAAACAAATTCTACGCGCTCTTCAGCTGTCATCCACCATCTTTAATCAAGAGAGCACCGTGCTGCCCTCTTTGTGGTGGCGGATAATTTGAAAAATTCTTTTCGATAAGCAGCCATCTTTAATCCAGAGAGAACAGTGCTGCCCTCTTTAGCTACTTACCTTTGAGGCGGTTAATTTGAAAAATTCTTTTCGACAAGCAGCCATCTTTAATCCAGAGAGAACAGTGCTGCCCTCTTTAGCTACTTACCTTTGAGGCGGTTAATTTGAAAAATTCTATTTGACAAGCTGCCATCTTTAATGAAAAGAGCATCGTGGTGCTATCTTGCGGGTAAATTTTACGTCACAGCTGTCATCCACCATCTTACATTGCTAACCTTAGTGCTGCCCTCTTTAGCTACTTACCTTTAAAAAATCTATTTGACAAGCTGTCACCCGCCATCTTGCATCGCAAACCTCAGTGCTGCACTCTTTAGTTGAAATGTGGTGGCGGATAATTTGAAATTTTTTTATGACAAGCAGCCATCTTTAATCCAGAGAGAACAGTGCTGCCATCTTTAAGCTACCGCCATCTTACATCGCTTACGTCGGTGCTGCACTCTTTAGTTGAAATGTGGTGGCGGCACTGATCTCTATACCTGGATGGCTGGTAGCCTGGGTAGCAGTAAGCCGAATAGAAGATGACTGGCGTAGTAAGATGGCAGCGAGCGCACGGTGCAGTAGACCACGAGGAGCGCGCTTGGTTTGTTTATGCTTAGTTTAGTGACGCCAGGCTTCCTGATTGTAGTTCCACGGGAGTTCTGTGCTGTGTTATTGCAAAGTAAATAGTAGTGTATTTTACGAATCTAGGTTCGTTGCCTTGTAGTATACTTGTGGATTACAAGATTCAATTTAAATATGTACGTGTTTATCTGAAATATGAATGAAGAAACATTCTACGGGGTATTAACATACCGCAGTGTTCAGCTTATGGATGTACAAACAGAACCGATCAGGAGAAGGAGAAATCATTTCATCGGGGAGTTTTATACTGTACATAAGAATCTTCCTAGGGTAGTGTTTTGAGTTTTAGGTTTATTGTATCTTATTTCGCATATTCTGGGAGCAAAATGGCAATTAATTTTTGTAAGTTTCCTTTCTCGAGACCCGAACATCTAAGATCATCGATTAGGAGTATCAGGCGGGAGAATTGGGAGCCTTCTAAAACAGCTGTTCTCTGCTCGGATCACTTAGAGGACGACTGTTTTGATAGAAATGGACAAATTGTACACCTTAGAAGTGTTGTACAGCCAACTGTCTTCAATTTTACTGAACATTAACTGCAAGTAAAGATTTACTTATATTTTTTTATTTCTCATAATTAAACTGACGGTTTCGATGAAATAATTGACGTGGCGTTATAACAATCTTAGAAAATTAAGTCTGGAGGAATTCTAGACCTTATTTACATCAGTAATAATTATGGGTTTCAGACACTGGAATGGTGGAAGAAGGGAAAGTGTGGTGGGTGTTTGGGGCTATCCCATTATACTATTCGTGGTATTTGGGACTCTTTTAACTGGTGTTACATATTTCTGATGATGACTATCAATATCGCTTTGCTAGCTGAATTTAATTAAAGAGGTCTGTAATAGTAAATTAAGCTGCAGGTAATGTGATATATTGACAAGTTTTGAATATTTGCTGGTTTTATAAATGTGTACATTTGCTTCAATGATATTTTAATTTGATAATATGTGCGTTATTTCATGGAAACAGGAAACAGAAATTCATTATCAAGCACCGATTACGATATATCGAATCTAGGCCTGTATAGTGAGCTATGTTTATAGGTACATCATTTTAACCGGGCGAGTTGGCCGTGCGCGTAGAGACGCGCGGCTGTGAGCTTGCATCCGGGAGATAGTAGGTTCGAATCCCACTATCGGCAGCCCTGAAAATGGTTTTCCGTGGTTTCCCATTTTCACAGCAGGCAAATGCTGGGGCTGTACCTTAATTAAGGCCACGGCCGCTTCCTTCCAACTCCTAGGCCTTTCCTATCCCATCGTCGCCATAAGACCTATCTGTGTCGGTGCGACGTAAAGCCCATAGCAAAAAAAACATTTTAAGAATGCATAATTTCGTGGCATACACGTACACAATTTACAGCAATGTTTCCAGAAACTGATTTTCACTCGTATTGTGTTACCGATCGCTAATTGCATGTATTCAGCACCTAAGTTAATATTTGTCGGCCGTTACTATACACTCATGTTCATCGCTATCCCGGAGATTTACTGAGCTCGGAATGACGTGTCAGTGATCCCAATGTCCTTAAGCTTTGAGTGAACATGTCTCTATATTTTTAATTATTCCAATGCGCCATTAATTGCGACTTAAAATTGACTATATTATCATTGCTTCCCCATAAGGAGAGCTCTAGGTTGGGTACGCCAACATGGCGAACCGCGCGCTCAACTTGGCGTACTTTCTCCTGCAGCGGAGACCTGCCATCAGCGATCCATGTATAGAGATCAGTGGGTGGCGGTAAATTCGAACAAGTTTAATCACGCATCGGGAAAGCTAGAGTAAGCACGTGCTGCAGTGATGACGTCATCGTGCATGTTTAGACTTGTCCGTTTTCTTAAGAGTAAGTCGGTGTAAAGGAATGTGGTGGCGGTAAATTCGAACAAGTTTAATCATACATCGGGGGAGCTAGAGTAAGCACGTGCTGCAGTGATGACGTCATTGTGCATGTTTAGTCCTGATCGTTGACTAAAAGCTTTAGTCTTCGAGAAACAGTGATAGAGAGTGGAGTGCAAAGATGACGAAAACATTAATAGTTGATGTGCAAGGCTTTAAAGTAAACGGAAACAAATTTGTGTTTAAAGAGGTGGCTGTGTTAGATTGCAGTGTGTTGTTGGCACCAAAACTTGTTAGTTTAGTATTTAGTCCACCGTTCCCTTACTGTTTGCAAACAGATGAAGATAAAAAGCAGACTCAGTGGATTGAAGTAGTTTTGAAGTGGGAAGAAAAAGGAATACCTTACCGTTTTGTACCTTTAATGATGAATGCACATTTGTTAAGAGCAGATCTTGTTCTTTTAAAGGGTTGTGAAAAGAAAGAATGGTTGCGTGATTTTCTACCATCATCGTGTGAAAATATCGACGTGCATGAATTGGGGTGTCCATCATTTAAAACTCTTCCGAAAGAGCATAGTAGAGAAACAAGTAAACATTCTTTACAACATGTATGCATGCCCTTTGATTGGTTGTGTTGCAGTGCATGCCGGGAAGTGAACAACATATGTAAACTGCAGTGTCGAAATAACCTTAGTGTAAAAGAAACATTTGTAGAGTAAAGACATCATGTCATTTCTAACAGATACTAAGTGTAATGCAGTTGAAAAGGCGATCGTAAAGTTTTATGCATGCAAAAAGAAACTAAACACTTTTACTGAAGAAGAGTTAAATGCATTACCAAAGGCATTTTTGGTTAATGTAGCTGCGAATGCTGTAAAGAAGATTTGGGATAAGGTGCCTCGTGAGTGGACTCAAGATCCTGTTTTGTCAGAGCTTCAGACGTGTAGTTTACATCATGAACACGTGAGTTTAGGTAGAAGACCTTCTGTGAGACAGTGCCGTACATGTCAACTAATTAAACTGTATCACGGACCTAAAACTAACGAGTTGTCTTCGCTTATAAACACTTATCATGGCTGTGGAGAGAGTAAACAAGGAAAAGGTGAAGAAACGTGCTGGGAGAAAGATGAGGAAGCATGTTGGGCGTGGACTCATCAATAGAGTGATTGATCTTCTTTTCTTCGTGCTTCATCTCCCCTGCGGCCCTAGAACACGTTCGCCTGACACGTAGTTACATGCTGCCTGCATAGAGTATGTCGTGTAGCTGTTAAAATCTGCTTCGAAATGTTATGCTGTGTGTGTGTGTGTGTGTGTGTGTGTTATTACCTAGTGCTTTAGCTGCTAAGAAGAATATAGCAGCACTTGTCGTTGTTGGTGTAATAAAACGAAAACTGAGTGACAAAGACCTAAAATAAACAAAGGATAAAAATGTATATATATTCTAAAATAAATATGAATTGTCAAAACATATTACAGGTGTTGTTTAATCCTACAGCATGTCCTAGTGACTTAGAAGAAAGGAAACGTAGAGGATTAAAAGAAAACACACATAAGATTTAAAGTACATCCTCTTTATTAATCCATGAATTAAAGCTGTTATTAAAACCGAGCCATTTAACATACAGTTTATTGCCACGACGTCGAATAACACGTTCAACTAAACAGTGATCAGGATATTTTGTTTTCTGCAGTTCTTCGATGTAGAATCCTCCTTCAATAGGCTGTCCTCTGAGATCGCGAAGTAAATACGTAACTGGATTAGTAAGCTTAAGACTTTTGATTTGAAAAATTTCAGTGCTCCAGTTAGGTGTGTATCCTTTTGCAAAGATAGACTTGTGTTTGCTGATGCGAACAAAATCACCTTCTTTAAAGCGATGGCGACGTGGATCAGCTGTTTTAATTACAAGATGAATAGCATTTATACGAGGTGTATTCTTTGTAACAAGACGTGGCTTTGTTCCGATAGTGCGATGAGGTGTATCGTTGTAGGTAGATAAAAGTCTAGGTATCAGATCAATCCAACGATATGAACCTTGCGCTGTAAATTCTCGCCACATCATTGTTTTGAGTGTACGATTAAAGCGTTCTACAACACTTGCCTTGAGATTGCTGAACGTAGAGTAGTGTTGAATGCTAAGTAACTTGAGGTAAGAAGAAAAATCCTTGTTGTAAAACTCTTTACCTTGATCAGATTGAAGAAGCCTTGGGCAGCGTTTCGATTCTTCAACAATATGTTTAAATGCTTCTTTAACTTGAGCTGCTATTTTAGAACGCACGGGTTGTGCAAAAGCAAACTTCGAGTGCACATCGATAACAGTAAGTAGATACTTATACCCCTTATTACTAGAGGCATATGGAATCATTTCTACTAAGTCTGCTTGCCAGAGATCATCTTTTCCTCGTGTAATAACGCGTCTGCGACAGTAGGTGCGACGTGCTGGTTTATGTAACTCATGTGCGATGTTTACCTTTACAGGTGAGATCTTCTCTTGACGAGCCATTACAAAATAATACCGGCATAACGTAGTTCTCTTTCTATTTCTAGAATTTCTGATCCGTGACCAGTGTGACCAGCCTCTTGCGATGCTCTTAAAAGTTGTAATCGTTCAACGAGTAAGTTTGGGTCATTCCAGTATCTTACATCCACATACGGCAACAAAGGCTTGTAGATAACATCAAGACTACGTGCAGTCGGAAACAACTTAGAAATAAACTCACGATACTTGTAACTCTTATTCGCATTTACAGCTTCTGTTCTCTTGTAATTACGTCGTGTTGCATCAGTAGCAAAAAGTATTGCTTTATATTTTTTAAGATCATCTTGTAAAATTATATCCTTGTCAGGTATTCGTGAGAAAAGAAGTTCTAAGAGTCCTTTCGTAGGTTTATAGGTAACACCTTTTACAACGAGTTTGTTGTTATTAATCTTAACATTTGAATTTCCTATCCGGAAACAGTCATCTTCGTAGCGAATACCGTAGGTAGTGTCAGTTTGTCCTGTAGAAAGTTTTTCTATATAAGGTGCAAAGAGAGATCCATAGGTATCTTGAATAAAAGTTCTAAACTGATTGCGATACTCTGGTGTAATCATAACCTCAGATAAAGATGGTAGATTTTGCGTCGATGTAGTAGGTGTTTCTGCAATAACATCTGTAGTTAAAAACTCAACACGCTTAGATGGTGATGTATCATTAAGTTCTTCTTCTTCTTCTTCCTTATCTTCCTCTTCCTCTTCTTGATCTACATCTTGCTTCTTCTCTTCCTTATCTTTTTCATGCTTTTCTTCTTCATGCTTTTCTTTATGATATGATGTTTGCATAGAAGCAAAACTTGAAGTAGACTGCGGTAATGAAGTAGAATTAAAAATTTCTTTGAGTGGTGTACTTAGTTGTGTTTTTAAAAATAAATCCGTGTCTGCTTGAATACGTTTAAGCTCTTTAAATTTCCGTCGAATATTGTTTCGAGCTTGGATGATATGTTTTGTGATGTCCTTGCTAGATGTTAACATGATGATGGTTTTTAATCAAGTAGTTACTGTAATTCTGTGTTAATGTATATAAAATGATCGAAACCCATGCGATATCGTCCATGCTGTACATCACTTTCTTTATCAATAACTAAAAAGCTGTAACGGTGTAATGACCAACATTTAGCACACATACGTTTAAAGTCATCGAATGTCATATCAGTGTTAACATGATCGTTATACACATGTCGCATGTTACGCTCATCTTGCCGAAAAAGCACAATAACATTTGCGTTGTCGCGTATCAACTGCTTAGGCACACGAGAATAGGTTTGGCACAAATAGATGCAATCAACATATTTATGCCGACCCATACTAAAGAATGCACGAACAACGTTTTGCTGTTCTGTTGCGACATCATCAAATATCATAAGAGAATTAGGAAGCACATCGTCTGCTGATGGTACTTGCTCATGCGAATTAAATTTAAAATATCTTATTCCATCTTTAACTAGATCGTGCATTACAGTTTGTAGAATAGTATATAGCGGCTGATAGAGTGACTTTGCGAAAACGTAAATATTCTCGAAGCGTACACCATTTACAGAAGTAATAAGTGTGAGTAAAAGATTTGTTTTACCGCATCCCGACGGACCTGATATAATACATCGAACAGTGAAAGGAAACAACGTTCCATGACGTTTTCTTGTAGTTGTACTAGAACTAGGTAAGAGATGTGGTACAATGTCGGTAACAGGTAGCGTGTCTTGCTGCTTTATAATCTTCATGATAACTGAATCATAAAGTCCGTAATAGTAATATACATATTAAACGAAACAAGAGGTAACGGTTAGTTTATGATTTGCTCTTGACTAGTAAAGTCGTGTCCAGCATGGTGAAACAACGATATCCAAACGACATAAAGAAGAAGAAGAAAGTAAAAACTGTTGGATGGAAAGATGTTATAAAGGCTGCGCAAAAAGCTATTCGAGGGGAATACAATCCTCGTGTAGCTATTACTAAAGCGTTACGCGCAGCAAGAGCGAGAATTTCTCCAAAGTGCAGAGCAATATTTAGTAAACGTGCACGAATTATTCCTGTACCCAAACGAGGGGGATTTCTTCCTGCGCTGTTTGCTGGCTTAGCAGCTTTAGGGTCATTGCTAGGTGGTGCTAGTGCCGTAGCGAGAACTGTCAAAGCTGTAGAAGAAGCGAAACAACAGTTGAAAGAGAGTGAACGTCATAACAAGACGATGGAGGCAATTGCGTTACGAGGCAAAGGTATGAACATGAAGCTAGCACCATACAAGAAAGGGCTTGGTATCTACATTTCTCCAAAAAACGTCTACTGAATGCACTGCCATATCGAGCTCTAACGCATGATGAAGTTTTTACGTTTGCTAAACAAATAGGAATTCATTATTTTCGAGGAGTGTATATGCGCGATCAACTACTCCTTTTGAGCTCATACGTTATTTCGGAAGCAGTGCAGACATTGTTTACAATAAAAACCGTGTGCAAAACTTTAATACACGCATGTGCGGACGATTATGTCTTATGTTCTTATATCAAACCCAGACAGTAGAGAAAGTGCATTAGTGTCTACGTGATGACGAACAGTGAAAGAACGTTTGCTGTACGTGGAGAAGGACCTGAAACAACCGTCTATTTTAATCCACCAATCGAACTTAGCTATCAGCCGCATAGTCTTGGACTAGTATCGTTTGAAAGCTACAATAAAATCTATACTGTGCGTGATGGTTTAAACAAGTTCTATTACGATGAGTATGTGCTAACACTACCCTCAGGTAGTTATACAGTAGACGATATTCACGACTATATTGAAAGTACGTTAATTGATCAGTTTGGGGAAGATAGTTTTAGTAATCATAATTACAAGTTCTCAATCACTATAAGCAACATTACACATAAATATGTTATTGAATCATCATTTAAGATTGACTTCAAATCACAACCTGATTCGATTGGACCACTGCTTGGATTTTCATCGAGGGAGCTCCTACCGAACGTACGTTACGAGTCTGATCAACCTATAAAACTCTTCGATGATTATAATGTGAACATTACTTGTAATATTATTACAGACTTGAATAGTAATCTACAACCTTCGCACGTCCTGCACGACTTTATTGTTACAGAGGAACGTGGATATACTATTTGTGAGAAACCAGCAGTAGTTCTTTATCATCCTGTGTCTGTAAAACACATTAGCAACATTACTCTTAGACTTGTAAATAAACATAATCAGCTTATTCATTTAGATCAGCACGCGTACGTAGCTTACAAAGTACATCTTAAACCAGTATGAAAACCATCTATAAAACACGGTGTACATTCCGAAGACATACTACATGTGGGCAGAGTCTCATCGAGTTAACAGATACCCATAAGCAGATACTCCAAGATTTAGGATATACACTACTACAACAGAATGGAAGAAATGCTAGACATTACGAATACAGTAGAAAGTCGTGAAGGTGTATTACGAAGTGAGCTTCATTCCTATCAACTTTTACGTTTGGATTAAATAACAATGATGGAATTCATTTTATTATTAATCAGCAAGATGTTTACACCTTACCACACGAAAGCTACCTCTATATTGAAGGACGACTAGAAAAGTCTGATGGAAGTGGACCAAGCACTTCACAACTAAACAACCATGCTCTAGCTTTTCTCTTTTCTGAAGCGCGATATGAAGTAAATAATGTTGAAATAGACCGAACGAAGAATGTTTGTATTACAAGTGCAATGAAACTCTACCCTTCTTTCTGTGATGAAGAAAGTAATCTTTTGCGGATGGCTGGATGGTGTCAAAAAGCTACTAACAACTGGATGATTAATGAGGATGGAACTTTTACGGGTATGTTATCACTGAAACATATTTTTGTATTCGCTGAAGACTTTACACGTATTATAATCAACGCAAAACAAGAGCTTATTCTAATCCGTGATCGAAGTGATTACAATTCTCTTAAAGCAGTAGAAACACCAGTAGAATCGAAAATAACATTGCATCGTATACTGTGGCGGATTCCACATGTAACCTTATCTGATCGTGAAAAACTTCGATTGCTCAAGATTGTAGAAAATGATACACCATTACCTATACGTTTTAGAAGTTGGGAGCTGCATGAATATCCTGTGTTACCACCTACAAACAAGCATAGCTTGGCTGTTAAAACATCACGTTTTACTGAGAAGCCCTTGTACATTATTTTTGGATTTCAAACTAATCGTAAATTCAATCACGAAAAAGATAGCTCACTGTTTGATCACTGTAAATTAAGACACGTTAGACTATATCTCAACGGAATTACGTATCCCTACGAAAACATAGACATTAACTTTGAGAAAAATAAGTTCGGGATGCTCTATGACATGTTTTGTAAATTTCAATCATCGTATTATCAGAAAGAAGATCGTCCGCTATTTACACCTCAAGAATTTAAAAATAAAGCACCGATTGTAGTTATAGACTGCTCTTATCATGAAGAATCTATAAAAGAATCTCCACTTGATATTCGTTTAGAATTTGAAACATCTGAAAACATTCCTGCTAACACAGCAGCCTATTGTCTTATTATTCATATGAGTGATGTTACTTACCATCCGCTAACGAATATTGTTACGAGACTATAAATAAGAATAGATCTTTATCATTTTCATTAGTGTGTGCTTCGACATCGTACGCTATGGAACAAAACTGCAAATGTGCATGCTGTTTGCATGCACATACGCAACATCTTATTTATCTTACACGAGTGAGTGAGGCTATTAAGATGTTCTATAAACATAGATCGTCGATGCCGAAATATCTTATTCAATACTTACCACCAGGATTTTTGTATACGTACGCTGCCTCTTACGTACATAATTTTTGGGACATCCTTCCTCTACACAGTAAGATGTCGATCGAAGTAGCTTTATGCAGAACTTGTGAACGACATTACAAGCATCGAGGAGAAAATGGTGATGATGATTGGGATGGACCAAATCCGAGGATTGAACACTGTACACAGTGTATGAATGAACTTTCTCTAGTACCTCATGATGATGATGATTCCGAAAAGGAATAACAACAAGGTAAGAAGTATATGATCTTCTCTGTAAAGCATAACATACTTAGTATAATATATTTCTAAATGTTTTGTTTAATTTGAATGTTGCAGGAGGCATTTCAGAAGCATACGTTGTTAAGAAGCACACCAACCTTGTCAGCAGCAAAAACGAACACTGTTGTAGTACATTTGTAAATAAATATTTGATCGCATTCAAAAATGTTGTACTTATTGCATTGCTTTTCACCGACTTACTCTTAAGAAAAACGATCAGGTCTAAACATGCATAATGACGTCATCACTGCAGCACGTGCTTACTCTAGCTCCCCCGATGTATGATTAAACTTGTTCCAATTTACCGCCACCACATTCCTTTACACCGACTTACTCTTAAGAAAACGGACAAGTCTAAACATGCATGATGACGTCATCACTGCAGCACGTGCTTACTCTAGCTTTCCCGATGCGTGATTAAACTTGTTCGAATTTACCGCCACCACATTTCAACTAAAGAGTGCAGCACCGAGGAAAGCGATGTAAGATGGCAGTAGCTAAAGATGCCAGCACTGTTCTCTCTGGATTAAAGATGGCTGCTTGTCATAAAGATTTTTCAAATTATCCGCCACCACATTTCAACTAAAGAGTGCAGCACTGAGGTTTGCGATGCAAAATGGCGGGTGACATCTTGTCAAATACATTTTTTTTCAAAGGTAAGTAGCTAAAGAGGGCAGCACTAAGGTTAGCAATGCAAGATGGTGGATGACAGCTGTGACGTAAAATTTACCCGCAAGATAGCACCACGATGCTCTTTTCATTAAAGATGGCAGCTTGTCAAATAGAATTTTTCAAATTAACCGCCTCAAAGGTAAGTAGCTAAAGAGGGCAGCACTGTTCTCTCTGGATTAAAGATGGCTGCTTGTCGAAAAGAATTTTTCAAATTAACCGCCTCAAAGGTAAGTAGCTAAAGAGGGCAGCACTGTTCTCTCTGGATTAAAGATGGCTGCTTATCGAAAAGAATTTTTCAAATTATCCGCCACCACAAAGAGGGCAGCACGGTGCTCTCTTGATTAAAGATGGTGGATGACAGCTGAAGAGCGCGTAGAATTTGTTTCCAAACAAGAGCACGTGGAATTTGCCGCCACCACATTTCAACTAAAGAGTGCAGCACTGTTATCTCTGGATTAAAGATGGTGGATGACAGCTGTCAGAAAAGCACATGGGTTTGTTTCCAAACAAGAGCACGTGGAATTTGCCGCCACCACATTTCAACTAAAGAGTGCAGCACTGTTCTCTCTGGATTAAAGATGGTGGATGACAGCTGTCAGAAAAGCACATGGGTTTGTTTCCAAACAAGAGCACGTAGAATTTGCCGCCACCACATTTCAACTAAAGAGTGCAGCACTGTTCTTTCTGGATTAAAGATGGTGGATGACAGCTGTCAGAAAAGCACATGGGTTTGTTTCCAAACAAGAGCACGTGGAATTTGCCGCCACCACATTTCAAAGGTAAGTAGCTAAAGAGGGCAGCACGGCGCTCTCTGGATTAAAGATGGTGGATGATAGCTGTCAAAAAAGCGCATAGGTTTGTTTCCAAACAAGAGCATGTAGAATTTGCCGCCACCACATTTCAAAGGTATCTAGCTAAAGAGTGCAGCACTGAGGTTTGTGATGCAAGATGGCGGATGACAGCTGTCAGAAAATAGCACGTGAATTTGTTTCCAAACAAGAGCACGTGGAATTTCCCGCCGCCACAAAGAGGGCTGCACTGTCCTCAAAGATGGCTGCTGTCACGTAGAATTGTCTTCCACCACAGGTATCTAGCTAAAGAGGGCAGCACGGTGCTCAAAGATGGCTGCTGTCAAAAAGCATTTTTCAAATTATCCGCCACCACATTTCAAAGGTAAGTAGCTAAAGATGGCAGCACGGTGCTCTATAGATTGAAGATGGCGGATGACAGCTGTCAGAAAAGCACGTGGATTTGTTTATCTCGCGCTAGTGAGGTTAAGTTGGTAGCACTAAGGTTTAGGCCCGTTAAGATGGCAGCACTGCGGATGACAGGTGACGAATTTACATCTACTACGATAAAGAGGGCAGCACGATGCTCTCTGGATTAAAGATGGCGGATGACAGCTGTCAAAAAAGCACGTGGCTGTCAAAAAACACTGGATTTGTTTATCTCGCGCTAGTTAGGTTAAGTTGGTACTACTGAGGTTTAGGCCCGTGAAGATGGCAGTACTGAGGTTAGCGATGCGTTGTTGTCTGTCAAAAAGCACGTGGCTGTCCAAAAACACGTGGATTTGTTTACCTCGCGCTAGTTAGGTTAAGTTGGCACTACTGAGGTTTAGGCCCGTCAAGATGGCAGTACTGAGGTTAGCGATGCGTTGTTGTCTGTCAAAAAGCACGTGGCTGTCAAAAAACACGTGGCTTTGTTTACCTCGCGCTAGTTAGGTTAAGTTGGCACTACTGAGATTTAGGCCCGTCAAGATGGCAGCAGTGAGGTTAGCGATGCGTTGTTGTCGATGACAGCTGTCAAAAAGCACGTGGCTTTGTTTACAAATTCAAATCTCGCGCCAAAATTCAAATTTCCCGCCAAAATTGAAATTTCCCGCGGGAGGCGGAGGGCTCACCCGAGAGGCGGAGGCGGCGCCCGAACTGTCCAATTATACTACTGGCATTATGAAATATTAACATTAAAAATAGAGAAAAATTGTAGTCTATTTCAACACTTCCCTATTCATCAATTTAAGTGGGTGTAGTTCTATAACGACTTCAGTATGGTAGTCTTACGAAGAAGGGGCCCCACATTTTTAAATAGCCCATGGCCCCCAAACACCTCAATCCGGCACTGACTGGGGCGAATTGTAGAGCACTGAGGCTCTTTTCTTCAAATGTAAAATATATTTGCGTGAATATTAAATGGTGCCTTTGGAAGGCCATAACTTGTAACCTTTGGAGCAAAGTGCTCTTGAAAATTGTGATATAAATTTCTTGTAAAACAATTGGAAGATTCGTCTCCTTAAATATCTGTCTAAACGCAACATTAGTGATATAGGGACTTCTGCAAATAGGGAGCTCAAATGGTAACTAACCTATTCTTGGTTTTTCTGTTTTTCTATTTTGTACAAAACTACCTCTGTGTCTGAAATCTTGTTGTTTGTTAAAATTTAATATCTGAAAAGAAATATAACATTTATTTTAAAGTTTTAAAAAATTAATCTTTGACTATCGTAAATTGACCCATTCAAACCAGCACCTTTTTTAACCTCTCTGATCCACGAAAACATGGTAATAATAATAATAATAATAATAATAATAATAATAATAATAATAATAATAATAATAATAATAATAATAATAATATTCTTTTATGTCCCACTTAGTACTATTACGGTTTATGGAGACGCCGAGGTGCCGGAATTTACTGCGCCAGGAATTCGTTTACGTGCCAGTAAATCTACCGGCGACGTATTTGAGCACCTTCAATTACCACCAGAGCGAGCCAGGATCGAACCTACCAAATTCGGATCAGAAAGCCAGCGTCTCAATCGTCTGAGCCACTCAGCCCGGCGTAAGAAAATTATTTCAGTTTATTATTGGCATAGGCTTGAGCACAAGTCCAACTAATTTAATACGTGTGTTTGGTAATTTGTGAAAGAGACTTCAGGGAATTCTGAACACTTCTTCTGTGTCAGGAAGATCGTAGTTCACACACGTAATCCCAATATGTGTTATATATATAGTATGTACTTCTGTCTTCAGAGGTCAAACAGAAAATTCAAAGTACAGCAAAAGCAAGATAGCAGCGTGAGGCGAGTTCCCCTGTAGAGTTCGGGAAGATGGGCCGTATAGAAGAATAAGAAGAGATCAAAATAATGGACCAAAACTCGTGTTCCTTAATAGCAGCTTCTCTTTCCCGAAATCTTAATAAATCACGGATGTTGTTAAGTTTTCCGCCCCCTCTGGCGCTTCGTGCTCCTTCTCTTTCGTTTGGTGATACCTTCATTCTTCGGAGTGTTGGACCTCTTCCATTTCTCTTCTGATTAGTGTTAACAGAGGATGGTAGCCAGTTGTACTTTCTCTTAAAACAATAATCACCACCACGGAATGGTCAGCGTACGGCCTTCGGTTCAGAGGGCACTGGTACGATTCGCGACTGAGTTGGAGAATTTAATCGCGCCTGTTAATTCCTGTTGATCGGGAGCTACGGGTTTGTGTTCGTATTCATACACATCTACAAATATATCCAACACATCACAGGAGAAGCAACCACAGAAACACACAGTAGTGAATATGATTGGTGTTGGGAAGTGCTTCCGGCCGCAAAACTAGAGTAAATCCATACAAAGTGCTGCACCAGGTAACTGGGAAAAGGCTAGAAAGAAGAGAGAGTAGTTATAAAATATTCCTCCCGGAGGCTGGGTGGATCCTCAAACGAATTCTGGTTTTAATTTTTAAGACATAGCGAAAGGCACGGCTAACATACTGCTTGTTTGGAGGTTTATGAAGGAGGAATGTCATATTTTAAAATTTCATTCTTAATTATTATGATCATTCAATTATTTTAACAAAAATGTTCCCAATGTGTGTTGATGAATTCCTCTCAACTGTAGCATATACAAGTAGACAGTTCACACCAACACACTAGATGCCACCATCGTCGCTCTTCGCACTGCACTCAATGCTGTTGAGATAGAGCTCTGCGGTGTTGGTGTATTAACGTATCTGGTAAGTCTCAGGTGACAAGTTCAGATATTTCCCAGGAAAGCGAATTTGTTCATTATCGATGCACACGACAGTTTCATTACTTACAGCAAAATTCTCGCGATGAGTTTATGATTGAATAGCATCCATCAAAGTTCATTATTGTTTCTATCTTATATGGAAGAATGTTGTCTTAGTGTAAATCAAGAGTCAAATTCGGTGACGCTTAATAAATATTATGAAAACATATATATACGACGCCTATTTCCATGGCATTGCGCTTGATCGTATCGTCCCACTACGTTGCGAACGCTGTCTTACGTACAATCAACATCCGGTCTGTGGGCACTGCACCCAACCGCACCCCACCAACTAATGTCCAAACACCCAGGCTCCACCGGTCTGTAAAATCTGTGGCCAACCTCATTCCACTTACTCACGCCTATGTAAAGCTCTCCCTCCCCCTCCTGAAAACCGTCCCGAACTGCCTGGGCAGCCGTCGCCCATTCCCGTCCCACCCTCTACCAACCTCTTCTATCCATGGAACGTCACCTGGTACGCATTGCTCTCCGCCTCCCACCTCTGTATCATACCAAAGACGTCTATAATATATTCCCCTTCCCCAGACTAGACACCCATGTCTCCCTCCTGTTCCAAAAATTCTTCGATAAAGCCCTGACCCCCAACAACCCCGTCACGTCCCCTCCCACCCCTTTATGACTCCTCGACGTACCTTATCCCCGCTCCACTTTTACCACATCCTCATCCAATCCACACAGACTGGCTACCTCCATAGAGAAGACTGTGTTTGGGTACCCTACGCACTCTCTCCACACCAATAGCTGCCTAGTCCATCTCCTACTCTTTGATATTACGGTCCCTACGCCGACATAATGGTGTGTCAGTCTACCGCAGTGACGTCACGCTGGGAAGGCGCGAGGCCAACGTGAGAGACAGGCCCCGGTCCACTAAAGTCACGTGACAAGACCAGTCCCAGGAATGGCAGAGCGAAGCCGGTTATTACATGTGTTCTTGCGGTGTTATTGCTAGTTTGGTGTGGATTATGGAAGGAAATAACGGAGATTTTGTGTTTATTTGAATATGTTGGTGTTGTGCTACAGTTCCTTACATTCATAGTGTTGTGTGCGGAAGTGTAAGTAAGTATTTATTTACAAGAATGTGTATATAACCTCAACGTTCTTCACTTCATTCAGCAATATTGGGCTGCAATACACAAGTTGGATAAGTTACAACTCCAGTGCTGAGGATTTAGAGGTAATACATTTATTTCCTTTTTAATTACAGATATATGAAAATGCCTCGTCGCTCTAGTGTCTTCGGCTGTCGGTCTAATTATGACACAAACTGAAAAAACATCGACTTTTTCCTTACCGACGGATGAAAGCCGCCGTAAGCTATGGTTTCGTTACATTCCGACAGATTTTCCTAAACTGAAAAACCAATAGTATGCATAAAACATTTTGATGAGTCGTGCATAATTCGAGTGGACAGGGTTACAGTTAAGGGAGAGCTGAGTGAGTTTCCAAGAATAATTCCGAAACTGACTGAAACTGCTGTGCCAACTACTTTTCCAAATACACCTTCATATTGTTCGCCAGGCATGGCGTGGAACAAATGTAAGACTTGTAAATAGCTTATAATAGGCCTACCTTTCACCCTGGATTCAGTAACATATTCCCTACATGAATGTTATTGTAAATATAGGCCTAATTGTACATTAACCAGTTTCATTAGCAATAGTTGATTTCTATGACTGTGTATTTTTTTTACTGCAGTGTGATTTTTTATTTTTTGTTGTCCAGGGCTAGTAAGTGACATTATGTTTCATTTAATTTCTAATTGAATAGGGTGGTTCCAAGATAACTTTCAGGAAGGGAACATAATTTCAGTATTAGATATGCTGAAGCCAGGTATGGAGTGGAACAAATGTAAGACTTGTAAATAGCTTACAATAGGCCTACCTTTCACCCTGGATTCAATAAGATATTTCTTACATGAATCTTATTTTTAGTTTTTGTTCAACCAAGTATAGTAAGAGACACTATGTTTCATTTGATCTGTAGTTCAGTAGTGTTCTTTTAGTAGGTTAAAATGCGCTGAAATGTATTTTATTTACCGCGCTACGATAGTCTCTTGCGTAAGCCTGGGGATGCATTCTCTACAGTAAGACCGGTCGAGTCACGTGACATTCAGTGTATGACGTGCGCGCCGCGGCCTGTCTTTCTCGTCGGCCTCGAGGAAGGCGGTAACATTTCTCGCTCTGTGAAGAGAGCGCATCGTTCAAAATGCATTCGTTTACAATCGAGAGACCACTAATTTGTTAGTTACTACAGTCAGTTTATTATTATGTCATTAATATTCTAAGTATTTTACTCTTACATTTATGTAATGAATGCCTTACACATAAGCGTTATACGGTAGCTCTAGCAGTTCACAATGTTTGACATTTTCTTGGACGTTTCTCTCAGAGTATAGCCTATAATCTAATTCTCTTCGTGTTTAACTTTTTCAAGCGAATACAAGATCTTGTGCGCGCTAAGGTTGAACTCACTTCTCGAGGAATTTTCACCCTTGGCGGTAATTGTTTCATGAATCTCTCTGTTAGTTTGTCAAATATGTAGGGTTCCCCACAAAGGTAGTTACCGTGAATGTCATTAAATTCTTTCTTCAGTATATTTGTAATTTTCAGTAACTCCTAACTGGGTCTCATTAAATTTCCTCTTGAGACACATTGGAGCCAGTTTGTTTGTTTGTTTGTTTGTTTGTTTGTTTGTTTCTGCCGAAGAGCTGTACCTTTCTTTCTTTCTTAATATATTTACCCTCCAGGGTTGGTTTTTCCCTCGGACTCAGCGAGGGATCCCACCTCTACCGCTTCAAGGGCAGTGTCCTGCAGCGTGAGATATTGGGTCGAGGGATACAACAGCGGAGGATGACCAGTACCTCCCCAGGCGGCCTCACCTGCTATACTGTAGGATGGGAAGATAGGAAGGGATAGACAAGGAAGAGGGAAGGAAGCGGCCGTGACCTTAAGTTAGGAGAAGTAGAAAACCACAGAAAATCACTTCCAGGATGGTTGAGGTGGGAATCGAACACACCCCTACTCAGTTGACCCCCCCCCCCCCCCGAGGCTGAGTGGACCCCGTTCCAGCCCTTGTACCACTTTTCAAATTTCGTGGCAGAGCCGGGAATCGAACCCGGACCTCCGGGGGTGGCAGCTAATCACATTAACCACTACACCACAGAGGCCGACTGATTTTATTTTCACGGTTCTTTAAAACTTTTATTTGCCCTGGAGAAGAAAAATTCCAAACATTGGAGTAATTATCTCAGAAATGTCATTTGCCGTTTTTACTTGCAGTAATTCCCATTCATTCTTCAATAACTGTTCATATTTTTCCTTAAGTCACTATTTTCTCTTTCCAACAGTAGGGTTTTCCTTCTCGAGTCATCCAACTCGTTAGTTCCATTTTCTCCGTTATAGTCCTCCTTTTCCTCAGTTTCATCTTCCCTAAAATTAACATAGACAAGTTATTTATTCTTTCAGTTGAAAAAAAATGAATGTTATATAAGTTAACATTTAAACATGTATTTATTGTGTTTCTTCACTCACCTGTTCAAGTCAGCAGCCGGAGATCTTAGAAGTTCAGCTACATCCTTATGTCGATTTCACTGTTTTTCCCTCTCAACCCTCCTGCCACTATTAGGAGTTAATATATTTCCTCCTAGTGGTATAGTCTCATAAATCCGGTTTTAATTCACGGCTGCTTTTATTCCGACAATTTAGAAGTTGCTGTCTTAAAGGGATTTCAAAGCACGTCATAGCGAAATAAAGCGAGCAAAATCGACCTAAAGTAATAACAAACTTTGTATTAACTTAACTTAACTGTATCGAATAAAGACAATAATAATTTATCATATATTATAAATACGTACCGTGTTTCATACTAAATTTATCATTGCACCGACAAGCGTTTTCCCACAGTCTGGCAAGATCTTCATTTTTCGGGAATGAAAAATACTTTGTGTATGGTCCTTTGGATTTCCTGCCATAGCTTAAACAGCCTTGTACTACACAGCCCGGCATTTTTAAAAGGGTGATCTGTGCAGATTAATGAGAAGAATAAACGAGTTTCAAATTATGTACGGCACGTATTTCAATACATAACGCATGTTTTACACACTAAAAATACAACATACAACTGCGACAAGCCATGTAGACACGGAGCCAGGTTCTCGCAGTGCTCCCCGCGTGACGTCACCTGCGCAGAAGCAACGCATTTTCGTCTCTCTTACTGACACACCATCACATCACGACGCCGACCACCTCACCACTGACCATGAAATAGCACTATCCTTTCCAAATTGTATGATTTATAACTGGTCTAAATCAATTTTATTTTATTTTACTTTTTCACATTCGGGACATCATTCCTTTAGTAACCAATCAATGTAATGTCATATTTGTATGTGGCAGTGTGCTATTCATTTAAAACCTCTCATTCTTCATACCGAAGACACTTGTAAAGTGCCTTAGTTTAAGCAGGTAAAGAATTAAAACGAAATAAATCTGTATTATTGTATTGTTCAATTTGTGTATTTATGTAACCAAACAAAATCTTCAACACGGCTAAAACACCAAACTAATTTAGTGATAAAAATAAAATAAAAATGAAAAAAAATAAAAAAGCAAATAAAGGGAACACAGACAAACAAACAAACAGCCAAGACGCCCCCAATCCTATCTCCCATTCCCATCGCCTCTATTTACCCTCTCCCACATTTAGCACGGCACCTTTAAACCCCAACAACTCTCTCCCCTTCAGGGGAGGAATGAAAGCTTAGTTTTATTTTTAATTTTTGTTATTAACAAATACATTGCAAATGGGAAATATTCCGGAGGCAACGGTCACTTACAGTTATGTAATAATAAAGTTAACATAATTACCTAGCAAACAAACAAACAAACAACAAGAGTACAACAAGCAAATCCATGGAGAGGAAATATTACAAGAATTACTACTAGCTGAACATTCTAAATCCAGCATCATACACAAATTCACACACAACTTAAGTATCTTCAGTGCTTAACACTACGGCTTACAATAGGATAGGTCGACCTTACTACTAGCTTAAAATTATAACTGATAATAAAGTGAAGTTAAACCGTACAACAACAAGAAGAGCACAACAAGCAAGAAATACTACTGGTTATTACTCAACACTATGTCTTCTGGTATAGGCTAGAGCAATTTTGTTACTTTCATTGATCTGTCTCCGTCTTATTCTTGGCTTTGACAATATGAAAGTGACTGAGGTATGAGCATAGTAATGCCATTCCTTCTGCAGCCAGTCCCTGCTATGAATGGTGTGAAAATGTTGCTCATAGGGTCGGTTGGTGCATGCATTTCAGTGGACTTGGCAGAGTTATATGTAATAGCAACTTCTGGCTCGGTGAGGAAAGCAATGGGAAACTACCTCACTCCTCATTTCCCTAGTACGCCTCTTCAGTGATGCCTAGGCCATCTATGACAGCTGATGGCGGAGCTGTTGAGGATCCAACCAACCTTCGGGCTAAAGACTGAACATACACATACATGGCTTCCAAAACTATAGGTTGAGCTTACTACTAGCTTAATGTTACAAGTTATAATAAAGTAAGGTTAAAACAGAATTGTCCAAGAACAACAATTACAACAACAAGAGTACAATAAGCAATTCTATAGAAAGCAGATGTTACAACAAATACTACTAGTTTAATTTTCTAAATCCAGCAACATCATATACAAATTCACACACAACTTAAGTATTTCCAGTACTTAACACTACGGCTTACAATACTATAGGTTGAGTTTACTACTTTTTTTTTGCTAGTTGCTTTACGTCGCACCGACACAGATAGTCTAATGGCGACGATGGGACAGGAAAGGCCTAGGAATGGGAAGGAAGCGGCCGTGGCCTTAATTAGGGTACAGCCCCAGCATTTGCCTGGTGTGAAAATGGGAAACCACGGAAAAACATCTTCAGGGCTGCCGACAGTGGGGTTCGAACCCACTATCTCCCGGATTCGAGCTCACATCTGTGCGCTCCTAAACACACAGCTAACTCGCCCGGTAGTTTACTACTAGCTCAACACTACAAGTGATAATAAAGTAAACTTAAAACATAACTACTCAACAACTACAACAACAACAACAACAACAACTGGAGTACCAAAAGCAATTCCAGGAAATAATTACTAGAAATACTACTAGTTTAACATTCTAAATCCAGCATTATCGTATAAAAATTTCATACACAACTTACGTAAGTGTTTCCAGCGTTTAATACTGCGTCTTACAGTACTATAGGTTGAGCTTACTACTAGCTTAACATTAGGTTTGTTCCAACAAGAACGGGAACAGTTTGCAAACTGGCTGACGCATGCGCAGTACGGAAAGAGCGTTCCAACAAACTTCAAACTCAAACGCGGACTCGGAGTCGGTTGTTCCAACAGACTATGGACTGTACATAAACCAGTTTGCAGACTGGCAAAGCAGTTCGTGCTCCAGAACAAGTACTGTTCGTCAGAGACATGCGCAGTGTGAGCTGTGCATTGTGGTCCATAGCGTGAACAGCTGATCGGTATCATCTGGCGCGAGCAGTCGACACGTTACACGTACAATTAAATAGAAGTACGGCGTTGTTATACAGTTATACAGTTAAAAAGACAAATTTGACTACATACTAATAAAGAAAGAGGCACGAGATAAAAACGAGAATGATACTCACTGGGACATTCTATAACCAATAAATAAATAAGTAAAATAAATTCTGATGATGACCTTATGAACTCGGACTTCAGTGAAGATGATCTAGGGATATATTACAATATCCCAAAAGCGAAAAATGAAGATTATTTAAGCAAGTTATTATAATATTTATTTACTTGTTTGCAATTATGTTTAAATGATATTTATTTTCACTACACGTACGAGTAACTCATAATTTAGTAACCAAAATTATCTTTCTATCTCGCTCTCCGCCTATAGAAGAAACAGTACCTCACTATGATAATGAAACGTTCAAGGAGCATTTTCGCGTCAGTAGGAAGATAATGGAAAATATTGCAGAACTGTATGAAGGAAGTGACCAGTACAAACATCAGCACTTTCTGCACTGAGTCAGGTTTGTCTGCAGCTGCTGCAATAATAATAATAATAATAATAATAATAATAATAATAATAATAATAATAATAATAATAATAATAATCTTTTCTTTCTTTCTTTCTTTCTTTCTTTCTTTCTTAATCTGCTTACCCTCCAGGGTTGGCTTTTCCCTCGGACTCAGCGAGGGATCCCACCTCTAGCGTCTCGTAGGGCAGTGTCCTGAAGCATGAGACATTGGGTCGAGGGATACAACTGGGGAGGATGACCAGTGCCTCGCCCAGGCGGCCTCACCTGCTATCCTGAACAGGGGCCTTGGTTGGGGATGGGACGATTGGAAGGGATAGACAAGGAAGAGGGAAGGAAGCGGCCGTGGCCTTAAGTTAGGTACTGTACCGGTTACGACCTGTACATGAGTATTTTTTGAGTGTAAATGACATTTAGTTATCACGCGTAATGTTCTGAGCACGCCTGGTTTGTTTACCGTCAGCGGGGCAAGCAAGCGAGTGAAGGACAGCTGTGAGCTGTGACGTAGCCACAGGGGCTAGCTAGACCGCCCGCCCGTCACACCACGTGTTCCCAGCCTGGACTCGTATATTCTAGATTCCACGTCACATCTTCCAGATTGTTCGACGGGGAAAATTTTGTAACTCCCGTAATAATTATGCTAGCGGCTTGAGCGATATGTCATCTTGTTTGGGATCACCTGAACGTCGCAATGCTCGAGTTTCAAGTAAATCCATCGAGGGATTCAGGAGATATTCAGTCAAGCCGTATTGTGACGTAGACGTCCCGGATCGAATAAAAGGAGGGCCCACTGTAGCCTGTTCACTCAGTTACAGCTGAGTAGTGAGCGTGGACACTCTCGCTGCTACTATCGTCGTGTAGTGACAGTTCCCGACGGGAACTCTGTAATTTTCTAAGTATTCATAAAGTGAACTTGTATTTTTCTTCGAGTGTGGGAGAACGAATTCTTCCAAGCATTCTCAAGTGGACTTGCAATATTTCGAGTGTTAAAGAACATTTTCTAAGTCTTCATAATTGAACTTACAATATTTACGGGTGTTCGAGACTGGAATTTTTCCAATTATTCATGAAATGGACTTGTATTATTTACGTGTGTTAAACTCATAATTGGACTTGTATTATTTACGTATGTTAAAGAACGAATTCTTCATAAATTGAACCTGCAATACTTGCGAGTGTTAAGAGACTCATTCCTCTAACAAACAGTGATTTACAAACTTTGCTAGTGATGATCACTGAATGTGCTCAAAGTTCCCGTAAGCATAAATTTGTGATTTTGCCGGTACTGGTTCAAAGACTTATAAACTTTGCCGGTGATGAACTCTAACTTCATACAACGTCTTTAAAACATAAATTTAGGATTGTACCTGTGTTAATTCAAAGACTTGGATACCTTGCCAGTGATAGACTGTAAATTTATTCATGTGGATGGACTTGTGTTTTCGTACATGTTCACTCAAAGACTTGTACATTCGCCAGTGTTGATTCAAACTTTATAAATTTCGCCAGTGATGAACTTTAAATCTATTCAGATTTTCATTTTCGTCCGTGTTCATTCAAAGACTTGTACCTTCGCCAGTGATGAACTTTAAATTTGGTCATAGTTACATGAGAAGGGACTTGTGGTTTTTTTTTTTTTTTGCCAGTATTTATTGAGAGACGAAGACTTTTACTAGTGGTGAACTCTGAAATTATTTATTTTCCTCGTATACAGAGACATATCATTTTACAAGTGTTAAATTTTGAAATTCTTGACGAATAATAACCAGTGACTTCGCTAATAGGTTAATCACCCAAGGTTTTATGAATTCAGATTTATCAGTACTGCGAGTGACCTTGGAGACATCAACCCTCTCAGTCACACTGGACTGAGGTAGCAAATGATTATCTGCAACATCACCAGGATCATCGGGGTTCAACCTGGGCCTCGAAAGTTCGAGGCATCTCTACCTTCTACCAACCCAGACAGTCCAGCCGCTTCTGTAAGGAGTCCCTGGAATCTTCTGGAACGTGTTCCAACCTGCTCGGCTTGGTGAACTGGAGAATCCGAGCCATATTATAGGACTACGTGGAAGACAACTTATATCTACCTGGAGGTGATGTGCAATTTCATGTCTTATATGAATAAACTCATGTTCAGTCAGAGTCAAAGTTTTCTTGTAGATAGGACCCTACCTCCTGTACCGAGCCCTAGCTACTAGTCACCCAGTTTTAGCCCTGAGAACTATATTCTTACTTACTTTAAAATATAATCTGAGAGTCGGGCTCTTTTACCGGTACAATACCAACCCGGCATTTGCCTGGAGAAGTGGGAAACCACGGAAAACCACTTACAGGATGGCTGAGGTGGGAATCGAACCACCTCTACTGAGTTGACCTCCCGAGGCTGAGTGGACCCCGTTCCAGCCCTCGTATCACTTTTCAAATTTCGTGGCAGAGCCGGGAATCGAACCCGGGCCTCCGGGGGTGGCAGCTAATCACACTAACCACTACACCACAGAGGCGGACATAATGACAGTAATAATAATTTTAATAATCGTGAAGTGTTGCTTTTCCAATAAAGGTTCCAATTTTCCTGTGGTTTGTTGGGCATCAGACTGCAAGTTTCCAGGATGTTGCAGATCGGTTTGACATTTCTTTGAGCTCTCTACATATCATTGTTAAACAATTGACTGTCTTCAATAGCAACTTATCTCCACAAGTGATCACTTGGCCTACAGAAGATGAGAAAGTAAATATTGAGCAACATTTCAGGGAAAGTGGATTTCCAGGTGTCATTGGTGCCAGAGGTGGCTGTCAATGCCTGCAAATGATCCCGACTCTTACGTAAATAGAAAAGGACACTATTCTATACAGGTATATTTTTATTTATCAACATATGTCTTAATGAATTAATGAATGCAAGCTGTTTGTGACCACAGACGAAAAATGCTGGATGTGTTTCTGAGTATTTAAAAAAAATTCTATTTGCTCGGGTCGTCGACCCATGAGGATCTTTTGCCCCTACTGTGTAATTGAAATGGCGGTAGTGTCGAATGTTGTATGTTAGGAAAGGAAGATTAACGACGCCACAAAGGACGTCATTACAATTAAAAAACTCTGACCCGGGCGGGAATCGAACCCAGCGCCGCCAGGTGACAGGCGGACGCGTTGCTCCCTACACCGCAGGGCTGGACTGGCAGAGTATTTAGAAGTTTGCCTCTTGGCAATAATTCAGAAAAAAATGTGATCAGTATTTTCTTTTAGGTGACAGTGGCTATCCTCTGAAGAGAACCGTCTACATAATCGGTTTGTACGCTCGTGGTAGAATTATAAAATCATGTAACTCTGAAATAAAGTGATTATTATTTTAGAAACGTATCCATTAGTCTATAATTTTATTAGTTGAGTCATTTTATTGCCAATTACCTTCCACTGAGTAGGCCCAACAAGTTGTTTAGCAGAGATGAACAAGAACAGTTGTTTGTTTATCCTCAAACAGGAATCTCCCGCGTGATTGTGAACGCATGCGCATTGTAGTTTTTCTTGACCGTTCACGAACTGTTCCAACAGACTGGTGTTTAGCGACGGTTCCCAACGAGTACATAGCTCGCGCATGCGCTTACATCAGTTCATGAATCGATACCAAACCGTATTCAAACTGCTTGTTGGAACCAACCGATTACAAGTGATAATAAAGTAAAGTTAAAAACATTGGTAACAACAACTACAACAACATGAGTACAACAAGCAATTCCCTGGAGAGAGAATACCACAAGAAAAAATTCATAGTTTCACAATCTAAACCAAGCAGAAAATCACAAATTCAGGGTGCGTAATTTACAACTTTTACTTTTTTTTTTTTTTTTTTTGCTAGTTGCTGTACGTCGCACCGACACAGATAGCTCTTATGGCGATGGGACAGGGTAGGGCTAGGAGTGGGAAAGAGGCGGTCATGGCCTTAATTATGGTACATCCCCAGCGTTTGCCTGGTGTGAAAATGGGAAACCACGGAAAACCATTTTCAGGGCTGCCGACAGTGGGGTTCGAACCTACTATCTCCCGAATACTGGATACTGACCGCACTTAAGCGACTGCAGCTATCGAGCTCGGTACTTTTACTTTTCACTTTACACTAGCACTAATGGTCTTCTTAAATGATCTGATACCGGAAGGGAATCTATCAAAGACTGCTGCAGGTAATTTATTCCAATCCCCTATGGTCCTGCTAACGAAAGAAAACTTGTCGACGTCCGTATGTTGGTTTCTGGCCCTAATTAACTTATATGCTTATGATCATTTCTCGATAAGTATGAGGGAATTTCCAACCTATTCCTAATACTACTCCAGGCAGCCCTTCCCGTATAGCTCTTATAAAGACCACACAGGTGAGCTCTAGGTCTTCTAGATTGATTATCAAAAATGCAAAAAATGTGCACTTTTTCTAAAAAACATTTCCCCAAAAGACTTTCCCAATTAATGGTATTCCTCCTATTTCCGGTTACGAAACGCATCGCTCTTCTTTGAACTTTTTCTAAGTAATTTATTAAACCCAGCACGCAGATCCATATTCGAGAATCGGTCTTACCAAGCATTTATAAGCTTTACTTTTGGCACCAGAATTAGTTTTTTTGAGATTCCGTATAATAAAATGTAACGATCTCCAGGATTTCTTAACTACATTTTCCACTTGCTCTAACCAGTTTAAGTCTTTTCTAATAGTAACCCCTAAGTACTTACAACTATCAACTAGCTAGATAGATAGATAGATAGATTTCCCAGTGGTCGGTAGATGCAGAGTGGGTCTCGGCCCGTATGTCGCCACGCCTGGTCCGTGGTCCAACAGCTCTGCACTCTGACCGGTCAACCGAGTAGAGGAGGCGTGGTCACGGCTGTGCCGTTTGTCTACGCTTTTGCATTCGGGAGACGGGACAGGGCTGGACCTCACGGCTGGCCCCAACCGTCGGCTGTCCTGAGAATGGTTTTCCGTGGTTTTCCATTCTCCTGCACTAAGGGGAAAGCCGGGACAGTTTCTAGTGTAAGCCACGGCCGCCAACCTTCTCACCTTCTCCGAGCGTCTCCTTCACCGGAAGACATCTCTCGGCCTGAGAGACGGCGTTACCGTCTAAGAAGCCCGCCTCCCCCTTCAGGGGAGGAATTAAAACATTTTAGTAGTAGTAGTATTTCGCAGTCTCCTTTACCATTGAGAGAATTTAAAAAGAGGTCTCTTGTTTCGTTAGGCATTTTGCTCGTTCAGCCATCTACAGCTCACAGGATCTAACATTCTAGCAGAGTTTTTATTTATTTTCTCAAGTACTTAAGGAGCTTTCTTATCCGGAGTCGCGGCCCAACCCCTGTGGTATTTGAAGGTGTTCATATACGCCAGCCTCGTGTCAGCACGTTAAAAACTCCTGCGAGACAAAATTCCGGCACCTCGAGGTGTCCGAAAGCCATACAGGTAGTTAGAGGGACGTAAAATCATTATTATTTTTATTTATTTGCGAACTGACCACTTAGGATCACGCTACAATTTCTTTTTTTCTGTGTCTGAAGTTTCCTCTTCCTCCATTACTCCTTCATCCGTCCAGGCTCTTCCCGTCTTTGCAGTTCTTTCGATTTGAAACCCTTCCAGATTTTGAATCATCATCCGAAATGTTTTCCTGTCCAGCATTTGATCTTCCTGGATGTTGGACTTATCTAGATCTTTACGAACTTCCTAAATCCATGTCGTCGTTGCCTTCTTCTTATTATTATTAATATTATTATCTCTACATTGTCCTTGCTCATGAGTTCCTTTCTAGGATATTCCTGTTATGACTTGAATCGATTCGACAGCATTTTTACACCTGAGGCTAATACAAAGTTACAGAGTCACTAATGACGTAAATGAAAGGCCTGTCACTCACCATGCAGCGCAGTCAACGTCTCTCACTCCTACAGGCGTCCGACTCGCTGGCTGAACGGTCAGCGTACTGGCCTTCGGTTCAGAGGGTCCCGGGTTCGATTCCCGACCGGGTCGGGGATTTTAACCTTAATTGGTTAATTCCAATGGCACGGGGGCTGGGTGTATGTGTTGTCTTCATCATCATTTCATCCTCATCACGACGCGCAGGTCACCTACGGGTGTCAAATAGAAAGACCTGCACCTGGCGAGCCGAACCCGTCCTGGGATATCCCGGCACTAAAAGCCATACGACATTTCATTTACTCCTACAGGCCCCATATTGTGCAATGCACCGTGACGTACGTCGTGCGCTCTTCCATTTTAAAACAACCAAGGTGAAGTCATAACAGTGGTAATGATGACCTTCAACCAACACCACACCCTTCGCCAGAACAATCGTCACGTCGTTTAGTGAAACGGTAATAGTGATATCAATGGTGGGGAAGAACTAGCGGCGGTATTTTACGTAGTGTAATGAACTTCCTAGACATTCGTCACTTTCTGTTCCAAAATGAAATGCCCAGAACTGGTTTTAAGGTCTGTCCTAGGACATACGAAAATAAACCTTTAAAGCAGTTCTGATTTTTCATCAATTTGTAACTGGTGTGTACAAAATTGTTTCACAAACAACCCTGAAAAGACAGTACAAGGGACAATTTTACTCCTTGTTAGAAATGTTGACCAACCTAAGTTATTTAATGTAACACAA
Organism: Anabrus simplex; assembly: GCF_040414725.1. Taxonomy (NCBI): domain Eukaryota; kingdom Metazoa; phylum Arthropoda; class Insecta; order Orthoptera; family Tettigoniidae; genus Anabrus; species Anabrus simplex. The sequence continues at coordinate 17,334,849 of NC_090268.1, read as the reverse complement.
AAATTACAGCGAAAATTCAAACACTAAGGCATTATGCTCCACGGATGCCTCTCTAAGGCAGACCATGGGAAAATAACTGTCAGGATTATTGATCGGTCCCTCTCTTCGTTCAAGACATCCTCCTCTGACACATGGAAATACTCCCACTAGATTTAACATCATTGATTCTTGGAGACGAGAATGTCTTCAAAATGCTCCAGAAACATGTCAGCTGTTACCTTGCTTTCTCTGAGACGGTTCCTGGGTTTGATCTCCCTCACAAGGTATGAACAACACCATACAGTTAGTAAAGAATACACTAGAGGTAGCATTGGCGCTGCAGTCGCGTGCGAAGTTGAACGAGCACCCTGTTTGGCAAAAGCTGGATTGTTTGGCACTGTCACTACTGGAGTTACGCGATAAACTGAAGTATATACTTCTCTTAAGGAAAATGTCAGTCTCCTGGACAGCTTATGGCTGCACAGGGAGGTTCATAAATTGCAATGGCGTATCATTTCACAGGTATGTTCATTTGAAATTCATTTTCGTGCCAATAAAATAATTTGTGTGACACTTATTATCATGTGGATTGGCCTACTTGCGCTGACTTCGCGGTTTCTTTCCCTGTCGGCGTGAATCAGATTCTTTGGACTTTACCATGAAGACAGAAATTAATGTTTTAGGAAATATAACGGAAGAAATTTTTCTTTAATTGAATGGCCATGTCTTTGAAAGCGAATATCCAGAAAATCCAGTGAAAGAGTACACGAATATAGGCCTAAGTGTATTGTATTGGCAGATCATAAATGCATGATTCCAATGTTAGGCGTAGGTTTACCGGGCGAGTTGGCCGTGCGGTTTGAGGCGCGCAGCTGTGATTTTGCATCCGGGAGATAGTGGGTTCGAGCCCCACTGTCGGCAGTGCTGTAGATGGTTTTGCGTGGTTTCCAATTTTCACACCAGGAAAATGCTGGCACTGTACCTCAATTATGGCCACGGTCGTTTCCTTCCCATTCTAGCCCTTTCCTACCCTATAGTCGCCATAGGACCTATCTGTGTCGCTGCAACGTAAAGCAAATTTTAAAAAAAAAGGAAAAAGAGAAATAGGTTAACAAAGACAATTTTGTTTCGTAACCAATAGGTTGATACACTTACTCTTCATTGTAATTATAAATTAAAAACATTAAATGTTGATTTCTTACAGCGTTGATGATATTGACGGGTTCCTCATGGCCATGATTACTCAGTGTTTAGAGGTTAACCTGATGTATTTACCTTTCTTGTAATGGCACTGATCTGCATGATACCGAGCGTGTGATTGCGGGTTTTGGGTCGCGTAGCTGTTAACTTACATTCGGGAGATAGTGGGTTCGAACTCCACTGTCGGTAGACCTGAAGATGGTTTCCCATTTTTACAGCAGGCAAATGCTGGGACTGTACCCTAATTAAGGCCACAGCCGCTTCTTTCCGACTCCTAGCCCTTTCTCTGTCGGTGCCACGTAAAGCAAATAGTAAACAAACACAATATTATTGTGCAGTTCTCTTCAATCATATCATTTACACTCTCACTTTCCATTAAAGGAAGTCATTTTACAACTTTAAAATCTTAGAGCAAATCAAACATTTCACGAAAAGCTAAATAAAAACCTCCATAAAAGACTGAAACCATAACCGGGTGTCATATTTCCAGTTGTAATCACGTTTAAAAAACAGCGATGACATGGATGATGATTGTACCGGGCGGTACACCTCCACGCCGCGAATTCAAATATTACGCCAGTTGAAATCCCTCTACAGGAGGAAGCCTGAACTTTAACAAACTGTATTCACTCAATGGTTTCTCGGAAGATGTCTCTACTATAAATTTTGAAGTGTTCTGAACTATGTCTATTTCGATTTGTATTTGTTTGCTCTGTAGCAAGAAGTGTGGACATTCTCTTCTAGATGGCACTACTTAAGAACTATAATTATGCACCCTAGTGCGAAGTGAAGGAACTGTTTTTTTGAAGAAATTTTGTATTCATAAGTTTGTTCTTTGATAAATTTCTTTCATTCATTTTTTTGGGTTGGCAGTATAACCCTTCTCTTTCCGCCAGTTTTAAATTTAGCCAATCCTAAATTTTCTAAATTAATTTTCCACCAATCCTAGATTACTTCTTCAGTTTTGACATGTAATCTTTAGCCGACCAATAAAAGTTTGTGGGCGGGTTGTTATCATTCATGAAAGGTCTCGAATTTTCCACGAGGGCATAAAAACTGCTGATTTTCTTGTCTCCAGGCCACTTCAGTAACATCTCTCTTAGTGTGTGATTATGTAGCAGGGGGCGGGAAGCGCCTCTTTCTTCGGGCAGCAGTTCATCAACAAGGTAATGACCTGTTAACATCTTCATTTCTTGCTAGCTCAGCAGTTTTAACCCGCGGGGGAAGGTTCGAATCCTTTTTAATGTAAACCTTACTATATTCATGTAAATTAACCGCAATTTGGGATAGAGAGTGCTTAACCCTCTCGAGCTCCCACTCATGTTGTTTTGAGGTGACTACGTTTTCATACCCTTTTTCCTTCTCTTCTTAGTGTAATAAATTATTCTTCTACGAGTCACCTCCCTAGTATGGGATTAGCCCCTGTATAACTGGCCGAGTGCCACCTAGGTTTTAAGAAGTTTCATAGAGGAGTGCAAGCTACGCCTCCAGTCAATTTGTTTTTTGGGCCATTTAATTAACCCAGAGTTTGTTTTCTTCATGTGAAGGCCCTGTAGGTTGGGTACAAGATACCCCTGTTTCACTGTATGTGTGCCTTAAGGGCAGTTAGGAATGAAGTTTGTTGTAGCCTTTGATAGGCTTGTAAAATTGAGAGCGGGTCTGCTCTTTTCCTCTTAACATTGTAATTAGGAGCAAGTGCTCCTCGTACTTACGGGTTTTCTGCCCTTTAGCTATTGTGGTGGTGAGCTGAGAGCTCAGAAATTAATCTTGGGGCTCGAAGCCCAAATCTTATAACAATTGTAATTTCTTAACTTGTTTTCCTGCTACTTGGTACCTGTTACTCTGTTGTTGTTATCTGTTGATTTTGAAAAGAAAATATAACCTTTGTTAAAGTTTTAAATTAACTTTAATTTTGTAAGTTGAGACCTATTCCCGCCCGCACCTTCTTTCACCTCTAACTACCACGGACAACTCCGTAACAATGATGATCATAAAAATAATAATAACGTCCCACTAATTATTTTTACGGTTTTCGGAGACGCCGAGGTGCTGAACTTTGCGTGCAAGCATTTTCCTACACGAGACTGACATATTTGAGCAAATTATCACCGGACTGAGCTAGGATCGAACCTGCCCACTTGGGCTCAGAAAGCCAGACCTTAACCGGCGTTTACAATATTTTGTCTACTTTGCTCCAAAACCTCGCCAATGCTTTTAGGACTAAAAACTCGCTCATTCTCTTCGTACGAGAGAGTATGTTTTTCGGTCGTAGGACAGAATTATGTCGACGTCCTGTCCATTTATTAGATGTACACAAAAGATATAGAAATATTCGTACCCCCATTCTAAAAGTATGTGGTTAGAAGACTTAATATGAACAGTAAATTGATTTTGTTTACTAACTGCGATTGAGCACCGTCCTCTCTTATCAAGCATTTGTCCTGTATTTCTTCTTTTGGAGCTTTCTTTCTACTGGAGGGAAACGTCGCAAGTATACTGTAGTATCTGAGAATGTTTACATGTAGGAATTTGAAACGATTTCGATGTCCACACAGTTTTAAAAGTCCCCTATTTACATTGATGAGTACAGCGGGGCGAGGTTTTTGCCAAACAGTTGAGATTTCAACATGCTCCGCTCGCTGCAGTGGTTCTCTCGTAGACCGTAGCGCCGCTGCTACATCTAGTGTATTATTTAGTAACTCTATGGAAAACACTCAGTCGGTTGACTCGTTGGCTGAATGGTCAGCGTACTGACCTTCGGTTCAGAGGGTCCCGGGTTCGATTCCCGGCCAGGTCGGGGATTTTAACCTTCATTGGTTAATTCCAATGGCCTGGGGACCGGGTGTTTGTGCTGTCCCCAACATCCCTGCAACTCACACATAACACTATCCTCCACCACAATAACACGCAGATTCCTACACATGGCCGATGCCGCCCACCCTCATCGGAGGGTCTGCCTTACAAGGGCTGCACTTGGCTAGAAATAGCCACACGAAATTAAAAATTACCGGTAATTAAACAGTTGGTTGAGAACAGCGCATGGAAGATGTGGAGACTCACTCAAGTGGGGGCTGCAATCCTCACCCGCGTGTGACTGCGGCAACGTGCTAAGGAAGACTGCGGAAATAGAGCTAAGGCGGAGAGTATGAGGAATTCCTAATGGCAACCCCGAATTCCATCAGATACATCCAAGAACTAGATGTTTGTTTACAATGAATGTAATTATGTTTCTCAGAATGTATCCATAAAGCCATACGTCAAATAAAAATAAAAAGTCGATCCTTCAGTCCGTTATAGACAGCCAAGAAATTCCTAGCTCAACAAAAAGTAATATACCGGTAATTGTAAACACCCTGTACGACGCTGTGTAAACTTATACTCTTAGTCATTAAACTGCAGAAAGGTTACAGCGCCTGCATTTGTCAACAACAAGATGCCAATGCTAAACCTGCGAACAAGAATGCAATGTCCATATCTCGGAAAATACCTAGCATTAAAGTTTTCCCAGCTCTCACCGATTCACCAATTAAACAGTTCCCTTCATAACAGGAACACCACCTACACATGCCACCGCTTGAGGAAGTCGAAAGGATGAAATGGAACTCCATTGTCATAAATCAGGAGGAATAGATTAAATTGTGCCTTTGTTGGCGGGACCTAGTGTTTAAAGTACACTATGTCTTCTGGTATAGGCTAGAGCAAGTTTGTTACTTTTCATTGGCCTGTCTCTGTCTTATCCTTGGCTTAGACAATGTGAAAGTGACTGAGGTATCAGTGATGCTAGTAATGTCATTCCTTATGCAGCCAGTTCCTGCTATGAATGGGATGAAAATGTGACTCATAGGATCGGTTGATGCGTGGATTTCAGTTCGCTTGGCAGACTGATATGTAATCGCAACTTCTGGCTCGCCGAGGAAAGCAACGGGAAACTACTTCGCTGCTCATTTCCCTAGTACACCTCTTCAGTGATGCTTAGGCTATCTATGACAGCTGATAGCAGAGTTGTTGAGGATCCAACCAGCCTTAGGGCTGAGGACTGAAGATGCATACTGATTAAATTAGACCTGAAATGGGGAAATATAGTGAGAAGGTAAGGATGAGATGGCTCAACAGAGTAATAAGATTACCATGGAATGTTAGTAGGTACCATCTGATTGGACGACAGAAGTATTTGCACCTATCCATAAGCAGGGAACAGGAAGGACTGAAACAACTATTGAGGTATTTCATTGATCAGTATACATGGCAAGGTGTTCACTGGCATTATGGAAGGGAGGGTGCGATCAGTGATTGAAAAAGTTGGATGAAAACCAGTGTGGTTTCAGACCACACAGGGTCTGTAAAGATAAGATATTCAGTATGCACCAGGGAACTGAAAATTGCTACGAGAGGAATAAACAGTTACATTTATATTTTGTAGATCTAGGGAAAGCATATCACAGGGTATCGAGGGAAAAGATGTTCGCCATACTGGGGGGGTCTATGGGATTAAGGGTTAATTATTAAAAGCGATCAAAGGCATTTATGTTGAAAATTGGGCTGCAATGATGGTGGTGATGGTGGTGGTGATTACTGCTTTAAGAGGAAGTACAACTAGACAACCATCCTCTATATAACACTAATCAGAGAGAAAAATGGAAGGGATCCGACACTTCGAAAAAAGAAGATATCGGCCAAAGAAAGACATGGGCGACGAAGGGCGTGAAAATGAAAGACTCCCTAGGCCTCGAATGCTCTAATACCGTCGGGGCCGGAAAAGAACAAGAGTTAACCAAGGGAGGTCGGACAGGATAGATGAAAGTGAGGAGCCTGGCACAAGTAAGTGGAAGCAATGCCAGGACTCAGTTGAGAGCCCCGTGGTCGGCAGCCCACGCTCTAAAGTTGAGAGCCCCTAGGACCCCTTTCAGTCGCATCTTACGGCAGGCAGGGGATACCGTGGGTGTTATTCTACCACCCCCATCCAGAGGGGGAGGCTGCAATGAGAATTGATGGTAGAATGAGTTCTTGGTTCAAGGTATTTACAGGGGTTAGACAAGGCTGTCATCTTTCACCTTTGTTGTTCATAATTGGCATGGATCATCTACTGAAAGGTATAGAGTGGCAGGGAGGGATTCAGTCATTTGGAAATGCAGTAAGCAGTTTGGCCTATGCCGACGACTTACAGGTGAACTTGAAAATAGGTGCAATGAATATGATATGAAAATTAAGCCTTTCCAAGACTAAAGTGAGTCGGTAGGCAAGCAACCTAAGAGACTGGGAATACAAAGCTGGAACAGGCAGATCATTTCAAGTATTTAGGTTGTGTATTCTCCAAGTTTGGTAATATAGTAAGCGAGACTGAATCAAGGTGCAGTAAAGCTAATGTCGTGAGCTCGCAGTATTCTGTAAGAAGGAAGTCAGCTCCCGGACTAAACTATCTTTACATCGGTCTGTTTTCAGAACAATTTTGCTTTATGGGAATGAAATCTGGGTGGAATCAGGATAATTTATTCATAAGTTAGAAGTAACAAACATAAAAGTAGCGAGAATAATTGCTGGTACAAACAGGTGGTGACAATGGCAGGAGGGTACTCGGAATGAGGAGGTTAAGGCTAAGCTAGGAATGAACTCGATGGATGAAGCTGTACGCATAAACCGGCTTCGATGGTGGGGTCATGTGAGGCGAATGGAGAAGGATAGGTTACCTAGGAGAATAATGGACTCTGTTGTGGAGGGCAAGAGAAGTAGGAGGAGGCCAACATGATGATGGTTAGACTCGGTTTGTAATGATTTAAAGATAAGAGGTATAGAACTAAACAAAGCCACACAGCTAGTTACAAGTAGATGAGGCTTGCAGACTGAACGCTGAAAGGCAAAACAGTCTATAATGCAGATGTATGTATATTACTGTTGTTATAGAGCTAATGTAATTAAGCCCTAAATTAATAAATAACATGGCGTGATAGGATTGAAATGTTATGCAAGTAACGATCATTAACTCACAATAATAAAACACTAGGGACGTAGATAAGTCAAGTGTAATAATGTCGATGACGTGATTGTACTGTATAAGAACAATATGATAGATGCTACGTTGTTTGTATTTCTACCCGGGGTCGAGGTTGAATGTTTTTGTTCGGGTAACTTTCCTGACGGCAACCGCAGTTAAGGAGGCACTGAATTAAATAGGGTAAAATGAACTGGCGTATGGCTTTTAGTGCCGGGAGTGTCCGAGAACAAGTTCGGCTCGCCAGGTACGGGTCTTTCGATTTGACATCTGGAGGCGACCTGCGCATCGTGACGGGGATGAAATGATGATGAAGACGACACATACACCCAGAGCCCCCGTGCCACAGAAATTAACCAATGGTGGTTAAAATTCCCGACCCTGCCCAGAATCGAACCCGAGACCTCTGTGACTAAAGGCCAGCACGCTAACCATTTAGCCATTGAGCCGGACATTACATAGGGCAAGGAGATGGAATGAATCGGCTGTGGCTTATGGATTGGAGCTCTACCGGCATTTGCCTAGAAGTGGAAATGAGAAAGCACAGAAAACCATTCTGAAGACAGCAGACGGTGACGGTGGGGTTCGAACCCACGCTACTTTTGCGAGGCTTCTTACTTTCATCTATCCGGTCCGACCTTCCTTCGTTTTCCGACGCCGACTGTCTTAGGTTTATAAATCCAAGGGAGTCTTTAATTTTCACGCCCTTGGGTGATCCTTGTCTCTCTTTGGCCGAAATCATTTTTCGAAGTATCGGATCCCTTCCATTTTTCTCTCTGATTAGTGTTATATAGGGGATGGTTGCCTAGTTGTATTTCCTCTTAAAAACAATAATCACCACCACTACCTGTCAATATGTTTCTTGTCATTCTATCTCTTCTTGTGGTCAGAGTTCGCCAAATCGTTCTGCACTCATCAACACAATTCATTTGTGATCCAGTCTCGCATTCAGTCTTCAGTGACATCACATTTCAAAAGATTCTGTTCTCATTCATTTTGCACTAGTTATTGTTCACTCCCATGCAATGTCACATTCCACACAAAATATTTCATGGACATCGTTCTAATATAAAGGGTGTTCCTAAAAATGTATGAAGTAATCGGATGTTTTGATAGTATATCCCAAAACAAGACAAAACATCGCTATGATCAATCGTTTACACCGATCAAATGGCTGTGCGGTACCAGTAGATATCAGGTTGCGTTCGGGAGAATGAAATGAAATGAAATGAAATGAAATGAAATGAAATGAAATGAAATGAAATGAAATGAAATGGCGTATGGCTTTTAGTGCCGGGAGTGTCCGAGGACAAGTTCGGCTCTTCAGGTGCAGGTCTTCTGATTTGACTCCCGTAGGCGACCCGCGCATCGTGAAGGATGAAATGACATCCAGCTCCCGTGTTAGCGAAATTAACCAATTACGGTTAAAATTCCCGACCCCGCCGGGAATCGAACCCGGGACTCTTGTGACTGAAGGCCAGTACGCTAACCATTTAGCCATGGAGCCGGACAGTTCGGGAGATAGTGGGTTGGAACCCCACTGTCGGCAGCCCTGAAGATGGTTTACCATTTTCACACCAGGCAAATGCTGGGGCTGTACCTTAGATAAGGCGACGGCCGCTTCCTTCCCATTCCTATCCCTTTCCTATCCTATCGTCACCATAAGATCTATCTGTGTCGGTGCGACGTAAAGCAAATTGTAAAAACCAAAACAAAAAACAATCGTTTATGCGTTTAATGAATTAATTTCGTGTGGCTATTTCTAGCCGGGTGCAGCCCTTGTAAGGCAGACCCTCCGATGAGGGTGGGCGGCATCTGCCATGTGTAGGTAACTGCGTGTTATTCTGGTAGAGGATAGTGTTGTGTGTGGTGTGTGTGTTGCAGGGATGTTAGGGACAGCACAAACACCCAGTCCGTGAGTCATTGGAATTAACCAGTAAAGGTTAAAATCCCTGACCCGGCCAGGAATCGAACCCGGAACCCTCTGAACCGAAGGCCAGTACGCTGACCATTCAGCCAACAAGTCGGACGTCTACGAGTTACGTCTGTTTATGTTATCAGCTGCAGTGGAGGCATTTCGTCTTCATTTTAGAGTCAGAAAATCTGTCTTAAAGGCCCGTATCATTTAATTTACCGTCTAATAATTACAAGCTCAACATTGAAAACAGCATGTACGAATCTCATCACTCGAAAATAGGATTATTTATTTATCAATTTTTTTTTTTTTTGTTTTTTTTTTTTTTTTGCAAGTTGCTAGATAGGTCTTATGGCGACGATGAGACAGGAAAGGTTTAGGAGTGGGAAGGAAGCAGCCGTCGCCTTAATTAAGGTTTGCTTGGTGTGAAAATGGGAAAACACGGAACACCATCTTCAGGGTTGCCGACAGTGGGGTTCGAACCCACTATCTCCCAAATACTGGATACTGGCCGCACTTAAGCGACTGTAGCTATCGAGCTCGGTACTCGAATAAACTAATAATGCCCTTTCAATACATCTTGTAGCCAAACAGGGCAGCAGCTGCCTGGTAGGGCTATTCCCAATAATTGCAGTACAACTTTGGAATACCTGTAATTCGCAAGCAGTCGATCATAGGATATATTTTCATAGGGACGTTTGCGTTCTTTTGGGGTGAACAGTTCACACCCTGATTAATTCTCACATTTTTGGGAATACTCTGCTCAAACCTACGTTCGATCTGAACAAATTTCTTTTCTTAAGAAGTTTTATTTCCTTTTGCTAGCCTGCATTTTATGCCCTCCTTACTTCTGGCATCATTAATGTATTATTATACTGTTTGTTTGTTTGTTTGTTTGTTTGTTTGTTTGTCCAAGCCTTGTCCCGTTTCCCTACGGGGTCGGATATGAGGTGAGATGAATCTGTCGTGGCGGGTTTTTATGACCGGATGCCCTTCCTGACGTCAATCTCATCAGAGGAGTTAATGAGATGAAATGAATGATATGATATGTGAAAGTAGGAATGAACGGGGTGAAACCCGGTGCCGGCACATAGCCTACTCTTGTCGAATAGCACCAAGTGGTCTGCTCAAGGCTTAACGTCCCCATCCGACGGACGAATCACCATCAACAGCGTCATATGCCCTGACTCCATATGAGCACTGCGGAGAGGTTTGGAATTTAATCCACGTTTTTGGCACGCAATCTAGTGATTAGATATTGTATACCACCACCTCCCCTGCCATGCCGGCCAACATTCTGATGGTGAACATTTTTTCGACCAACGGGACTCGAACCGGCTAACCTCGGTGTCAGACCGTTTAGACTTCAACGCCTTAACGATCATGGCCATCGGGCGGGCTAATGTATTATTATACTACCTCGCATAAAAATCATCTTTCTCCTTTAAGATTTCGTTGTCTGATCTAATATTTACTGTATTTCCTGACTTTATTTGATTGCAATCCATTCTTTTTTGGATTTATTTATTTATTTATTTATTTATTTATTTATTTATTTATTTATTTATTTATTTATTTAATTTATGTGTTTGTTTATTTATTTATTTCATCTTCTCCAAGACCGTGTTCATACCATTCAGCAGTTTCTCCAGATCTTATTCTAGACTCTGGTAGCAGGCTGTATTTAAGAGTAGAATTTGCCTTGATTTCCCAGATCGATGGAGTACCTCCTGTCGGCGAAGCGGTCTCATCAACATTCCGCGACATATCTGCATTGCAAAAGCCTGCAGTTGGAACTTTTAGTATCCGTCCTTGAGCATCATCACGCAGCACCGCCTACACGTTACGAATCTGAAGCCACCGTTGCACGCTGATATAACTTTCTTCTGAAAAGAGTCACAAAGTTCGCCCTATTTTGCATTTCAACACAACATACGTTTCATTTTTCGAAATATGAACCATGTAAACTTCTATCGAGAGAATAATTGAACTGTTTAGACAAAACTGCTAACATGAATATATTGTGATGATAATTGTTTGACTTGTACCCACGAAGCAAATCGTTATTCTATTATTGTTGTATTGCCGTTGTGTTACTCAGTTGTGCTTCTTAAATCCTACATTTAGGTTTAGAGTCAAACCTATTACAATTTAATGAGCACAGTTTAATATGTATGGAAAAGTTATTGAAACCTACCAGATTTGATACTGATCCTAACGTAAGAACCCCTTCTGGTAAAACTTTTCATAACCCTCATCAGCAAAAATAACATAATAATGATGGCTGGGGGTGGGGCGAATGGACTCTGCCATTGGTTGAAATTAGGCCAATGAAACGTCGCTCCCATAATTCAAGACAGTGAGAAGTTTTGACCAACTTAGGCAGTATAAAAAGACGTAAAACGACGAGGCAATGTTGTCGACACACTAATCATCGTTGTAGTCGGCGGGAGGAAGAATGGAAATAATAAGCATAAAAAATTAATAAGAATAATAACATCTCACTCTCTTGAACTATGAGAGTGACGTTTCATAGGGCAAATCTTCACCGGGAAGATGCTTTTCCGTGGTTTCCCATTTTCACACCAGTCAAATGCTGGGGCTGTACCTTAATTAAGGCCACGGCCGCTTCCTTCCAATTCCTAGGCCTTTCCTCTCCCATCGTCGCCATAAGACCTAAAACGACGTAAAACAAATAGTATTTCGTACAAATAGCAATCTTCACTAGAGTCCATACGTGTCACCGCAAGCCATGATTTAATACCAATAACAAAGACAAATAATAACATGTTTAGATGGTTCAGACCTACCGATACAGTAATAACAGGTCTCGCCACTGTAAAGCATAGATTGCGCTGATGTCAAGAGGCCTAAAGCCGCTTCGCGGCCCCAACCTTTTCTTCATCACAGTCCAATGAGTTTGTCACTAGCCGGACCTAACCAACCCAGACCAATGAGTTTGTCACTAGCCGGACCTAACCAACCCAGACCAATGGTTTTGTTACTAGCCGGACCGAACCTATCAAGACCAATGATTTGATTTAATTATAAAACTGGACACAGTGAGGTGTAGATTGCGCTCTTGTCAAGAGGTCTAAAGCCGCTTCGCGGCCCTAACCTGGGGACTTGCACCCCCAGACACCCTTTGCTTGGTCATAGTTCAATGGGTTTGCCACTAGCCGGACCTAACCAATCCAAACCAATAATTTTGTCACTAGCCGGGCTGGATGAATTATAACAATAATAACATTTTTAAATGGTCCAGGGTTGTCATAATGTTTCATCCAGGGGGAAGGAAGCGAGATGATTATTGTAAAATTTTACCACTGTAAAGTATAGATTGCGCTCATGTCAGTCTTACAATTGATACGAGGGAAATTAATGAAAGTAATAATAACACTTCTTTACAGGAGGAATGAAAACATCTGTGTTTGTTCCATGGTTAGCCATATTTTTTCTGAAAAGTAACACTAATGGTCCAGGGTAGACGAATGCTGAAACGTTATTTCACTCTCACATAAACAAAGTTTGACGTACATAGGAGGAAGGAAGGAAGGAAGGAAGATTTATACCAAAATTTAGTATACCTTATTCGTTCCCTCGCCGAACACTGAGTTTTTGCTATGCCCACATTTTTCACAATTCCTTTCCCTAGTTATCAGGCCCTGGTTAACATAAAACGACAACAAATCTTCAAACTTACTCTTGAAATATTAAAATCAGTAATTTTGACATAGCAACCTCCGCACGGAACAACACCCATGTTTAACAATACCTTGCAGATTACCGCAGCAACGAAGAATTTATTTATGACCGTAGCAACAAACCATGAATAAATTAAACAGCCCAACCAAAATTTGTACTAGGAACTAAGTTGGTACCAGTTGCCAAGAGCTTACTTATATCCCCAATGGCAAATGAACATTAAACAGCAGTTCCTGCGCTGGTGAGGGTTATGAAAAGTTTTACCTACCAGATCTGATACTGAGAGGATTATAAAGGCAACAGTTCACCTTGGGAAAGAGAAGCTGACACTGGTGCAAGTGTATACCCCTCAGACGGGTTGCAGTCAAGATGAAAAGAACAAGTTTCTCGAAGACATAGAACAGACCATCAGTGCAGAGAGGGCAATCGTCATCGGGGACCTCAACGTACAGCTCGGGACAGACAGGAATGGCTATGAGAAGGTGATGGGACCACATGGCTATGGGAGAAGGAATTCAGAAGGGAAACATCTCCTACACTTCTGCATAAGAAACTGTTTGGTAGTAGAAAACATTTGGTTCAACAAAAGAGTCAGTCACAAGATTACTCGTTACAGCCGAGATGGAAAGAGCAAGATGGTCATTGACTATGTCATTACAGATAAAGAAGTAGACTTGTAACTGATGTCAAGGTGATTCCAAGTGAGAATCTCAATAGCGACCACTGATTATTAGTAGCAGATCTGAAAGATATTAATGTACCAAAGATAACAACCAGGAAATTACCTAAAATTAAGGTGTGGGAACTACGACAGATTGGAAAAAGGACCTACTATCAGGACCGTATAAGAGAACAACTGCCTACAGAAGAAGTGGAGAGTGGTGAGGTATAGTGGACAAGATTTAAAAACACCTTGATAAAAGAAGCATTAGATGTTTGCGTGAAGACAAGTATGAGAGTAAGGGAAAGAAAGAGTAAAATCGTCAATAATGGAAAGAAACATAGCACAAAAAGCACGAGATAGAGAGGAATCCACGCCAGAACAGGTAAGGGACGAGGGGAAGATCAGAAACCTCGAGCAAGTTTACCGGGACAAAAAATTGAGAGTCAAAAGAGTAGTAGAAGAGGAGAAGATAAAGTGCTGGGAGAAATTTACTTGAAAGCGGAAGGAAGACAGCAGAGGCGATATGAAACTATTGTTCAGAGTGATCAAAAACAAAAGGAATTCAGTTGAAACCATCAAAGCAATTGAGGATCCTAATGGAAACCTGGCCAGGAAAGAAGACATCAGAGAGGTTCTGAGGGATCATTTTGATCACCTATTGAACAGGACAGAAGCAGATTAGAGAACAAAAGAACCAGCTATTCAAACCTGCATAGAGGAACCTCCCATTACATGGGCAGAAACAGAAGCAGCCCTTAAGAAAATGCCGCAAGGGAAATCCACAGGAATCGATGAAGTCAGCACGGACATGATTAAAGAAGCAGGAGTCCAGGGTTTACAGTGGCTACACAGAGTGCTCATTGCAGTTTGGAAAGATGACAAGATACCTACTGATTGGAGCCAGGGCGTCATTATCCTCCTGTTTAAGAAAGGAAATCGCCGAAAATGCTCCAACTACCGGGTAATAACACTCCTACCTCATGGGCTTAAGATTTTTGAGAAAATCGTAGAGAGCAGAATGCGAGTCATCTTATAGCCACAGTTTGAAGAGGAACAGTATGGCTTCAGGCTTAACAGGTTCAGAACAGACCTAAATTTCAGTGTCCGTTAATGGAAAAATATTGGGAAAAGGCAAATATCTGTTCATGGTTTGCCTTGACATAGAGAAGACATATGGTAGCATTGCAAGAGAAAATATGCAAAAAGCACAAAAAGCACGAGATAGAGAGGAATCCGCGCCAGAACAGGTAAGGGACGAGGGGAAGATCAGAAACCTCGAGCAAGTTTACCGGGACAAAAAATTGAGAGTCAAAAGAGTAGTAGAAGAGGAGGATAAAGTGCTGGGAGAAATTTACTTGAAAACGGAATGTGCCAGAGATATTGGCGAGGAAAGTTCAGATGCTGTACGAGAACTGTGTGTGTGATTGGGTGACCGACATTAATCCTGGTTCAAGACTGAAAGTGGAGTCCAGCAAGGCAGTGCACTATCCCCATTATTGTTTATCACCATCGTGGATGACATATTGAAGAACATAAAAAACTCTGGTGAACTATAATGGCCTTGGTTGATGATGTTATGATCTGCGGAGAAACTGAGGAACAAGTACAGTCGAGACTCAGTGAATGGAAGGTTAAGTTCCGGAAGTTTAATCTCAAGATAAGCGAACTCAAAACAGTAGTGATGGCACTAAACAGAGAGGGATGACCAACGAACATCATGCTAGAAAACCATCCACTGGAAAGTGTGGAAAGCTTTACATACCTCGGCAATGTAATATCTAGAGATACACTAGCCACAAAGGAGGGGGCAAATAGAGTACAGAAGAGCTCTCACTTTTGCCAGCGAGTACAGACACTCCTCTGGGATCCCAAAGTACCAACAAAATCAAAGCTGGTGATGTTCAATCAGTTCTTCATACCAGTCTTAACTTATGGTATTGAAACCTGCACCCTCACTAAGAAAGACTCATCAAGGTTGCAGGTATCGGAGATGAAGTTCCTAGATCCACAATTCGAAAAACCAAACTGGACAAGTTGAGGAATGATGTGGTTAGGAAGGAAGCTGGGATTGTTACATCATTGTTAAATCGGGACAGTATGTCCAGACTGAGGTGGTTTGGGCATGTAATAAGGATAGAGCCTACAAGGACAGCATATGTTAACTTGGAGCGACATGTGGCAGGGAAACGGATGGTGGGAAGACCAAGAACCTACTGGATGGACATCGTAAAGATAGACATTGCAGATCGGGGAAGGACACTGGAGGACGTCATTAACAACAGAACGCATCTCAATAAGACAGAATGGAAGAGGCTTGCTAACAGTACCCGGGAACCTGGAACTGTAAAATGATGATGATGATGATAATGATTTTATACGGATCCTAACGTAAGTACTGCTTCTCAGCAGTGGATTGATTGGTTTCGAACTTTCGAGAACTCCCTCTCTTCCACTAAAGCCGAAGATAGTGCAAAGCTTGAACTTCTAATTAATTATATTACTGTATATGTACATACTTCTGACTCTAAAAGTTACAAAAATGCAATTGAAATACTACAGGCTCTTTTCGTGAAGCAAGAAAATGATATTTATGCTCGACGTAGACTTTCTTCGAGATCAGATATTAGCTGGTGAGTCAATAGATCAGTATATAGAAGCTTTCAAACTGCTCAGCAAAGTTGCAGTTTTAAAGCCGTGACTGCACAGCAGCAGCGCAATGAGTTCATTCGGGATGCTTTCAGTAATGGGAAAATATCGTACCAAATTCGAAAACGCTTATTAGGAAATATAATATCATCACGAATGATTTTTTAAAAGAGGCGAAATTTCCGTGGTTTCCCATTTTCGCACCAAGCAAATGCTGGGGCTGTACCTTAATTAAGGCCACGGCCGCTTCCTTTCCACTCCTAGGCCTTTCCTGTCCCATCGTCGCCATAAGACCTAATCTGTGTCGGTGCGACGTAAAGCAACTAACAAAAAAAGGAGGCGAAATATCATTCCGTATTGAAAATTATAATTTTTTGGTTTCCCATCCCGTGAGTTTAATTCACTACCAAGTAGTAACTTAACACGTCACTGATGGTACATTTTATTGGAACACCGCTCACTGAGCCTCTAATTGCTGGCCAACCAATTTGCGACACGTTCGTGATTAGTTTTGCGACCCATCCTGATAGCTGTCAGACCACTATTCAATTAGCTCCTGCAACAACCGCAGTGGCAGAGGGAAGGTGACCTATATTAAAGCACTAACTGCTATGGTTATATTTGTGCACAGATTCTGAAGCAATTCGTAGATTGGCAGCCTCCATTAGTTATCTCAATTGTTGTTCAGAACGTATTCCAGTCTTGTGGAGGATTACTGAAGTCATTTTCTTTTCTATGTGTATGGAATTTTCCTTCTATCTTCATCGACCCCACTATTTTTCTCTTTGTATGAAGTGAAGTATTATAAAGAAAAACATGCGTTTTCATCCATGATACAATTAGTGCCGAAACTCGGAAATATAGGGAATATATACATGTACATACAATTAGCGAAGCAAGTGTAACGAAATATCAACATTTGTATCAAACGAGCTCCACAGCAGGATCACATACGTCCCCACGAGACTCGACGTTTGCCAGTTTCAGTTCAATATGATATTGTATAGCTAATGCTAGATTCTTTTAGTTGCGAATGTATGGTTCGTCTCGTTGTATGGACAGTGCCGTCATCTTGTTTCCACAGATACAATCAGCGCCACGGGAATCTAAGAACGTATATATGACTAGTACTATACTATCTATCGAATACCTATAGCAACGTAACTGACAAGAACTCCCCCTTCAGACTCAACCAAGTAAGCGACGGAACATTATTTAGTCAGAATTAGAATGATCGTAAATCTGTGCATTCAGTTTAAAACAATCTTACACGAGTATGGCAGACGAGAACGGAGACAAGTCTTTAATGCTAATGAGGATGAAAGAAAAAGACAGTGCGAGCGTACGCAACTAAATTCAGCAACGACATTACAAAGACAGCGCCAGATGCAGAAATACATCACGAATATAACCGGTCGAGACTGCAAGAGACCTTGGATCAACTCGTTTCCCTCGACAACGCCATTCACGAATTTCTATCAGACGCCGAATATGACGCTGACGCCATAGAGTGTGAGGAATACATGGAGATCGCGAACCGAGCGATATTTAATTCCACACGGGTCATTCGTGACAAACTATCTGAATCGTACGGGAATTTGAATCACCCTTCCACACATTCGTCCGCAGTACCAGTGCCATCACAGTTATCCATCACGCACTCGGTAAGTATAATTACCACTATCGAACTAGAACCATTCTCAGGAGACGTAGAAGAATTGTCCCAGTTCTGGGTGTAATCCAGTCAGCGGTAGGTAACAACGCAATAATCAACACTATCGACAAGCACGTCTTCATTCTTGGATACGTGGAGGGGGAACCAAAGGAGCTGATCGATGGTACAGCGGTGACTTTCGAAGCATACGAGGAAACCAAGAGGATTCTTTTTGGACGATATGGCGATAGGCCCATCTGGATTACTTGGACGCCATGAAACCAGTTCACGATGCAACGATCGATGCCCTCAATTTTACAAAATACAATCGGCGTATACAGGCTTTAAGGGCATCGCGGGAAAACGAAGACCACTAGTGGAGAATGCTAGTCCCAAACTGTTACGTGTATTTCTGGATGACATATGTAGAAGGTGGATCATTACGTGAAGAGAGAGAATATTTCCGAAGCACACATAACGAGGCTTATGGAATTCCTTAATGAAGAAGTGGAAGGTGCAATGACGCTGCAGAAAATCGGAAGAGACAAAGCTATTTCAGACTCGTGTTACTCAACTGCTGCTGCCTTATAAATCAGTACAAGGACAGGCCGGAGGCCGAAGAAGACGTCACATTTTTGCGTTAAAGGAAAGTCCATTTGGCTCAAAACTGTACCAAGATGACAGATGTCAAATAACGCATAGAAAAGCTGAAGTATATTCAACGATACTTCTTGTGCCTAAACAGCAGTCACTGCAGCAAGAACAACAAAGTATCCTGCATTAAATGTAAAGGATCACATCACATCTGTGAGGGACAAGTGGGGGTAACTGTTGGGAAAATAGATGTTAGTCTCCCGAACTTGACATACCACCGAACAGCTCGAATTTGGGTTATCGGACCAACTTGTCTTCGGAAAAGGACGCATTGCATTCCTGACGCCGGAAGTCTGTAAAGGTTCATCAGCTCGGACCTGCTAGGTGATCTGAAGCTGAAAGTCACTGGCCAAGGAGATCTGTCAGTCACACATTTGAACCACCATTAAATAAATCGATGACTCGCAGGTCGGCTAACTTGAGCAATAAGTGGAATGTAGAGACAAAATACCGTACGAATCTCGGCATTCGAGAGCAGAAACACGTACTCACTACACCCAACCGTCCCTTGTGACATCCAGAGTCTACTCCGCCTTCACAAACTGCAACTAGCTGATCCTCAAGATCATGCAAGCGATCTGATGATTGAGGTCCTGATAGGAGAAGACCGATAGTGGCAGGTGATGAAGGATGAACAGCCAATACGCATCTCGAGCTCCATGGTACTTCTTCCTTCTAGATTCCCTCCGGATTCTTAGCGGGAATAAGTCTGGTACTACAGTGAATCACGTGTCCATAAACCACGTTAGTTCCAATGGAGAATTTCCTGTCTTCTGAAGACAATCTACGTACGTTTTGGGATCTAGATACACTACGGATAAAGGCAGATCAGCAGTGTGCATTCACCACAAGAGATTCTGCAATCTTGGAATATTTCCACGAGTCATTCAAAATGGAAGATGGAAGGAAGGACTAGTACTGCACTCAAATCGCAAGACATCTGACATGTGGAGATGGCCCCGAATCTGGTAATTATTCTCTGCACGTTTACCCATGTAACAAATCGTTACTCTTTATTGTTCTTTGACCTATGCTCAATTGTGTTTAGTAAAGCCCACATTTAGGTTTTAGAGTTAACCGCGTTACAATTTAATATCCACAGTCTAATAAGTATGGAAAAGTTATTCAAATCTACCAAATTTGACACTCATCCTAACGTAAGTACTGCTACTCAGCAGTGGATTCGAACTTCCGAGAACTCCCTTCTAGTTACAAAATGAGATAGTGTAAAGCTTAACCTTCTAAGTAATTATATTACTGTCTATGTACATATTTCCGAATCTACATATATACATACATACATACATACATACATACATACATACATACATACATACATACATACATACACTATCATTATAGACTGTTATGCCTTTCAGCGTTCAGTCTGCAAGCCTCTGTGAATTTACTAAATGTCGCCAAAATCCTCTATTCCCAATTAGTGCCGTGGCCACACTTAGTTCTATACCTCTTATCTTTAAATCGTTAGAAACTGAGTCTAACCACCGTCGTCTTGGTCTTCCTCTACTTCTCTTACCCTCCATAACAGAGTCCATTATTCTCCTAGGTAACCTTTCCTCCTCCATCCGCCTCATATGACCCCACCACCGAAGACGGTTTATGCGTACAGCTTCATCCATAGGGTTCATTCCTAAATTAGCCTTTATCTCCTAATTCAGAGTACCCTCCTGCCATTATTCCCACCTGTTTGTACCAGTAATCATTCTCGCACCTTTCATGTCTCTTACTTCTAACTTATGAATAAGATGTGTTGAGTCCGCCCAGCTTTCGCTTCCGTAAAGCAAAGTTGGTCTGAAAACAGACCGATGTAAAGATAGTTTCGTCCAGGAGTTGACTTCCGTCTTACAGAATACTGTTGATCACAAATGCGAGCTCACTGCATTAGCTTAACTACACGTTGATTCAATCTCACTTACTATATTACCATCCTGGGAGAACACAAACCTAAATACTTGAAATTATTGACCTGTTCTAGCTTTGTATCACCAATCTGACATTCAATTCTGTTGAATTTCTTACCTATTGATATCAATTTAGTCCTCGAAAGGCTATTTTTCACACCATACTAATTGCACCTATTTTCTAGCTCCAAGATATTAGACTGCAGGCTTTCGGCACAATCTGCCATTAAGACCAAGTCGTCAGCATAGGCCAGTCTGCTTACTACATTTCCACCTAACTGAATCCCTCCCTGCTATTTTATACCTTTCAGCAGGTGATCCATGTAAACTACGAACAGCAAAGGTGAAAGATTACATCCTTGTCTAACCCCTGTAAGTACCCTGAACCAAGAACTCATTCTACCATCAATTCTCACTGAAGCCCAATTGTCAACATACATGCCTTTGATTGATTTTAATAATCTACCTTTAATTCCATGGTCCTCCAGTATGGCGAACATCTTTTCCCTCCGTACCCTGTCATATACTTTCTCTAGATCTACGAAACATAAACACAACTACCTATTCCTCTCGTAGCAGTTTTCAATTACCTGGCACATATTGAAAATCTGATCCTGACAGCCCCTGTGTGGTGTGAAACGACACTGGTTTTCATCAAACTTCCTCTCAACTACTGATCGAACCCTCCCTTCCAAGATGCCAGTGAATACTTTGCCTGGTATATTAATCGATGAGATACCTCAATAGTTGTTGCAATCCTTCCTGTTACCTTGCTTATAGATAGGTGCAATTATTGCTTTTGTCCAATCTGAAGGTACCTTACCAACACTCCATGCTAATCTTACTACTCTATGAAGCCATTTCATCCCTGTCTTCCCACTATACTTCACCATTTCAGGTCTAATTTCATATATTCCTGCAGCTTTATGACAATGGAGTTTATTTACCATCCTTTCCACTTCCTCGAGCGTAATTTCACCAACATCATTTTCCTCCTCCCCATGAGTTGTTCGGAACACCACCAGGAAGATTTCCTTTTACGTTGAGATGTTCAAAATATTCCTTCCCGTCTTCAGTGATTCACTGGGATGTATTACGAGTTCACCTGAATTACTCAAAACACTGTTTATTTCCATTTTCCCTCCCTTCCTAAGATTCTTTATTACTATCCAGAAAGGTTTCACTGCTGCTTGACCTAGCCTTTCCAGGTCATTACCAAAATCATCCCACGAATTATTTTTGGATTCAACAACTATTTGTTTCGCTTTGTTTCTTTCATCTACGTACAAATCCCTGTCTGTCTCGGCCCTTGTTTGGAGCCATTTCTGATAAGCCTTCTTTTTACGTTTACAAGCTGCTCTCACTTCATTTCACCAAGATGTTCGCCTTTTCCATCTTTACACACAGTTGTTCCTAGGCATTCCCTTGCTGTGTCTTCTACATCATCCCTGTATGCCACCCATTCTCTTTCTATATCCTGAAACTGCTTACTGTCTACTGTTCGAAAATTCTCACTAATCATATCCATGTACTTCTGTCTAATTTCCTCGTCCTGGAGGTTTTCTACCGTTATTCGTTTGCAGACAGATTTCACTTTCTCTGCCCTACCTAGAGATACTTAGTTCACTACAGATCAGATAGCGGTCTGTATCATCGAAAAATCCCCGGAAAACTCGTACATTCCTAACAGATTTCCTGAATTCGAAGTCGGTTAAGATATAGTCTATTATGGATCTGGTATCCCTAGCCTCCTATAGCCTTATGCTTGAAGAATGTATTCGTAACTGCTAAACCCATACTAGCACAGAAGTCCAGCAAACGCTTCCCATTCCCATTAACTTCCATATCTTCCCCACATTTACCAATCACCCTTTCGTATCCTTCAGTTCTATTTCCAACTCTCGCATTGAAATCGCCCATTAGCACTATTATATGCTTGCTATTGACCCTGACCACGATGTCACTCAATGCTTCATAAAACTTGTCAACTTCATCCTCATCTGCACCCTCACATGGTGAATACACTGAGACAATTCTCGTTGTAATTTTTCCAATTGCCAAATCTACCCACATCATTCGCTCTTACCACTTACTAGGCCACTCAGCCGTTGCGCATGGTTCACGAACTAGGACGTGTCTACAGTAATTCACACCATGAATCTAAAAGTCACAAAAATGCAATTGAAATACTACAGACTCTTTTCGTGAAGAAGGAAATGAAATTTATGCTCGACATAGACTTTCTCCAAGATAATTAGCTGGTGAGTCAATAGATCTGTTCTGCTTCCGCGAGATGTAATGCCCAGCGTGAGCAGCTCTGATCTGGATCATGTACGATTTTGTAGTGTACTGCATTCTGAATATCAACATACTTCACTTGTATTAATGTCTTTATGACACTCATGCATACCGCACCACACACGCACCAGCACATTCATTATGCTCCTACTGGAAGATGATTCGGGTCAGCGGTTGGATGCTACGGCTTATGAAAAATGTTCGAAGCTCTGAGAAACATGACGGTGAATTAACTGACCCGAGCTGGCAGGCGATGAGCGTATGCTATTTACCCACAGGCCATGAAGGTTGGGTGAAGTTCTCCCAGTCACTCTCGATCACTGTGGTGATACCCGAGTTTGAAATGGAGGTAGAAAGAACGAAGGAATCCACGTTATTTTTAATTTACGTTGTAAGAAATAAGTTATTTACGTTCATTGCTGTTTATGTATTTTGACGGGGTTCAATATCTACTAAACTGTTCTCACCAGAATGGGGTGACGCGTGAATCACTCAGACCTGACCACTCTTCCTCATAATTTACGCACATCCATCTAGATCATCAGGGAGTAAGAACTGTGTTGTGCGTTCTACGCTTGCAGTACTGGATCTTAAAGGCACGCCGGGAACCTCCGGGGAGTCAAAAGAGAAGCGCCCTTACCCGTAGATCGCATGTAAACCACCAAGCCTTTCACGGTCACGGGCGTGGACTTCACCGGTCCGCTGTATGTCAGGGTGGGGAAGGTATTACAGTAAACTGTTCACCTCCACCATGTAGCGTTCTCCTACCTTCCGCCACCAATATCCTTGCACACGTTTCTTCCCTGGATCTCTATATTTCTACACACAGTATGTACCTATTCTATTCGTACGGGCTGTTTGCTTTAGTACTTCAACGCACTGCCAGAAAATACTACACTGAAAAGGATTTTATTCACTGAATAGATATTCAACAAAGCCTTCATAAAACATATTGTACCAGGAAATGATTGTGGGGCCAGGCATGGGAAGGATCTCAGGTAGTGTTCGGTTTCTTATTGGAGCAGGTACAGAGATGGATAGTATCGCAGGGCGAATAATAGATTGTAAATCTTTTTGTTATAATTTATTAAAAAATATTCACAGAAAAATCACCCTGCAATTGGAATTTCAAACTCAAATTTCCAGCCAATATTTTCTAAAAAGTGCAAAATAAAAGATCGATGCTATTATCTTCTGAGATGTCTATTTGTTTAAGGATGTCCCAAAATAAATATCACTCTTTTATAGATATCATATACACCCTACAGTTCGTATAATATGAATTCAAATACAAAAATATCACTTTGTACCTTGAATTTCATCAAGTTCATCACTTATGGTGCTGACCTACAGTCTTTCTAATATTTTGAACATAAAATGAACACAAACTGTCATGCATAAGTTGATAGTTTCAATGAAAATATTTGATCACTTGCTGTATGTCTCTACAGTTCATTTAAGTTGAAAAATAAACTAAAGTAGCGTGCATTTGCAAATCCTAAAGTTCATCTATGTGAAATTAATTCAATTTATGAATGATTTTGAAAAGGAATTTACAGTTTAAAAGTAAGATATTAACCTTTCTTGAATTATTGCAAATTACACTCTGAAATTCACACGGAGCATTTTTTGGAGCGCTGTAATTAACCGAGTGCTTTGTTAAAAGTCAGTCAGTAGGATTACTCACTCAGAATATGAGAAGATCAGCTGGAATCTGCTTACAAGTGTTGGTGTTGTGCTGTACTGCGGCTCGGTGCTTGGAACATTCCGCAGCGTACAACCGAGGCTCGAACTCAGCAACGGCGACGCGTTCAGTGAAGATACCACGTTAATCTCCCTCGTCGACGTCCCTCGATGGGTACCATAACTTAAGAAACCACGTAAATCCCACGTTGGAAACGACGTTCGATGCAGCAGAATCGCACAGAACTTTGCCAAGGTTTCCGTTGTTCTTTGAGGTAATGTCGGAACACGGAAAGTTCAATTGGCACTATAGATTTCTCAGATATCACTAGAATTGATATAATACACCGACACAGGTTGTAATTTACATTTCTATTTTCATATTAGTTTTACTTTATTGAATTAGAATTCACAGTCCATGCTACCGTATGGTTTGTAAGTCAGGTTAACGGAGTAAGGACTTACAATCGTTTTCACTACGGAAAACACAGTTTTTATATACAGACAGTTTATGGAATTAAGATTTAACACTGTCACAGTTCATAATTGTCAATAATTATGTCTGAGGTTCGAGCGTAGAATAATAATCACAGTCCATAAGCACTTGAAAATGTTATTAACAACAGTTTCTACAACAGTCTCTGAAATAATATTGTTCATGGATTAAAACGATTTTATGGCTAGATTTACAACACACGAGTCTGTACTACTTAATATTGTCATAAAAAGTTCTTAATGTTCACAGAGTTTCTCGTAATAACGATCGAAAGATCGAGAAAATGCACATAAAAATAGTCAATTCTAGCCCTGTTATTGGACGAATGTCTAGTGAAATAATGTCTCATATAGTTCACAATAGTGCTATTGGAAGAGAAATACGTCTCAGAATGATTGAAATGGTCTCAAATTAGGATTTTAGTTCACCACACACAATGACTTAGAATATTATCACAGTTCAAAAATACAGTTCAGAATTACGTGAAAATGGTAAAATTCACGATGTCGTATACTGATAAATGAAATACTTGATACTTCAATTCACAATTTCTATTATAGCTTCACTCAGTTAACCCACTTCTGAATATTATCTAACGGCGATTTAGTCGGAGAAACTTTTAGAATATTTCCTTCGTCGCGGCGCGGCAGAAACTTTACTAGCGACGTCTTCGCACTATTTTCACAGCGTTCGAGTGTGACCACTACTATGTCCTCGCGAATCGCGACGGAGCATACTGTCCTTCATAATTGCAGAACACACTTACGGCACACTTACTGCACACTGGCCATAACCTTGGTTCACTGACTTATTTATACCTGCCTGCGAGCAGCGTTCGGAATCAGGAGATGAAGGGGTGATAATTCCTTTCAAACTTTAACTTATTATATTTCGAAAACCACTGGACGGATTGATCTCAAACTTGCAGGGTTTTACTTCCAGAATATTGGCTACAATTCAGCGTTAGTCTCATGTTAATTGGTCCAGGCGTTAAAAAGTTCATAACATAATTTTTGAGAGAATTCTGACGGGGAGGGAAGCTACAGGCAGTGCTGACGTCACTTGCGCTCTCCCTCACGCAGCGCAGTGAGACGAGAACATTCTCTCACACAGCTTTTCAAGCATCGGAACTTAACTGTACGCTCATAAATAAGATTTATAACTCGTATGTGCCAGGACCTATGCCTTCCTGTATCTCTTTGCAATCATGTTAACAAAACATACAGCTTCTAATCAAGAAAAGCGCACCCATAAACTTGTATCTTTCCTATTCGTACAAGGAAATTGAACACTTGAAATAAACGAAAAATAAAGGGTTCCTGGAACATGTTAGTATCTAGTGAAATGTCCCCTGGCCTTTATAACTGCCTGGAATCGTTACCGCATAGAATAAACTAATTTCTTGCACATGTTCGGGCTGATTTTCTGCCATTCCTGAAGAATGACACTTTTAAGTTCCTCCTTCGTACGCACACGTTGCCTACGGAGATTCCTCTTTAACGTAGCCCAAAGATGTTCGATGGGATTTAGAGACTGGGGAGGTGTTCTAAGCTGCTTAGGAATGTTCCAGATCAACCATGTCTTATTAATATCAGCAGTGTATTTTGGGTCATTATCATGCTGGAACATATAAACAGGTGGCATCCCTATTTTTTCGGCGCTCTGCTTCACGTTTTCCTTCAGGATTGCATTATAGCCCACCTTGTTCATTAATCCGTCAATGAAATGTATGTTACGCACACTTCTGGCCTACACACAGCCCCAAAGCATTACAGGCCCTCTACCGTATTTTACAGTTGGGAGTGTATTCGCCACATCATTGTCAGTACCAGTTTTTCTCCATATTCTGTGGATGCCATTTGACCCAAATAGGTTATTTTTTTCTCATCAGACCAGATAACATCATTCCAGAATTCGTTCTCCTTATTTATGTGCTCCTTAGCGAATGTCAGTCAGAGCCTTCTGTTTTTTCTACTTACATATGGCCTTTTCCGAGGGATTCTTCCAAAGTGCCCATGCCGATACAGGATCCGACGGATGGTGGAGTTACTGATCTTCTTTCCAGTTCGTTCCTCCGTGAGTTGCCTCAATAATTGTGCACTTAATTTGGAATCTGACTTTATCAACCGAACAACAAACCGTTCTTCCCTTTAAGTTAAACACTTTCTCCTGGGTTTCTTTGGCGTGTTCTTAACAGTGCCTTTGTATTTAAATTTATCAACCACATATTGCACCGTAGAATGTGGTCTATTAACCAGCTGTCCAATCTTTCGTAAGGAAAATTCTTCAAGTGCCAGTTTAAGTATAGTGTTCTTAAGCTCCGTACTTAACTCTGCACTCCTATCCATGTCCACCACAGATACACTAGGAAGGAGACTAACACACTTGACTAGTCGTATGCCGTCACTGTGACTTCTCCGTTCGTCGCAAACAAACAGTGGGCATCATCCTGTCCGCGTGTACGAATACAACTGGTACACGCATTTATCGATGCCGGCACATTCATATCAAATATTCTTGCCTGTATGGAAATAAGTATGGTTTTCACCAACGAATTATCATTGACAAAGCATGTTTTACCCGTAAAAAATGAAATGGCGTATGGCTTTTAGTGCCGAGAGTGTCCGAGGACATGTTCGGCTCGCTCGGTCTTTTGATTTGACACCCGTAGGCGACCTGCGCGTCGTGATGAGGATGAAATGATGATGAAGACGACACATACACCCAGTCCCCGTGTCGGCGAAATTAACCAATGATGGTTAAAATTCCCGACCCTGCCGGGAATCGAACCTGGGACCCCTGTGACCAAAGGCCAGTACGCTAACCATTTAGCCATGGAGCCGGACTTTACCCGTAAAGTACGTTTTATTTCAATTTTTCAATCGTTAATGTGAATATAGGAGACTTCATAAGAAATTGAAGGCTGTACGAATAACGGAGCCACATATCGCGTCTTTTCAGCTTCTATTATATTCTCGAACTTTTCCCTCTCGCCCCTACCATTACTTCTGTCTACGTCACTCTTTTCGAGCCATCACTTCATACTTGGTCAGTGTGCTACGGATCAGTTGGAGACTAGAACTTACTTCGATTTCGTCTCCATGACAACACCTTTTCACTTCATTCCAACTGAAGTGCCTTCAATGACTCAGGTAGGGGGAGAGAGCTTTAGATTTTCTGGGTAAGCTGGTTCTTCCCAGTTCTGTCTTTTTTATAAAGTTTTACTTCAAGATTGAGCCTTTTTCTGAAGTAGTAGATGATCCTGGGGACCTAATCCATGATGGACCACTAAATCTTTCTGCTTTCCTTTCGTGTCATTATACATCCCACCCTTCTCTTTTTCTCTTTTCTTAAACCTTGGATTCGTGCTTTGGACCAAAAGATACAATAGAACTTTGGAATTTCCCTGTCGTACCGATGCGGCGATGCGGTGAACGTAATGAGCTCCCTTCCTTTTTTTTTTTTTTTTTTTGGAACACGTGGAACACTAGTGTCTGCTGTGCTCAAGTTGGCTGGACTGTAAAGTGTTATGGCTACTCATGTAAACGGTGTATCTTTCTAAACACTTCTCTTTTCTATGTTCAGACCTGCACTATTCCGTGGTGCTCCCCATATAGTGGGTACTAATCATAGGCAAGGCATGGTGCCTATCATCCCATGGTCCTGCTCATATGGTGATACTAATCACAGGTACTGCAAAAGCCGACCGCACGGTGCTCCTGTGTGCTACTAATCACAAACCCATTTGGTACCTAATATAAGGGTACTACGCGCAAGTAAAAGCGACCCGTGATATTCTCCGCGTGGCGGTACTAATCACAAATAGTTTCATGGTTGCAAGACAATCACCCCTTGGTCGCCCCTTTTAGTCGCCTCTTACGACAGGCAGGGGATACCGTGGGTGTGTTCTTCGTCTGCGTCCCCCACCCACAGGGGGCAGTGTGTTTGGTCCGCGAGAGGTATTTTATTTCCCTCAAGTCCGCCGGCAAGCCGGTTAGGACCCCCCTATCCGCCACCTGGAAGTATCACCTCTCCCCCTGCTACGCCAGCGCAGTAGGTTCGTGGGTATTGGGACCATCAATAGGTGAGATGCAGTTGGGTCCCAGCCATGCGCCACACCCTCGCAAGAATTAGATTTTGTTCCGACCAAAGATCAAAGAATGGCGCAGAGCCGTCATATAAATAATGATGTTTCCACGTGATGTAATGATGGTAAGATGAGAGAATTGATGAAATACGAGAGGAATACTGATATATGTGACGAATAAGAACAAAAAGGCTCGCAAATACTGTGAGAACTGGGTCAGGTAGCCCTTAGTGTTTCCAGCGAGAACTGTTGTAAATGGCGCATGGCCAAGGCCTTTTACTCCGAGACAAAGGAGCAAAGTGAATGGTCTCACCAGCTTTGTTTTAAGTTACGAGTGCAACATGGTAAACTGCTAGCGAAACACAGGCGTCCAAACCACACTAACGATTGTAAAGTCTTCTTAACGTTGAAAGCCCATTGTTTGGTAATTTGCCATGAACATAGGGCCAATCTTTTTTCTAGTTCGCTTGCATCAGGGTCCAATCCCACTGTCGGCAGCCCAGAAGATGGTTTTCCGTGGTTTCCCATTTTCACAGCACGCAAATGCTGGGGCTATACCTTAATTAAAGCCGCGGCCGCTTCCTTCCAACTTCTAGGCCTTTCCTATCTCATCGTCGCCATAAGACCTATCTGTGTCGGTGCGACGTAAAGCAACTAGCAATAACTGTTTTCTAGTTCTAACTGTAGTATATTCAACAGTGCCATTCAAAAAAATTATGGCCTTGACTTCAGTCTGCCATTGCGTGACTGAACTTCATCGCGGAATTGTATGAAGTCCTAAAAATATGGGAAATTGTAAGGTAAAGTTCTATAATATTATGCTTGTACGTGTATTGCTTCATTTATTTTCTCATTTTACTTTGTCGTGTGTTGTTTCACCATATCAACGTGAGGTTCTTTAGTTTTTAGAAAAATACTTTGTTTGATGTTTTATATCAATATTATAGGAGATTAGATAAAATTTTAGAATATAGTTTAGATATAAGTATCACCATGTTAATCGTAGCTTATCTGACGTAGTTGCCACTGTAATTGGGACGCTAAGTCCTGTAGTGTGCAATAAATAAATTTGGTTATGTTTGGCTGTAACGTATTCAGAAAATACAGGTTTCAGCAAAGAAATATACTATTTTACATTGCCATTAAACTCTTTTGGTCGCTGTCTACCAATGGCTTTCGATTTAATCAGAATTAGATGGCTATGTCCTGTTAATTGTGCAACGTTTGTCTAACTTTTAATGGCTAGGCAAGGTACGGGTACATCGTTCTTGAAATGAAAAGCCTTACATCTGGGAAAAACAAATTTATTAAATATAGGCAACACAAAAAATAGAAAATATTAACACAGAAAACCATCAAATTTAAAATGATAAATAACAGACAGGTAACCTCGGCAAAATCTCTTGAATTTTATGAATGAATCACTAAATCACTGGTAAGGAATTCCAAAGTATGAAACCGGTCACAGTAAAATAATTGTTATACGTAGGCCTAGATGAATGGTGAAGAGGAATTGCAAGGGTAGACCCAGCAGAAATGAAAGCAGGAGAGAAAGTGAAATTATTAACAATCACGAACTAATGGACTTTTCACAAGGAAAGCGTGGCCAAATCTTGGAGCCGAGAGGTCAGTACTCAACGATAGGAAGAATGAAAGTCTGGACTAGTCTTTGTCGCATGTTTAGTGGTGAGATGTCTGTTTCTTTTCAATGGAGGAAGCGAAGCAAACACTTTCTGACATACATTTTTGGTGTGTTATCTCCAATTTAGAGTTTCAGTCACCGCTCTACTGTAAGGTTTATTAGCAGAAGTGGAGTACGTGCACTGTTGACCACGCGTAGTACCTGCCGAGAACCCACAATGATTGGCTTGTGTTTTTGATGGGTTTGAGAAGCCCCCTTGAGCGTGCGCAATCGCTTAGTTGTTTCGAGTCAGAATTTATGTTTTTCTCTGTATCTGGTAACGCGCTTATTCCGCAGTGGCAGTATATTTCAAGTTTATGTCCATATGATTTCAGTGCAGACGAGATTTCATTGATGTACAGCGAAAAATATAGTGGTCCTAAAACACTGCCCTGTGGAGTACCTACATTCTTAGGTCGCCATTATGAAATGCTGTCATGAGTTGTTTCCCACTGTCCACGATAATTCAAATAAGATGTAAAGAACTTGAGCGTTAAAGAGTCGAACCAGTAAGATTCCAGTTTCCTGACTAATTGTTGTAAGTATATTGAATCAATACTAGCACTGAAATCCAAGAGTGTTAGAACACTAAATTGACGTTGTTTCTTAGCGAGTCTGATGTTTTCTGTCACATCAAGGAGAGCAGTTGATGTACTGTACCCCTTCCTAAAGCCTGATTTTAAGGGGTCAAGAAGAGAACAGCCATTTAAATATCCCAATACTCGTTTGTAGAAAAGTCTTTCCAAAGCTTTATAAAGAGCCAGGAGAATAGAGAAGTTAGTGTAGTATCAAGTTCCTTGGATACTGGAATAACATTTCCAGAGAGACGGAAAGTTAGCAGTAGTTGAAAATGTGTGTTTCACAATAGGAAGAATGGCACCCATAATATTATGAATGAAATGTACAGGGATGTTATATATACCTACAGGTTTACATTTAATTGAAATGGCTTATGGCTTTTAGTGCCAGGAGTGCCCGAGGAAAACTTCGGCTCGCCAGATGCAGGTGTTTTTGATTTTACTCCCGTAGGCGACCTGCGCGTTGTGATGACCATGAAATGATGATGAAGACCACACATACACCCAGCCCCCGTGTCAGCGAAATGAACCAATTATAGTTAAAATTCTCGACCCTGCAGGGAATTTTTCAGTTAATTGAAGGATGAATTATTCTGTAAAGTCATCAATAGAATGACCTGCGCGGTCTGGTAAATGCGATAGGCAGACCTTGTGCCTTAGGTGAACTAGTTAGATAACTGCATGTAGAGATATAATTTCATATTAGTGATCAGCGTTGTAAGCTTTAAGATCTTCGTAACAGCTCCTTTCAACACTCTCCCGGACAATGAGTGGGATCCGAATGGCAGACTACTGAATGCTGAGAAATAAGGCCCGGCAAGATATGTAAGTTTAATGATTCAAAGACAGACTATTCAATGCAGAGAAAAAAGGCCCAGGCGAGTTTAATCCGCCCAGAGATGCTGAGATAGAATGAGCCCTAATTTGTGTAGATACACAAGTATAAAGGTCCGATAATTAGAGATTAAATGGCTCTGTATATGAGCGATGGTGCGTGCAGATGTACGCCCAGAAATAAATATAAGAGTTAAGGTTTCACGATTGATAATATTATGAAAGGGCCAGGTAATTCAGTTTATTATTTGTGGGCATGTAATGAGTGAAAGAAGTGTCTCAGTAGTCCAGAACTACTAAGCCGTCAGATATGTGGGCCAATAAATCAAGTGTGGAATCCATGATGGCCGCGGCAAATCCCTCTCTGCCAGTGTCTGGAGTTGTGTCGTGGGGTTGAGTTTCTGACATCATTTGTTTGGGTTTTCAGTCCCCTCGCCAAGGAGAAAGTCATCGCCACCGCAGACACATTCTTAACAAGGTCATATACATGCTTTGAAAGCTGGAAAGTAAAATGCAAGTATTTGAGTTATTTATTTACAGGAATTTGGTGATATCCAGACTACCCCGTGCGTTGTCATTGTATTGTAATCGTATTTATATTTGTTTTGAGGTATTGCGTGCATCATCTCCCGGATAGTGAATGACGACATTTGCATGTTTAATTTTAAGTACTTGTCTCATAGGTTAAGGTGTCCTGCAGTGTAATGTACATATCTCCCAATACAGGGAAGTTATTAGGTTAAATCAAGCGAAGTTATTCATCTCTAACACAACAATATTATCTTTTTAAGCAAACACCACATTGCGTAGAACCTGTCTGCACCGTGAAAAAGCAGTAATGAAAATCACTCAGCAATCTACGATAATGAAGACTAAACAGGACTTCCTTTCCTGGAAATCTGAGCATATTTGAAGATGCCCCTTTTGGCAGTACCATTTGTAAAATTGATGTAAAAGTTTGTTAAATTCATTAACTATCCAGATTGTATTTGCATTTCATATCTCTCTTTTTGTAAATAAAATTTGTTATTTGATTATAATATTTTAGTTTGCAAATCACGATACTTAGGTCAATTTAATGTAGCTTAACCCCGAAATATCCTGTTCCTCTTCAATTTAATTTATCTACGCCCTTATTTAACCCACCGTACTCACCGGCTGTGTAGTCTGGAGCTGTAGAAGAGGAAGAGAGGAATTAAGGTAAGCTATGTGCCAGGGTTTACGAACCACTTAGGTGAGTATTTTTCCAACTATAGCACTTCCAGTTTGTTCTCAGCGTTTGCTTGAAAGAAAATGAATGCTGTAGGGCACAATACAACTAGGCAACCATCCTCTAAATAATGCTAATTAGAGAGTGAGAGAGAGAGAGAGAGAGAGAGAGAGAGAGAGAGAGAGAGAGAGAGAGAGAGAGAGAGAGAGAGAAAAGAAGGGATCCGACACTTGAAGGTATCGGCCATAGAAAGACAAGGGCCACGAAGGGCGTGAAAATTAAAGACTTCCTAGGCCTCGAGTGCTCTTTTACCGCCGTGGTCGAAAAAATGCAAATGAGTAGCCTGGTACAAGTAAGTGGAAGCAATGCCAGGGCTCAGCTAAGGGCCCCGTGGTCGCCAATCCACGCTCCCAACTTAAGAGGCCCTGGAGCCGCTTTTAGTCGCCTCTTACAACAGGCAGGGAATACCGTGGACGTTAATCTGCCGCCCCCAGACACAGGGGTATTACAAAAGAGAAACATCCCATTTTTGCTTGGTTTTGAGTTTTTATTTTGTTGGTTTTTAGTTACTATAAGGGCATTGCTTGCAATATTATGTTCAATCATTATTTCAATTTGCATAAAATAATACATTCAATAAGAAGGAGCGGTGTCAGGCTCTGTGATAGGTCTGAAAAAGTAATGATACTAGTTAAGGGTTAATAATTCGAAATTGAGCCTGATTTAATTTAGCCTATATGCTTATCAAGATGGTCTAGATTTCATTCTATATTATTCATTAGTGCCTCCATGGCTCAGGTGGCAGGGCGTCGGCCGCTCACCCCTGGGTTTCGTGGTTCAAATCCCGGCCACTCCATGTGAGATTTGTGCTGGACAAAGCTGAGGTGGGACAGGTTTTTCTCCGGGTACTCCGGTTTTCCCTGTCATCTTTCATTCCAGCAACACTCTCCAATATCATTTCATTTCATCTGCCATTCATTTATCATTGCTCCAGATGAGTGCGACAGGCTTCGGCAGCCAGCACAGTTCCTATCCTCGGCGATAGATGGGGCTTCATTCATTCCATTCCTGACCCGGTCGAATGACTGGAAAACGCCTGTCGATTTTCATTATTCATCAGTATGTTTAAACAATTAAGTTAAAGGTCAACGGTTTCTGAAATGCATTTGAAGCCTTGTTTAGATAACTCATTAAAATTACAGCACAATTACAATTTCCTCCCCCTTCGTCCTAGTTCCAACATTCGTTCCTCCAGAAAAAGTACATACATACATACATACATACATACATACATACATACATACATACATACATACATACATACATACATACATACATACATACATACATACATACATACATACATACGTACATTACTATTACAGATTGTTATGGGTTTCATTATTCAGCCTTAAAGTCTCTGAGAATTAATTAAGTGCCTCTCGTGATCATAAAATGACAAGTCTAGCTATCGTCTGATACCTCTTTCTTTCTCCTCTTCTCGATGGCCATGTCATCTAAGTAATCTATATTTCTCCATCCACCTCCCAAGACCCCACAAACAAAATCAGTTAAAATGTACAGATTCAGCGAACGAGTTCATTATTAACTTAGTATAACCTCCTCCCATTTTTCCACTTGCTCGTTGCACCAATATCTTTCTTACTTCCTTTAACCGCAGATTAATATGCGGATAGTATCCCTAGTCTGGTGGAGCCCGTGGGGCCCCTTTTATTCACCTCTTACGACAGGCAGGGAACACCGCGTGTGTTATTCTACCGCCCCCACCCTCAGGGGGTTGTCCCTAGTCTACCCAACTTCTACTTTTACAGGCTGCAGATAAATCGACCTGAAACCAGAGCAATGTAAGAATCTCCGAAATCACACTGTTTTAACAATACGATAATAAGTCATGAAGGAAATGTACATCTCGGTTGCATTTTAATATTACTCTTATTTGTCATAACATTCAAACAGAATTTTCTAAACCCTCAGGCTAGAATTAAAAATGCAGATATGAACTGCTCCACCTAGTCGGGGTAGAATTGATTGTCTGACGTCAAGAGTTACCTGGAAGGAGGGACTGTGGGTGTTATCGATCCAGGTCATGCAAGAGGATTACATCATTGAAGACAGAATGAAGTTCCTTCATGTTTTCACGATGTTCAAGGGAACCGGAATTATCGATGTAAGGTCTACTGTGGAACACCGATGTTCTCGTGTCCTTCTTCTTATTTTCCTACCGCTTTATTCCCCGCGCCTGTGGGGTCGCGGGTGCGAACTGCATCGCACATGTCGATTTGACCCTGTTTTACAGCCGGATGCCCTTCCTGACGCCAACCCTATATGGAGGGATGTAATCATTGCTTCTGTGGTGGTTGGTAGTGTGATGTGTTGTTAGAATTTGAAGAGGAGAGTGTTGGGACGGACACAAACACCCAGTCCCCGAGCCAGAAGAATTAATCAGAAGCGACTAAAATCCCCGATCCGGCCGGGAATCGAACCCGGGGCCCTCTGTACTGAAGGTCAGTACGCTGACCATTCAGCCAACGAGTCGGACACCGGTGTTCTCGTGATAAGTGTCTCCAATTTTTGGCTTAAAATTCTTTTCCATTTAGTATATTGATGTGATAAAACAAGGGCAATACCGTGGTTTAGGGGCGGATGTTATATTTTCAGGATTGGTTCAAAACAGGCGGTGAGCTGCAATACAACACAGCCAGAGGCAGGTAACGTAAATCCCTGCGCGGATGAAGTTAGTGTCTTGGCGGATGCAAAATGTGTGGCAGTGCGCATAATTTTTATGCTAATTTGTAAAAAATTAACTTATTGATTTTCGCTCAGGTATACTCTTATGTTTGCTTGTGGTTAGGCGACTCTTGACATTGGTATGGGAGAATAGTGATATATAAAGAGCCTTGAGACCATAAAGCCGTAATCTGACCCAAGCCTAACTGGTTCCTGTCCGCAATTACTGGAAGAAACAAAGGTCAATACGTCGGTAGTTGTCACTCGTACACCTGTGACTGTGCCTGTTGTATTGTGTTAACAGATTTATCCGTTTCAGTACCTTGAATGTAATATGTAATACAGTTAAATATTTACGTACATTATTCGCGGATGCGGATAATATTGTTGCACAACTCCCAGTAATTTTTCACTTCATTTGTCGTGTTTTCTTCTCATGTTTTAGTTTAATAAACCTAACATATATTCGAAAACATGTTAAAATCAACCATCTTGGGTCGTTCGCTGTACTAATGCTTCCTAACGGACCAATAAATGCTGCTTGCTTCGAATCAAACTCAGGGGGTTTGCTTTCTTACGGCAACTGTCTAGCGCACAGCGCGGCGCGGTGTACCTCTGCAGGGACGAGCCTAAGGGTACGTCCAAGATGCACGCTGGTTTTCTGAGTCAGACAGTCGGCGCCGAGTCGGCGTAAGTATATCCTTTGTTGCTCAGCGGGACTGGCCATAATGCACCTGCGCACTGGTAGTCTGACTCAGATGTTTACCGGAATGATTAGTTCATTCTGGTTTCAGACAACCTGCCGCGCAGGCTGTTGATTTTCGTGTTGAGTGTGTTTGACATTTTGTTAACGATGGATATCGAGAATTTGATTTCAAAAGTTCATCTTAATTCTCCGATATGGGATAAGCGAATTAAAGATCATTCCAATAGTAACATCGTCGATGGCTGTTGGAGAAAGATTTCTATAGAAATGAAGACTGATGATGTTCGAAAAATCTGTTTTCGTCGGCAAGTAACTGTGGAAAAAGTGTTTGTACTCCCAGTAAATAGATCTTAATTCATTAATTTGATGTATATCACTTCTCATTCGTTTTAACTTGCTTGTAACATTGTCACTTAGCAGCGATAGAGCTGCAGCCTGTTCTCTTGTTAGTTCCATGCTACACTGATCAGTTGTACTTCATATCTTTTCTTTTGTGGCAGCTCTGTCTGCGCTGACAACCAGCTTTCATAATGGCCACATCCCACCAGCCGCTCGGAGTCAGGCAGTCAGCGCGCATCTTGGACGTACCCTAATTAAGCCTGTATAGCATCAGGTAGCATGCTCGCCAGTATCGGTCTCAGGGAGTTGCACGAGACAAGCAAGTCCCCTGCCGAGAAACAGTTCCAAATATCCCCATTAGATTGCGCCACTCATGCTTCCTCTCCTCTCGCAAAGGTAATTTCATTCCCATTTTCTAAATTTGCAAATTTCGCTTTACGTTGCTCCGACGCAGATAGTACTTACGGCGACGATGGGGCAGGAAAGTGCGCATTTGCCAGGTGTCAAAATGGGAAACCGCCGAAAACCACTTTCAGGACTTTCGACAGTGCTGTTCGAACCCACTATCCCCCACTATCACAGCTACGCGACCCTAACCACACGGCCAACTTGCTGGGTAATATCTTTTGCACACCATATCACACCACCCACAATTTTACCAACATCTTGCTTCAGTGAAAAACAGGACGGTAAATTTTCAATTCAAGAGAGGCAAAAGTAACTGTGCCAGGCTGAGTGGCTCAGACGGTTGAGGCGCTGGCCTTCTGACACCAACGTGGCAGGTTCGATCCTGGCTCAGTCCGGTAGTATTTGAAGGTTAGAATGTTAGAATCAACTATATTGAAGGTGCTCAAATACGTCAGCCTCGTGTCAGTAGATTTACTGGCATGTAAAAGAACTCCGGAACCTCGGCGTCTCCAAAAACCGTATAAAGTCGTTAGTGAGGTGTAAAGTCAATAACATTATTATTAAGAGTATCTGTAGTTACAGTGTGTAATTAACCTCTTATTTCCTGGGTTGTAATTGCCAGATATACTACAGTTTTAGTAGAACTGTAGAACATTACTATTATAAGTACAAACTTTAAGCCGCAAGAAACAAGGGAGATCGATATGATGATAAGAGTTTTACAAGTGGAAACAATTATTTCACCACAAACTTTTTCGGATTATTAAAATAAGGTAATTCCCGGAAACATCCTACCCAAGCTAGCGATCACCATGCGATCTTTGAACGTTAGAATCAACCATATCCCTTGTGTGATTACTACTCCACATCTTGGCAAGTTTCCTGTTATTTCTGTAAGATATAAAAATGTGACACTGAAAATTTTGGTCCAACTCCCAGCTTCAGATACCACCAGCCGCCACTGGGCTCTACGAGATAACGCATCGTTACCAAAACGTCAAGGATATGTACGAATCTGACTATTCCCTGACGAGTGTTGGACTGAGACATTCGCTGCGTTACTTGTTGATCACGTGGCCGTCTACATTGACTGAGCTGCTGGAAGATGAGTTGGAGAATGAACAGAAGTTCTTCTAGAACTGGAAAATGAAGAAACCACGGAATACTGATTGTTCGTGGGAATGAATACGGGGCAATATGTATGTTATTGCAAAATATAGTTGACAACATTCAGTCTGGCTTCTTGGCTCAATGGTCAATGTAATGGCCTGGTGTCCTGTAAATCCCTCCTAGTTCGTTAGTCCAGTCCAGCTGTTCACCATGGACAATTGCCCACATAAGGGGCTGTCATCCTGAGGGTTTTCTCCACCATCTCTCTTTACTATAGTTCGGAAGAACAGCTACGTACGGGCGTTGTGTTACATCAGATGTGTTCAGGACATGTAACTGATTCTTGGTTAGGTTAGCGCTTCCCGTGACTCTACGTTGGAAGTTCCATTTCAAGCAGAACCAGAATGCACCGGAACACTATGACACTCGGAGCAAAAATGAGAGAAGATGGTGGTGGTGATTATTGTTTCAAGAGGAAGTACAACTAGGCAACCATCCTCTATATAACACTATTCAGAGAGAGAAAATGGAAGGGGTCCGACCCTCCGAAAAATGAAGGTATCGGCCAGAGAAAGACAAGGGCGTGAAAATGAACAACTCCCTAGGCCTCGAATGCTCTAATGGCATCGGGGTCGGAAAAGAACAAGAGTTGACCAAGGGAGGTCGGATAAGATAGATGAAAGTGAAGAGCCTGGCACAAGTAACTAGAAACAATGTCAGGACTCAGTTAAAGGCCCCGTGGTCGCCAACCCACGCTCCGAAGTTAAGAGCCCCTCGGGCCCCTTTTAGTCGCGTCTTACGACAGGCAGGGTGAAGGGCATCCAGCCGTGAAAACAGGGCTAAATCCTTACAATGCGCATAGCACGGGTGATTAAAAATATGGTCAGGACGAATAAGATAGATAATAAAATACAACCAATATAATAAGAGAATCTGAACGAGCGAGACTGAGTGATTTTGAGGTAGAATACTTGGGCCGGTGAGCGTTACAAGAACATGAAGTTTCTATACAACACGTACGAGGACGGTGATCAGTATCTCAATATAAAGAGTCCGACCTCGGATGATGCAGTGGATTTACTGGTTGTGGTGAACATATAGTTTGGTTGATCTCGAATTGAAATTCGGCGAGAAATCCTTAGTTGAAATAATATTTAGCCATGTTATCAATCAGAAAATGGATCGGCATGTATTTCTTCATCTTGGATGACGAGAGATTCCATTGGCTGGAAAATGATATTCCCCAATACCATACCTCAAGGAACTTAGGACCGCCAGTGAGAAAGCCGGAAAGCAATTCCTTAGTAATGAGACGTATAAGGCCATTCTGTTAACAGTGGATTGCGTCAAGTGGCTTCTTCAGGCAGGGTTTCATTACGTTTTGCACCAAGCATTCAATAGTGATTCTATAGAAATGGTTTTTAGCGCTCTGAAGATGGTTTTCTGTGGTTTCCAATTTTCACACCAGGCAAATGCTGGGGCTGTACCTTAATTAAAGCCACGGCCGCTTCCTTCCTATTCCTAGGCCTTTCCTATCCCACCGTCCCCAAAGACCTGTCTGTGTCGGTGCGACGAACAAAATAGCAAAAAAAGAAGATATTCCTGCAAGCTGTAACGTTGCACTTCTGTGATCGGGAATGCCGAGGAGATCCTTCCAAACACGCGCAATACTGTGCAGTTACCAGATCATGTCACGTGTAACCTAGAGGATCTGCACAAGTAAGTTACTTCTATGGCGACGGTAGCTAATGTTGTACAATAACGCTTTCTTCATTCTGGCCTTCTGACCCCAACTTGGCAGGTTCGATCCTGGTTCGGACCGGTGCTCAAATACGTCAGCCTCGTGTCGATAGATTTACTGGCACGTAAAAGAACTCCTCCGGAACTAAATTCCGGCACTCGGTGCCACCGAAAACCGTAAAAGTAGAACGTAAAGCCGTTATTATTATTATTGTACGGGGCGGTACACCTCCACGCTGCTTATTTAAACTTTGCGCCAGTTGAAACTCCCCTACTGGAAGAAGTCTGAACTTTGTCTTATGTGTTAATTTTCAAGTTACCCTGAAGATGCCACTACTTGGAAATTTTGAAGTTTCTGAACTGTGTTGTTTTCGATGTAATTTTGTTTTGCTTGTAGTAAGAAGTTTGAACTTTCTCTTCTAGAGGACACTTGAAGAACTACAACGGTGCACCCTAGTGCGAAGTGAAAGCGATAACAATTATTATTATTATTATTATTATTATTATTATTATTATTATTATTATTATTATTATTATTATTATTATTATTTGTTCATTGTTTCGCCCATCAGTCGAACTTGATAATCGAGCCCTGCGCAACGCAACAAGCAAGTGAAAGGTTTTTAAAATAGTAATTGCACGTTTCTCTCCAAATCTTCCAAACGGACAGCCGTACTAGATGAGAGTGATTAGAAAAGAGTCCCGAAAATTTCCGCAACTAGATGGAATTTTAGGGCAACATGAACTGAGTAAAGATTTTGGATGACTGTAATGGTTTTTATCGTCACATATCAACTGAGAGTAGACTGAGTCTAAAAGCTCGTTTTGTATAGTTTTAGACAGTCCCAGAATAACACGACTGTTATGTGCCCCTTTAAAGTAGAGTCTAGATCGACCATTAAATTACCCAACCCACGAAAAATTTCCGAGTTATCGGATGAATTGGTTTCATTGTGTCCTCGCAGTGCGAATTCAGATATTCCACAAAACTTAATGCGGTCAATTCAGGAGTTTTAGGTCCATAACACCAGTTAATGTCCACGCGAGATCACGACAATTCATAGCCAAACCCGTGTAGCAAAAGAACGCATATTCTTATCACACATCCACACAGCCAGTCTGCATGCCTGTACGATGTGCGATTTACTTTTGCAAGGATTCTGAACCAGTGTAATATTTAAATCGGGTTTCGGAGGTTGAAAATAGCGTCCGCAGAATTCATTTTCAAAAGCAGGGATAATTAATCATCCTAAGATGTAAGCGTTGTTAGAATAAGTATGAAAATTAGAAAAAAGGAAAGACATTTGAGATTTAAGCACAACTCACCAGTTTCAACTCTAGAGCACAGCAGTATTATTATTATTATTATTATTATTATTATCAATAAACACAGAGGATATTACTATCACCACAAGCGGTTCTAAATAACAACCGCACCGGTAAACCAAAACACTACTTCTAAAGCTTAATAGCGTACAGAATCATCACCGCGAAGCACGAACATAAAGGAGGAGTACAACTGCGGACGTCGCCTCTGTGGTGTAGTGGTTAGCGTGATTAGCTGCCACCCCCGGAGGCCCGGGTTCGATTCCCGGCTCTGCCACGAAATTTGAAAAGTGGTACGAGGGCTGGAACGGGGTCCACTCAGCCTCGGGAGGTCAACTGAGTAGAGGTGGGTTCGATTCCCACCTCAGCCATCCTGGAAGTGGTTTTCCGTGGTTTCCCGCTTCTCCTCCAGGCGAATGCCGAGATGGTACCTAACTTAAGACCACGGCCGCTTCCTTCCCTCTTCCTTGCCTATCCCTTCCAATCTTCCCATCCCTCCACAAGGCCCCTGTTCAGCATAGCAGGTGAGGCCGCCTGGGCGAGGTACTGGTCATACTCCCCAGTTGTATCCCCCGACCAAGAGTCTGAAGCTCCAGGACACTGCCCTTGAGGTGGTAGAGGTGGGATCCCTCGCTACGTCCGAGGGAAAAACCGAACCTGGAGGGTAAACAGATGATGATGATGATGATGATGATGATGACAACTGCGGACCAGTATCACCGCACTCATTCAGTCTTCCGTGCAAAAACGAACTCGCTCATTGCTACCAAACCTCACGAAACGCGGTATGCAAGCCGGAGGCCTGTGTTACTTAACGTTTGCAATTTGAATCGCCATTCCTGGTCTCACATGTTTATCATTCATTAGTATTTTTCGTCTTCCCTGCAAACATTTACCAGCGAACCTTATTGCTGAGAATTTACAGTTTTGGTTTTACGATGAAGTGTAATTTTCTTAGCGTTATTCGAGTCCAGGGTTTGACTTCAAATATCAAGAGAAAATTAAATAAACACTTTTGGTTCTCTAGGGAGGACACCGGCCGGGAGTCCTTACGGGCCGGCCGCTACTGGTTGCAACTCTGTGCTCTTTTCTCTCTTTTGCGATAGACTGCAAAGGTCGGCTTAATTATGATAATCGTAACGTCTTAACATTCTCATTGCAATATTCTAACCTTACATAACTAGAGATATCTCTTGGAGCAGTAACACATCACTAACCCAACCGATCACTCTATGGCCCTGTGGCGCAACGGATAACGCGTCTGACTACGGATCAGAAGATTCCAGGTTCGAATCCTGGCAGGGTCGAATAATTTTTAAGCAAGGGTTTCTCTAAGGCATTGCCGTGCAATTGGAGAAAGTATCGTGTGTGATAAATTTCGCTACTTCCCCATGTACGAAGGAAATAGCTTGAAGCATGACAGATAGTTCCCACAAAAGGGAGAGTGTGAAGGCAAGTCCCACCAGGGGTTGGGATCTCGTCTCCTTTCTTTACCCTCCAGAGTTGGATTTTCCCTCGCACTGAGCGAGGGGTTCCACCTCTATCTGCTCAAGTTCAGTGTCCTGGAGCGTGTGACTTTGCGTCGTGGGGTACAACTGGGAAGGAGGACAAGTACCTCTTCAAAGCGGCTTCACCTGCTGCGTTGAACAGCGGCCTTGTTGGGGGATGGGAGGCTTGGAAAGGCAAGGAAGAGGAAGGAAGCGGCCGTGGCCTTCAGTTAGATACCATCCCGGAGGAGAAGTGGGAAACCTCGGAAACTACTTCGAAGATGGCTGAGTTGCCCTCCCAAGGACGAGTGGACTACGTTCCAGCCCTCGTACCATTTTTCAAATTTCTTGGCCGAGCTCGGTATCGAAAGCCGGGCCTCCGGGTGTGGCAGCTAATCACACTAGCCACTACACCACAGAGCCGGACATGGAATGTCGTGCTAATTTGTATTTCTCGCGAAGCGCTTCAGTAAGTTTCCTTACTGAAATACGTTTGAGTTTTTGACGCCGTTTTCTTTTGCTTTCTTGAAAGTGACTAGAAAAAATGCTTTGGGGTATTGTGTTC
Organism: Anabrus simplex; assembly: GCF_040414725.1. Lineage (NCBI taxonomy): Eukaryota > Metazoa > Arthropoda > Insecta > Orthoptera > Tettigoniidae > Anabrus > Anabrus simplex. The sequence continues at coordinate 17,291,228 of NC_090268.1, read as the reverse complement.
CACTTTACTTCTTGTTCTTGTTCAGAAACCCTAGGCGGGATCGCAGGGCACGATCTTCATATTTTCATTTCCCTGTTAATGTCCTTAAAATGACCAGTAAATGACCACGATTCAGTGGAGCCTTCCATAATGGAATCACTGTTGCTATTTATTTCCGCTGTGCTTAGGATTACATTAAGTTGATGAAAGGCTGATTTGTGGCGCAGTTGCTTGGCAGTTTACGTGATTTTCTCCAATTGTTTTTGTGAATCATATACCTAGCTCGGTGCTACGTGTTTCCTTCATGAATGTATGCTGAAAGCTCAACAAAGTCGAGATAAAATGAGCACAGTTACAGAATGTAACAGTTCCTGGTCCGAAGTTGTGCGAAATTCTCCCTGCTTCTCGGTTACATATTGACCAATGGAGTGGCGCTGTGACTGAAGCTGGTGGTGCTCGTGGTGATTATTGTTTTAAGAGGAAGTACAACTAAGCAACCACCCCCTATATAACACTAATCAAAAAGAACATCTAAGGGATCAAAAATGAAGGTATTGGCCGAAGAAAGGCAAGGGCCATGAAAGTCGTGAAAATGAAATACTGCCTAGGCCTCGAGTGCTCTAATATCGTCCGGGTCGGAAAAGAATAAGAGTTGACCAACGGAGGTCTGATAAGATAGAAGAAAGTGAGGAGTCAGGCACAAGGAAAAAAAAAGGGCAATGCTAGGACTCAGCTCAGGGCCCCGTGGTCGTCATCCCCGCACCCAAACTGAGAGCCTCTGGGTCCCCTTTTAGTCGCCTCTTACGACAGGCAGGGGATATCGTGGGTGCTATTCTACCGCCCCCGCCCACAGGGGATGTGATTGAAGATTCATGAAACCCATCGCTGATGATAACCTCCCTTATTACTTGCTCTACCGAAAAGAGAAAAATAGTTCTTTAGTTCCTCGCATTAACCCACCTTGAAGTGACATGAACCAAGTGTTCCGCGGGCCTTAGACTAAAAAACCCCTTTTTCGCAAGCATCTCCGCTATTATCCGACGTGCTCTAAATACGTATAGCCAACGGCCGTAGCCGTGTTGAAACACCGGATCCCGTGAGATCTCCGAAATTAAGTAACATTGGTCGTGGTCAGGAGTTGGATGAGTTGCCACGCGCTGTTGGTGGGGGTAAGGGAATGGAGGAGCGGAAAGGAACTGGCCACACTACCGCACGTAAACTCCGGCTCAGGAACACCTCTGCGGAGGTTCGGACCTGCCTTCGGGCAGAATAACCCTTACCTTACCTAAATACGTATACGACGTAACAGAACGGAAATAAAATATTCTTAAACGTTTCTTGTACACAGTCTTTTGAGTTGCCTAATTTAAGGAATATATTTGCTAAAACGCCAGCTCCAAGTGATACCTTGACGTCATATGCACCTGATAACACAATCGTGAATGTATGAATTACAAATACGTAGTTCGTTTGAAGTATGTCCAGTAGTTTTCCAGTTTTAGGAATACAGATAGATAACCTCGCTGCCTTTCACCAATGCGCTGGGTTTGATTCTGCCTCAGTTCGATGATAGGTGAACAGCTGTCGCTCGTGGTAGATTTACCTTTATATAATTTAACTCTTGCGACACGAAATATTCAGCTCCTCGGCGTCTTCGGAAGTCTTGGGACATAAAGAAACATTATTAAAAGCCTCCCCAGACTTGTAAGATGCTATCAACATCGCTCTCGAAATGTCTCTCTAAATCTGTCCCCATTCAAGCCAGTCTCACGTTCAGAAGCATTCTCAGATGTCTTAGAGGTGGACTGGTGCTTTTAAGCTTTAAAAGACGATTTTGCAAGGGCATCTGGTTATTAGCGGCCATGGTAAAAGACACGAACTCTCATAAGTGTCAAAATGTACCCACTGACTCTTAAGGAAGTTATGCCATTTAATCAGCGAATTCATAGACTGCGCAGGAAAAACATGTACGAAATAAATAGTCCGTGGTATCACTCAAAGAAAGGAGAGTTCAGGTTTCAGGATTAGCACAGAAATTAAGAAACTTAAGGTGGGAAAGCAACGGTCACTACCTCATTCCTCATTTCCCTAATACGCCTCTTCAGTGACACCTAGGCCTTCTATGACAGCTAATGGTGGGCCTGTTGAGGATCTAACCAGCCTTAGGGCTGAATACCCAACAAGGTAGTTTAAAACAACTGAAGATAGCACAATACCTGAGGACATCCGGATAGGATAAATATGTAAATACCATGTAGATGTATTTGAAAAAAAAAGTCACTCACTTAATTCTGATCATATTCGTTTTTCAAAGTGGGAACAAAGGAGAGATTTAGGCGTAGATAATGTAAAGTACAGTATTCAGGTCACCGTTTCGGTTTACTATAAACCCCCAGTCATTTCCGGGATTTTGAAATGGAATGGACCTTAAAAGCTACTTTTGGAAAGATGGATTCTAAATATGAAGGCTGATTAAAAATTTTCCAGTAGTTTTTCAGTCATAAGAAACTAGCTGTACTACCCGGCGTACCCCGGTTGGTTTAGGATGTTTACTTTTAAGATTAGTATCACCAGTTAGTTATGTTAAAGTGAATGTTTATAGAATTCCTTTCTGGGATATGGATTTTTACCATCTATTATATAGTTTTAGAGTTATTTAGATGTGTTTGATTTCAAGTCTTAAATGATTTCATTTTTGAGTAATTTGTCCTTGTGGAAGCTCGAATTGATTGGGAAGTATTTGATCCTTTCAAAAAGATAATAAGTAATTACATGTATTTATCAGACACAGTATAGATATGACCTACACGATTTCAACTGCCATTGATACTGTCACCAATCAGCCTTGAGACCCCAAACGCAGTGGATTCAACACTAATCTGGGTCACTTTATACTATTCACTACGAAACACTTTTCAGTGTACCGTCCCAATGGAGGCTAAACGTCGACTTAAACAATATTCAGGGAGTCACAACAATGAATTCGACATTAATATCGGTTATTTTCTATTATTTTTAAATAATGGAAAATGTCATGCCCTCCCATTCCCCACCCCCAGCGAGGATTGGTGTTTTATCTCCATAGTATTTTTTTTCCAGATGCTAAGTCATATATGTACCAAGTTTTGTTGAGAGCTATTTTGGAATATACCCACATACACCCATTTTTGGCGGTTATTTGTACATTCATTTTCATCCCTTCTCAACCTCCATACCAACTGCGGTGAAGTATGACTTATCCATCCAGAGTGTCACAGTTCAACTCAGCGAACTCTTAAACATTAATATCAGTCATTTTCGTTTATTTGTATATTTCACCACCTCCACGAGGAGTGCTACTGGTGTTTTACCCAATAGTATTTTTTTCAGATAGTAAGTCATATGTGTACCAATTTTGTATGAGGGCTATGTTGGAAGAAACATACACAGAACGACGCCAGGAGTATCAATATTCGTCTCACTACTCCACACTATTTTCGATTATTTTTACATCTCAGCCATTCCCACCCCACCCCTAGCGTGCTAGGTCTACCATACCTCCTCGCAGTTTGTCTCACGATAGTAAGTCATAAGTGTACCAAGTTTGGCTGAAATCTCTTCCGTAGTCCAGAAAACTATGGATTCAACACTAATATCGGTCGTTTTTAGTTATAATTATATTTCGCCCCCTTCCCTAGGCCCCTGGAGTATTTTTTACAGATAGTGTGAATTTATTAAATAAATTTAGTATTGTACCAAGTTTAGTTGACACCTACTGTAAGGTGGAACATGCATACAAACACTCAAAATCTCGGTCATTTCCACATTTACTTTTCTTCACCCCTTCTCATAACCCTACTTACTAGAGCTCAACTAGTAATTAAACGACATCTGGAGTGTCACTATTCATTTCAGCCATCCTGAAAAGTATGGATTCGACACTATTTTCGATTAATTTTATGTCTCACTCCCCCTCCCCCAAGGTCGCTGAACTCACTTCAATAGGGAACACTACGAAATTCTTATCTCTTAATGCGGAACATGGACTTTTAAAAATCCGGAGTGTCACTATACATCTCAGCAACGCCGAAAACTATAGATTCGTCACTATTTCCGATTAATTTTATATCTCATTACCCTCGCCCCCACCCCAAAGGGTGATGAACTTTGAATTTAAAAAATTCCAGAGTGCCACTATTCATCTCAGCGGCCCAGAAAACTATGGATTCGACTTATATTTTCTATTACTATAATTATTATATCTCACTCCCGCCTCGTCCCCTCCCATAAGGGTGCTTAATATGAACTTTAAAAAATCCGGAGTGTCACTATACATCTCAGCAACCCCGAAAAATATGGATTCGATACTATTTCCGATTATTTTTATATCTCACTCTCCCCTCGTCCCCTATCCCAAATGACTTAAAAAATCGCGGGTGTCACTATTCATCTCAGCGACCTAGAAAACTATGGATTCGTCACTTCCGATTATTTTTATATCATTCCCCCTCGCCCCCCACTTAGTGATGAACTTGGACTTTCAAAAATTTCGGAGTGTCACTATTCATCTCAGCGACCCGAAACTATGGATTCGACTTCTATTTTCTACTATTAATATGTTTATAACTCACTCCCCCTCGCCGCCCCCTCCCCCGCTAAGGGTGCTGAATATGGCCTTTAAAAAATCCCGAGTGTCACTATTCATCTCAGCGACCCCGAAAACTATGGATTCGACATTATTTCCGATTATTTTTATATATCATTCCCCCCTCGTCCCTACCACCCCAAAGGGTGACGAACTTGGACTTCAACAAATTCCGGAGTGCCACTATTCATCTCAGCCACCCTGAAAATGATGACTTCGGCTCTATTTTCTATTCTTCTTCTTCTTCTTCTTCTTCTTCTTCTTCTTCTTATTATTATTATTATTATTATTATTATTTCTCACTCCTCGCCGCTCCCGCCCCGAAGGGGACTGAAATTGGACTTTAAAGTCCGAAGTGTCATTATTTATCTCAGCGACCCTGAAAACTATGAATTCAACACTATTTTCGATTATTTTTGTAACTCGTCCCCCAAGCACCCCCCCCCCCCATCGTTTAAGGGTGCTTGTGGTGTCTTTCTCCCACGCGGTTTGTTTCCTGATACTAATAAGTGTACCAAGTTTGGTTGAAATCGCTCGAGTGGTATAGGAGGAGATTCAATACATACATACCCACCTATAGATTACATAGACTAGCCTTTGCTCGTTGGGAACCCCCAGTTGCTCTTCATTAGGAGGGGGTGATAACTCTTGTCATTCCATTGTTGATATTCTATATTTTTAACAGTTTCTTACATATTTTACACGTCTAATATACAGCTACATTCTTCAAAATGGACAGACCTATCAATGTTGGTACTATGACATGAAAGTACATCTCGATCACGGCATGTTGGATTGCTATTTCAAAATAATAGGGATAAGAATGCACCTCCTATAAAGAAAAGTACTTTGTAATTCAATGCGGCGTGCTTTCATCCTCCTATATACAGCAAATATTATCCTCATCACGACGCGCAGGTCGCCTACGAGCGTCAAATCACAAGACCTGCACGTGGCGAGCCGAACATGACCTCGGGCACTCCCGGCACTAAAAGCCAAACGCTATTTCATTTAGCGGACTATCATGATATAGCGTAAGCTGCTGTCGCCTAGCGACAATCTGTCCATCAAGTCCATCAAATCTTGGTGCGGCTTTGCATTTTAATAAAATTACATAAAATTACTCATGATAATAAAACTCCCTTACCGATTTCGTTCAAACCACTTCATAATCCCTTTCAGATGCAATAAGAACAAATTGTGAAAATTTCAGCGAAATCGGTCCAGTAGTTTTTGAGTCTATTAATGTCAAATATACCAACATCCAATTTTATATATATAAGATGTCAGTGAGTGAGCCTTGCGGCTTTATATATATATAAGATATGCGTATACGCAACCACTTTGGGCTAAGTAAGCTGTGACCTGACTGGAAAATCGTCCGTTAATGATATCTCCCTTATTAATCCTCCTGTCGAAGAGGTACACATGAGAAAAATGTTTTAAAATGGATTTTTATTAAAGCTGATAGTTTTCCATTAAGGTTGGTCACGTGTATTTTCTGGAGGTGTAATAAATTATATTGGCTCTAAAACCTATCTAAGGACAAGTGGATTCTAAATATGAAAGTTAGTAGAAATAGATCCAGTAGTTTTTCAGTTATAAGAACTCAGACAAGCAGACACTAAAGTTAAAATGTATGCAGATGGTCAGTGTTACACCTTGTGATGTACTCGCTCTGCCCACAGATGTGTGACAAAATTGTAACGTGGCGGGTCACTTCAATATTAATATAAATAAATGATATCTCATAAACAATATCCCATGGGCGCCAGCCATTAAGCTTATGGCTTGAAAACGAAAGTTGATAACTAATAATAATAATAATAATAATAATAATAATAATAATAATAATAATAATAATAATAATAATAATAATAATACGTAATGAGACTCTAAAAACTCCCAGGGGTGGGGTGACGGAACACTATCCATTAAGTACACTAACTTGGAATTTAAGGATCATTAATAATAATTTCAGAAAATACAAATTAAAACAGCTATTTATTAAGATGAAAAACGTCACGTAACGGCGTATTAGCTAAATCTGAACTTACGGAGTGCAGTGAAATACGTTAAATCTTCTCCGATGTGCAGACGTAGAATCGTCGTAAGAGTGTCTTCCAAGAGTACGAGTGCTTGTGTGAATCTGAATCTGAATGTCCTCTCCAGCTCTTGTCGCCGAGTATATAGCCGTCAAAATCTTCCTCCATCAACCATATCACATGGTCCAGTAAGATTTTATGTCTTATCCCTTCTCCTATATATTGCTGTGAATCCATCATCTTGCTTCATTACGTTCATTCACATAGGCTGTACTTTCTCGCTGAAATAAAGCGTCAGGTAGCGAACTTCGAAAAGTAGGCGTTCATAATGTTTCAACTGTCTCTTCATAAGGTGGAGAGGGTAAGGTCTCTCGTAACCTTGATGACGTACATTTCCTGGTAATGGTCTGAAATTAGCCTGCTGACTCGGTCACCTCACTACAGCTATTGGAAAATTTACTGCAAGCTATTAATATGAATGATGCTGAAATACTTTACACAATAAGTTGTTCGTTCAGAATACGTTATAGCCGCGGTACAAAGAAATGAAATGATGAAGTGAAATGGATGATTAAAACCCTACACATATATATAATTTTAAAAATGGCCTACCAGTGATTAAATATATACATCTTATTAATTAATTATATAGTTCAATAATTTAATACATGCTGTGATGTCCCAAACATCACATTTGCCCCTCTGAGCCTGAAACAAGTAGCACTTCGTTGAGGGCTCACACCTACACTTTGCCACTTACGTTTCACTTGTTTTTAAAGCAGCTTTACATTCACTCTCTTGCTGATTTTATGAATCCAGTGTATGCAACACTTGACAATACAATTTAGGTCTGAACAAAATTTACACAAACAAAATGCATCGTATTCCCCTTTCAAGTGTTTTGTACGTTCTTGTTGTATGACTATCACTTCACACATGCTAACACATTCACGTGGTTTTAGCCTAGCGTAAAATTATTGCAAGTCTTTATGACGACTTCTTACTGTCTACGGGGAATCTACAAATCTTAATCTGCAATATTAATGATCCTCGTTATATTAAATAAATTACTAGATTACCCATACCTGGCATTACATAAAGAGAACAGACGTAACCTTGGTAATGAACTCGTGTCAATCGTATACACACACATAGTGTAGAAAGTAAAACAAAACTTGGGAAACTCCACCTTCCAGAGAGCGGTCACTCCTCGCCACGACAGGTACATTATATAAGAGATAACAGTGGCCTGGCCCACTGACCTATATTCCAGCTCTACGGAAAATCTCCCGGACTCGTAATATATATACGTAGACTCCTAATGTTGTACGAACCCAGTAAAATGCAATCGCCGTCAGATAATTTATAAGCACAAGGTCCTAGTTTCTTATGTATACCATAAGGTCCTGGATATAAAACTCCAGCCAGATCATCGATATAAACCGTGGCGAAATCCCCTGTACCATCATCTAATGCAATATTTAATGCTCTAATTAAAGCTGCAGAACTTATCTTCGTCCCGTAGGGAACGCGCTGAAACTGATACAAGCTGTACTTATGACTAAATGCTGTAGAGGCCTGTCCTCTACTCTCAAAGGAATCTGCCAAGAACTACTTCTTAAATCAACAGATGAAAACCATTTTTTACCCTGAAAACCCTGAATTAACTCTTCAATTGTCTGCGATTTTAACTGATCAGCACAAATACGTCTATTCATATCTCTCGCGTCAATACACAGTCTAACGCTACCATCAGTCTTAGGCACAACGATAAAAGAATTTAAATACTGGCTATTAGACACTTCAATTATCCCATCGGCTAATATCGCTTGTATCTGATCGACAACTGTCTTGGCATAATTGTGTGCTACAGCATTCCGTGGCCCGCTGAAAGGACTGTCATCCAGCACCGAAAAAGTATGTTCATAAACATGTGTTTTACGGGGTTTCTGAGAAAAAATCTCAGCGTGTTCACGTAACACTGCCAACAATTCGTCCCTCTGGACTTCCTCTAATTTACTGTTACTCGCAGCTTCAACAAAGGCATCCTTCTGATCCTCTTTCAACCACAATTGGCATAAATTAAACCCCACACTGGGTTTCTCCTCAGATCTAGAAACCTCAATAACACTCCACATAGCACAAACATTCGTTTTATTCTGAATTTCATTTTTCAGTTCGAGTTTGACATACTTATTATCCCACTTCAGATTTACCGTTGCATCTTTGTAATCTAACTGAGCTGATTTCAAACTCAACCAGTCACATCCCAAGATGAGATCAAATACCAGGTGAGGAATAACCAAACATACCTGTACTGAAATTAAACACTCTATACAAATCGTCACCGCGACTTGCTTGCGGATTTGTTTCGACTTTTTACCCACAGCTGTAATAATGAATGTTGACTTAACAGGCATCTCTTCCATCGTAATACCCTGTTTAACCGAAGAGTCATACCATTCTGAGCTAATACATGATTTCTTACTTCCTGTATCAATTAACGCATTAACATACGCCCCCATACTTCTAATTGAACCACAGAATTAACCACTTCCACCCGAATCTAAATAATTATGATTTGGTTCACACATAAGATCTTCCTTAACATCTAGGTCATATGGCAATAGTTTCATAACACTGTTTCTAACTACTTCCTGGTAAGGCTGGAATTCTGACCCATCATTACAGCCTGCATTTAGTGTAAAGGTTGCGATGGTGTACCTACACTTGGCTCGTTAGTAAATTGTCCTATGACTTGTTGGGCATTTCCCGTTCTATTTTCAGGTGCTCCACCCCTACCGTTATTCCTTGGCTGAAACTGATTACGATTCTCATAGCTTTGCTGTCTCCTATTGTCCCTTGGTTCACTATGAGGAACAAAATTATGCGAGTTTCCTGTTCTATGCCCGATGTTTCCTACTGCATCAAAACTCCCTAGTAACTGCTCTATTTCCTGAATAGATTTAATACTTTTCATACACGCTGCTTCGCGTACCCTGTACGGAAAATCTCCGTCTAAATTCTGGCAAATCATAACATGTGACAAGAAATACCCAGTCATAGAGACGCCTTCATTATGTTTGAACTTCCCAAATACTACCCTTTCTCTTTCACGGCTTTGAACGTTTTCATTCCAATATTTGTCCGTGAACTTCGTCTTAAATTCCTTCAGACTGTTCATGTTATTTTTATAGACTGAAAACCAGGAAAGCGTCTCTCCCACAAAAGCATGACCAATAATGTCGATCGCCCCTTCCAAGTCCATAAACCCTTCCTCAATCCGTTTCCCAAACCGTTTTTCAACTATTTTCAGAAATTCTAGTGGGTTAGTTTGTTTCCCATTGAACTTCGGTAATTCGATTTCCTTACTGTAAATCCCTCCATTACTCTGCCTCTCGGTGTTACCTTGCCTTTCTCTTACTTCTCGTCGTATGCGTGCTTCTGCCATCCTATGCGGTTCTCTACATCTTTATCTCTTCTTTCAATTTAATTCACTACAGTGTTCTGTTTTCCTTTCATCGTCTTAATTTCCACTGTATTGCCTTCTACCATCGCAAACTTTTCTCTTTGTTCCCTAGTGTTGTCTTCTATTATACACTTAACGGTATCGATATTGTTTTGTACCTGCTCCTTAAATTCTCTTGTTTCTTCCTTTTGGGTCTCCACTTTATCATTAATACTTGTCACCTGTGTCTCTGACTCTTTCTGGTGTTGTTGCTTTATTTTCCATTAATCCCTACAACTCACTCCTCTGCTCTACAAATTTCTTTTCTACCTCTTGTTTGTTTTGCTTAGTAGTCTCTTTCTGCTCCTGTATCTGCTTCTTAAAACTTTCATTTTGTTTAAATAATTCTTGTAACTGTTTGCTGTGTTCGTCCATCTTTTTTTTAGCTTCGACCTTGTGTTCATTCATTGCCTTACTTAATTCTCGTTTAGTTTGTTCTACTTCATTTTTAATTTCTGATTTAGTTTGTTCTACTTCATTTTTAATTTCTGGTTTAGTTTATTCCACATCTGTTTTAATTTGTTCCAATTCCTTTTTTACTTGAGATTTATTTTGTTCCATTTCATTTTTTATTTCAGATTTACTATCCTCTATTTTACTTAATATTAACTGCATCATTTCAAGTAACTGATTATTATTACTCTCATTGTTAGGGCTAACCTCCGCTTCACCCCCATCGTACTATCGTCTGAATCTAACGTAATTTCGTCATTCCTACTCTTATTTCCTTCGCTATCTTCGCTCCTAACATCTGTTTCTACCTCTACACACTTATCTACCTCTTCTTTAGAATTACTTAAAGTACTACCCTTCAGCACGTGCCCACTACGCAGCGTCATGTCTTTCTCTTCTTGCTCAGCCATGCTACCCCCAAAATCGAACACACAAGAAAAATATACTGTGGATACACAACAGTTACCCCCAAAATACTGATTCTAGCCGTTCTATACGAGTGCTTAATGATTTACGAGCCCCACACTTGCGGCGACAATATGTGATGTACCCGCTCTGCCCACAGATGTGTGACAAAATTATAACGTGTCAGGTCACCTTAATGTTAATAAAAATAAGCAATATATCATTGTTTCTCCATAAACAATATCCCATGGGCACCAGCCTTCAAGCTTATGGCTTGAAAACGAAAGTTGATAACCAATAATAATAATAATAATAATAATAATAATAATAATAATAATAATAATAATAATAATAATAATAATAATAATAATAATAATAATAATACGTAATGAGACTCTAAAAACTCCCAGGGGTGGGGTGACGGAACACTATCCATTAAGTACACTAACTTGGAATTTAAGGATCATTAATAATAATTTCAGAAAATACAAATTAAAACAGCTATTTATTAAGATGAAAAACGTCACGTAACGGCGTATTAACGAAATCAGAACTTACGGAAGCAAAAGAAAAATTGAATGAAATGAACTCTAGGAACATGAATTGTAACGCGTAGACTTGCAGTAATTTATGCCATTAGCTCACCATTTATAGACTCTGTTATGTAGAAGCTGATGATTGACGGATCTATCGTACCGGCGGCGTCATCTCTTGTGGATTCCAGTCTTACTTCTGCTTTTCCTGCCTTTAACACTTCCTACTGTACTCCTTACATAAAGTCGTAATGAGTCCTAATTTTAAAAGCAAAACCACCATGGGTTATATTCATTGAGAGAATACAATTGTATTCTTGCGTATTATGGAACAGTAGCGTAACTAAATTCATAACAACAGCTCTCCTGCCCTATACCAGTCAAAACCGGTCTCCCGTTGACTTTACCTCTCGTCATTGAGTTAACAGGTCCCAATGAGAGTAACTTTTGAGTAGTATACTACTCAGATGCGAAGTGAAATACGTTAAATCATCTCCGATGTGCAGACGTAGAATCGTCGTAAGAGTGTTTTCAAACTGTCCGCCACCACATTTCAAAGGTAAGTAGCTAAAGAGGGCAGCACTGAGCTTTGCGATGCAAGATGGCGGATAACAGCTTATCAAATAGAATTTTTCAAATAGTCCGCCACCACATGTTAAAGGTAAGTAGCTAAAGAGGGCAGCACTATGGTTAGCGATGCAAGATGGCGGATGACAGCTGTTACGTAGAAACTACCCAGTACTACTATACAGATAGCAGCACGGTGCTCTGTTGATTAAAGATGGCGGATGACAGCTGTCAAGATAAAGCACGTGGGTTTGTTTCCAAATAAGAGCACGTGGAATTTTTCAAATTGCCGCCACCACATTTCAACTAAAGAGTGCAGCACAGAGGTTAGCGATGCAAGATGGCTGAAAAAATCACGTGGCTTTGTTTACTAATTCAGCTAGTAGCTAAAGAGTGTAGCACTGAGGTTTGTGATGCAAGATGGCGGATGACAGCTGTCAAAAAAGCACGTGAGTTTGTAAAGCACGTGGAATTTACCGCCACCACATTTCAAAGGTATGTAGCTAAAGAGTGCAGCACGGTGCTCTCTTGATTAAAGATGGCGGATGACAGCTGTCACATGGAATTTGCCGCCACCACATTTCAAACCTAAGTAGCTAAAGAGTGTAGCACGGTGCTTTCTTGATTAAAGATGGCGGATGACAGCTAACGGAACTTTACAAATTGCCCGCTACTACGTGCTTAAGGTAGTAGCCATAAAGAGGGCAGCACGGTGTTCTGTTGATTAAAGATGGCGGATGACAGCTGATGAAATTGCCCGCATTATAGCAGCACGGTGCTCTCTTTATTAAAGATGGCGGATGGCAGCTGTCAAAAGAGCACGTGGCTTTGTTTACCGATTTAAATCTCGCGCTAGTAAAGTTAAGTTGGCAGCATTGAAGTTTAGGCCCGTCAAGATGGCAGCACTGAGGTTAGCGATGCGTTGTTGTCGATGATAGCTCTCAAAAAGCACGTGGCTGTCAAAAAGCACGTAGATTTGTTTACCGATTCAAATTGCGCGCTAGTGACGTTAAGTTGGCAGCATTGAGGTTTAGGCCCGTTAAGATGGCAGCACTGAGGTTAGCGATGCGTTGTTGTCGATGATAGCTGTGAAAAAGCACGTGGCTTTGTTTACCAATTCAAATTTCCCGCGTGAGGAGGAGCGGGCCCCTGGAAGGCCTCCCGTGTGGCGGTGGTGGAGCGGGCCCCTGGGAGCCCGGTGGCGGTGGCGGCGGCCGAATCCCTGTATTTAACTACTCTGCTCCATTCTGTGCCCCACTCGATTTTATCAATGGGCATTTATTGCGCAGATGTTCCGTCGAACCACAAGCATAACATTTGCGGGTGGTGAAAGTTCGGCGAGGTGGAGGCCGAAAACTATTACAAGACGAAGGGGGCTCCTTAGCGACTCGTAAGTTGTCGGCATACCTTACTCCTTCGGCTGAAACAGCCATAGCCTCTAACTCTGAAAAGGTTTGAGGACGAGAGGAAAAACATAGGTAAGACCTATAAGGCGGAGAGATGCCTTCGACAATAGTTTGCACGATCTGATCTTCAGAAAAATGAAGGGCGAACACCCGGGTATAAAACTTGATTACTTGGATGAAATCGCCAAGATTCTCATCCAGATATTGTACCCTAAAATAGAACTTTTGAATCAATGATGGCATTGCTCTAGCCGGAATGAAATACGCCAGGAGGTGGGCATGGAAGTCTTCTATGGATGATCGTTCGGCTATGGCCTTAACTACCCCACGGAATATGGCTACATGATTTGATGAATTTGAGAATGAGAGAGGGAAAACACTAGTGCGTGATCTTAAAATTCAACTAAGAATATGAGGAATGAAATGACTTCGTTAGTAGAGTTCACTGAAAATTTAGAAATTCCATTAAGCAACATGGCCAATGGATGAGGCAGACTACTGAAACCAGGTGACACAATAGGTGACGGCATAGAGGGTTGAGAGGTCTCAAACACAGCATTATTCAAAACGAAAGGTAGAATTTGTCTAGGATGACCAGACCCAGCTTCCACTGGGGCAAAAGTTTGTTAAGTTCCTACCAATTTCCTACTTTCTACAGCTTTAGAAGAATCCTCCTCAGTAGGCAAGGGAATTGGTCCGTTTTGGGAGCAGCTGCCCCAGTCAACAATTGACTAACTCTATTTGACATTTCCGATAGATGTTCTACCAAATTGCTAGCCTCCTTAGCATGGTCCTCTTTCAACTTTAGAGACAATAGGTCCCTAGCCCTGTTATAAAAATGAAACAGTCTAGTCTGTACTCTCTTAGGTTGGTTAGCAGATGGATCGCTTACTTCAAAAAAGCTCACTACAGATGCTAGCTTGTGGTATTGTCAGTGATGGTGGATAGAGCCTCATCAATTTCTTTTTCCCCAAACATTGGTAGTTCTAATGACTCTTTAATTTTGGCAATATCTGTCACAACCGTGCCTCCAGATTGGACATTTCTAATAAGAAGTTAATAGATTAATTCCTCCTTGCGCAAGTACCCAGGAGCGAGGACTTCGCGAGGACCAGACATGTTAACAGAACAGTTACTAATTTGGAAAAATTCCCAGCGACCGAAAACATTCTTAGAGTTCGAAACAGATCCTACCTTTAGCAGTCAAAAGGACTTAATTTAGACCCATTCAACCACGCTCTGCGACCACTTGTTACGGATATATCTGTGGAACGCAGAGGTGAAAGAAGGTGCTGGGTAGAATGGGTCTAACTACAATATAAAAAATTAATTTAAAACTTTAACATAGGATTTATTTCTTTTCAAAAAACAAACTTAACAACTTTTCACATAGTGAAATAATAAAGTGACAGATACAAATATTAATCTAGAAAACAAGAATTGGAAAACCGAAGATTAGGGAATTTTACAGATTTGGGGCTTCAAGCCATTAGTTTACAAATTCTGAGATACCAGATTCAGTTTACAAAATTTTGCACAATCTCAATGTTTAGACAAGAACTGGAATATTCCAATTTAAGAGCACTTTGCTCCAACCACTCTACAGCCTTCCAGAGGCGCACCTCAATATTTCAGTTGAACACAGAAAAGACCTTACATGCTCTCCAACTTTAACTAATCACTTACAGCTCGCTTAGGACAACCTTACACACACCCTTACAATCTCTGGGCCTGGAAAGAAGAACAGGTTAAATTACTGGGCCGAACACAAAATGGCAGGAGGCGTACACTTGGTCTCCTAGAAACTTTAAAATGAAACCCTAATTGGGGTCTCGGCCCGATGATACAGAGGCTAATACCAAGATACTGAGGTGACTAGAATGAAGGTTAATTTTAACATCTTACCAAAGGAGAAAAGTTACAAGATCATAGTCACCTCAAATTGAATTGAAGAGGAACTCAAGAGGGTAACGCACTCTCTGTCCCCGATTTACAGTTTTAAGAATTAATGAAAGTTTACATTAGCCGAAAGAAGGTTTACATTTTGGAAATCAGGAGTTTACATAATTAGAAATCTGAACCTTCCCCTCGTGTATGTCTCCGGAGGTAGCTTCAGAAAAATAAGCCTGGTGGACATTAACTTGGCTGCTGGACTGCCTGACGAAGAATGAGGCGCTCCGTCTCCTGTCTTAACACACACACTCAGAAATTCGGTGATCAATCGACAAGGTAGCCAGAAAAGCCGCGGTTTATATACACGAGGGGACGGTTCTAGAGGATTCTGGACTAATCCGGACACACCCTCTCAATTTTATTGGCTTAATCAAAAGTTACACCCAAAGAACAAACAAGAAGCCTGAAAAATAATTACAGAAAATTCCTATTGGCGAGATTCAAAACTGGTGGAATGAGAAAGAAGTGTTGCAAACTTTAAGACATAAAAGAACTGAAAGTTAATTTAATTGAGAAAACCCATAAACACAAAATTTCCGTCAATAACAAATTCTTTTACCTTGCACCAGAGTGCATGACCTCAGTTTTGGTAATGACATCTATGGGGAAATGTCCAAACTTCTTGAAGTAAACAAACCAGAAGCAAATAAATCGAGTCAGTTTAGGCAACTTCACAATAACACAGTTATTCAATACTTCAGTAGCGACATCTTCTGATTAATGTCGCAACTTCATGTAGTAACAATTTCACGTTTTGTTCGATGGAGAGAGAGTTCTTTATTGGAGCTTCTTTCGAATGAACAGGGTTGAGGTGGACCTCCCGGTACAATAAAAATTCACATTTTTTTAAAAAAAATGTATAAACTATATAGCATAGCACACAACGTTTTGCACATTATATGTAATATAAAGCATAGAAACTACTGTATATAGAGTAACTTATTTTATGCTTTTTTTTGTAATGCATATAAAAGTGGTTGATTTCATATATATGTCTTTCTTGTGACTTATTATCTAGAACAAGTCTTAACTTAGAATAATCCTTGTACAGAATCTATTCAAGAACGGTTTACTTCCACAGTGCGTGTTATGTACTACTCTTTCTTTGGCTGTGTTTATTGGATGTAAGTGTAAACGAAGTGATCCAAATAGCCAAAAGTGCATTGTTACTTAGAAACAGTGATGTTAGATAAAACTTTTCAAGTATACTTTGTGTGTGTGTGTGTGTGTGTGTGTGTGTGTGTGTGTGTGTGTGTGTGTGTGTGTGTGTGTGTGTAATATAGCATTGTAAATTGAAAACGAACAGTTATATAGTATGAAGCTATAAATACGATTTTTTTCATTTATATAAAACTGGCAATTTATCAACTTTTGTGTTATAATTGTTTTAATAGTCTCACAAGCAATTTTGTATTTATTGGGATTGTAATTTTTTTCCCAAACAAGAGTTGTTTAAATTTTCTAATTAAAGAAAGTTAAAAGCAGTGGCTGAAGTGGAGGGCTGTGAGAAGAATTGGAAGGATCTGTGGAAAATGTCAAAGAACCGTTTGAATTTTAAAAAATGGGGCTAACTGAGTTTATTAAAAACAAAATATGCTTTTGTTGGCAAAAAAATTGTAAACTGAAATTATCAAGGTTGTAATTCTTCTTAAATAACTTTAAAAAGTCATAGCATTAGGTACCGGAATGTTACTGATAGTTATAATGAATGTACTGGAAATATACTGTAATTTTGAAAATGCAATTGTGTAGACACCTGCTATGTTCTCCAAAAATTGGGAGGACTGTTGCCCCCCCTTGCCCCTCCTCTTAATCACCGCTACTCATGACACCAGGTTTGACTTATGAAACGATCAGGGACGAAATCTCAAAGGACACATCATCTAGTAATGTGGAATCAATCAGTCACTACTGCTTTGCATTTAGGGCAGTCGCCCAGGTGGCAGATTCCATATCTGTTGTTTTCCTAGTCTTTTCTTGAAAGATTTCATAGAAATTTGAAATATATTGAACATCTCCCTTCGTAAGTTGTTCAAATCCCGAATTCCCCTTCCTAAAAACGAATATTTGCCACAATTGGTCCTCTTGAATTCCAACTTTATCTTCATTTTGTGATCTTTCCTACTTTTTAAAGATACCACGCAAAAGTATTCGCCTAATAATGTCATTCCACTCCATCTCTCCACTGACAGCTCAGAACATACCTCTTAGTCGAGCAACTCGTCTCTTTTCCCAGCCCAAACTTTGCAACATTTTTGCAACGCTACTCTTGTCGGAAATCACCCAGAACATTTAATGGGCTGGATTGTTTCCAGTTCTTGAATCAAGTAATCCTGGTGAGGATCCCGTACAATGGAACCATACTCTCGTTGGGGTCTTACCAGAGACTTATATGCCCTCTCCTTTACATCCTTACAACCCCTAAACACCCTCATAACCAGGCGCCGAGATCTGTACTCTTTATTTACAATCCCATTTATGTGATTACCCCAATGCAGGTCTTTCCTTAAATTAACACCTAGGTAATTACAGTGATATTCATAAGGAATGTTCACCGCCATCAACGCAGTAATTAAACCTGAGGGGACTTTCCCTATTTGTGAAACTCACAACCTAACTTTTAACCCCGTTTTATTATCATACCAATGACTGCTGTCCATCTCACAACATTATCGAGGTCATGTTGCAGTTGCTCACAATCCTGCAACTTATTTATTACCCTATACAGAATAACATCTACAAAAAGCCTTATCTATGAATCCACTTCTTTACTAATATCATATATATATATATATAAGAAAACATAAAGGTCCAATAATACTGCCTTGAGGAATTCCCCTCTTAATTATTACAGGATCAGATAAAGCTTCACCTACTCTAATTTTCTGAGATCTATTCTCTAGAAATATAGCAACCCTTTCAGTCACATTTTTTTAGTCCAACTGCACTCATTTTTGCCAGTAGTCTCCCATGATCTACCTCATCAAATGCCTTAGACAGGTCAATCGCGATACAGTCCATTTGACCTTCTGAATTCAAGATATCTGCTATATCTTGCCGGACTCCTACAAGTTGAGCTTCGATGGATAACCTTTCCTAAGCCCAAACTACCTTCTATCGAACCTGTTATTAATTTCGCAAACATGTCTAATATAATCAGAAAGAATGCTTTCCCAAGGCTTACATGCAATGCATGTCAGACTGACTGGCCTGTAATTTTCAGCTTTATGACCATCACCCTTTCCTTTGTACACAGGGGCTACTATAACAACTCTACATGCATTTGGTATATTTCCTTCATGCAAAAAATTATCAAATATGTGCTGATGCTTGTTGTTTAAAGGGGCCTAATATCTAGGTCATCGACCTCTTATGGTGCGAGGTGGAACGAAATTAAATAATTTAACATTTTAAAATGTGTCCACGTTGAAAATAATTTCGAAAAATGACTATGAATTTAAAATAACCAATGGATCTAATTCTAATGCCTTATTTTCTGATAAAATGATAGATTACGGTAGAATAAGGATTGCAATCACATATATAGTTCAAATTAGAAGTTATAATAACACACCAAAATACACAGAGACCAACTAAAACAAGTCAATGGAATAAAACGGTTACCGATACTGTAACAATAAAATAAAACTTTAAAACGAGTTGAAAATACAATTTTGTATACGATAAAACAGGCCACTGTTCCTCAAAGATGACGAGGTCTGCTCACTGCTCGTATTCTCGTGACATGAGGGAGTTTTAGACTACGGCGCAGATCGTCCAGGCCCACGCACCACGCGGTAAGATGACCGCCGCAAGTACACACCGGGGGGATTTCTCCCTTTAGTAAGTAAGAGTGCGTAGCTAAACCGTGGCCTATCCGAAGACGACATAATACTACCGCTTCCCTCCGAGAAGCCCGAAGCCATACCTTCGTAGTTCCTTTTATCGCTCTTAGCTTATTTGGGAGAGTGGTGGCCTGTCACTCTATCTTCCAATGGGACATCACCAAATGTCTCAGCTGAGAGCGAATATCACTTACTGGAACCTTGTGAGGAAACGGGGGCAATGTAACAGCCTCCTTGGCAGCCTTATCCGCTAATTCGTTTCCCGCTATACCCATGTGACTCGGGAGCAATATGAACGTGATTCTTGGTGTTAGCACTCGCAACACCCGGCCAACAGGTCCTGGATACGCTGCACCAGAGCTGCTGTGTTCACACATTCGACAGTGATAGGAAGAGCCGCTCCATCGTACCCACCTTGAAATGAACAAAATGAAGCAACAGGCTCGACGCTACGTCTATTGACACCGACATTGAACGACTTGTTCGAGCTTGTCCAACTTGTGCATCTGTGAAGGAAAGTCCACCGAAGGCACCTTTGCACCCATGGATGGAACCAGAAAGCAGCGAGTGCACAGCAAAACCACTACTACTTGGTTATGATCGAGGCCAAATCCATATGGGATGAAATTCTGACATGCACATCATCACCAGCACCTGCTATAGGAAGTGTCCTCAAGAAATGGTTTCCCGGATGTAATTGTCTCAGGCAAAGCGAAAACTTTCAGAACTTTTGTAAAGCTGCGGGTATCTTCCAAAAGTTCATCGTGCCAGGTCATCCTGCTACTAGCTGCTATGGCTGATGAAACTTTGTCAATTCGCCAGAAAGTATCAATCAATCAATCAATCAATCAATCAATACTGATCTGCATTTAGGGCAGTCGCCCAGGTGGCAGATTCCCTATCTGTTGCTTTCCTAGCCTTTTCCGAAATGATTTCAAAGAAATTGGAAATTTATTGAACATTTCCCTTGGTAAGTTATTCCAATCCCTAACTCCCCTTCCTATAAATTAATATTTGCCCCAGTTTGTCCTCTTGAATTCCAACTTTATCTTCATATTGTGATCTTTCCTACTTTTATAAACGCCATTCAAACTTATTCGTCTACTAATGTCATTCCACGCCAACTCTCCGCTGACAGCTCGGAACATACCACTTAGTCGAGCAGCTCTTCTTCTTTCCCTCAATTCTTCCCAACCCAAACATTGCAACATTTTTGTAACGCTACTCTTTTGTCGGAAATCACCCAGAACAAATCGAGCTGCTTTTCTTTGGATTTTTTCCAGTTCTTGAATCAGGTAATCCTGGTGAGGGTCCCATACACTGGAACCATACTCTAGTTGGGGTCTTACCAGAGACTTATATGCCCTCTCCTTTACATCCTTACTACAACCCCTAAACACCCTCATAACCATGTGCAGAGATCTGTACCCTTTATTTACAATCCCATTTATGTGATTACCCCAATGAAGATCTTTCCTTATATTAACACCTAGCTACTTACAATGATCCCCAAAAGGAACTTTCACACCATCAACGCAGTAATTAAAACTGAGAGGACTCTTCCTATTTGTGAAACTCACAACCTGACTTTTAACCCCGTTTATCATTATACCATTGCCTGCTGTCCATCTCACAATATTTTCGAGGTCACGTTGCAGTTGCTCACAATCTTGTAACTTATTTATCACTCTATAGGGAATAACATCATCCGCAAAAAGCCTTACCTCCGATTCCACTCCTTTACTCATATCATTTATATATATAAGAAAACATAAAGGTCCGATAATACTGCCTAGAGGAATTCCCCTCTTAATTATTACAGGGTCAGATAAAGCTTCACCTACCCTAATTCTCTGAGATCTATTTTCTAGAAATATAGCAACCCATTCAGTCACTCTTTTGTCTAGTCCAATTGCACTCATTTTTGCCAGTAGTATCCCATGATCCACCCTATCAAATGCTTTAGACAGGTCAATCGCAATACAGTCCATTTGACCTCCAGAATCCAAGATATCTGCTATATCTTGCTGGAATCCTACAAGTTGAGCTTCAGTGGAATAACCTTTCCTAAAACCGAATTGCCTTCTATCGAACCAGTTATTAATTTCGCAAACATGTCTAATATAATCAGAAAGAATGCCTTCCCAAAGCTTCCATACAATGCATGTCAAACTTACTGGCCTGTAATTTTCAGCTTTATGTCTATCACCCTTTCCTTTATACACAGGGGCTACTATAGCAACTCTCCATTCATCTGGTATAGCTCCTTCGGCCAAACAATAATCAAATAAGTACTTCAGATATGGTACTATATCCCAACCCATTGTCTTTAGTATATCCCCAGAAATCTGATCAATTCCAGCCGCTTTTCTAGTTTTCAACTTTTGTATCTTATTGTAAATGTCATTGTTATCATATGTAAATTTTATTACTTCTTTGGCCTTAGTCTCCTCCTTTATATCGATATTTTCCTTGTAACCAACAATCTTTACATACTGCTGACTGAATACTTCTGCCTTTTGAAGATCCTCATATACACACTCCCCTGGTTCATTAATTATTCCTGGAATGTCCTTCTTGGAACCTGTTTCTGCCTTAAAATACCTATACATACCCCTCCATTTTTCACTAAAATTCGTATGACTGCCAATCATGCTTGCCATCATGTTATCCTTAGCTGCCTTCTTTGCTAGATTCAATTTTCTAGTAAGTTCTTTCAATTTCTCCTTACTTCCACAGCCATTTCTAACTCTATTTCTTTCCAGTCTGCACCTCCTTCTTAGTCTCTTTATTTCTCTATTATAATAAGGTGGGTCTTTACCATTCCTTACCACCCTTAATGGTACAAACCTGTTTTCGCATTCCTCAACAATTTCTTTAAACCCATCCCAGAGTCTGTTTACATTTTTATTTACCGTTTTCCACCGATCACAATTACTTTTTAGAAACTGCCTCATGACTGCTTTATCAGCCATATGGTACTGCCTAACAGTCCTCCTTTTAAGACCTTCCTTTCTATCACATTTATTTTTAACTACCACAAAAACAGCGTCATGATCACTAATACCATCTATTACTTCAGTTTCCCTATAGAGCTCATCTGGTTTTATCAGCACGACATCCAGGATATTTTTCCCTCTGGTTGGTTCCATCACTTTCTGAATCAGCTGTCCTTCCCATATTAACTTATTTGCCATTTGTTGGTCATGCTTCCTGTCGTTCGCATTTCCTTCCCAATTGACATCTGGCAAATTCAGATCTCCCGCTACAATCACATTTCTTTCCATGTCGTTTCCCACATAGCTGACTATCCTATCAAATAATTCCGAATCCGCGTCAGTGCTACCCTTTCCCGATCTGTACACTCCAAATATATCAAGTTGCCTATTATCTTTAGAAATGAGCCTTACACCTAGAATTTCATGTGTCTCATCTTTAAATTTTTCGTAGCTTACAAATTCTTCTTTCACCAGAATGAACACTCCCCCTCCCACCATTCCTATCCTATCTCCACGATACACTCTCCAGTGGCGTGAGAAAATTTCTGCATCCATTATATCATTTCTCAGCCATGATTCAACTCCTATTACAATATCTGGTAAATATATATCTATTAAATTACTTAATTCTATTCCTTTCTTTACAACACTTCTACAGTTCAACAGTAACAAGTTTATGTCATCCCTACTTGATTTCCAGTTCCCTGTTCCCTTATCACCGCTCCCTAGGCCATCCCGTTTCCCTGAATGTACCTCCCTATTACCCTTCCAAACAAATTTCCTAACTTATACGTACCACTGCGGTTTAAATGAAGGCCATCTGAGCGCAGATTCCTATCTCCTACCCACCAATTAGGATCTAGAAATTTCACTCCCAGTTTCCCACATACCCACTCCATAGTCTCATTTAAATCCCCAATCACCCTCCAGTCGGTATCCCTTCTACACAGTATTCCACTAATAACAATCTCCGCTTTCTTAAACTTCACCCGTGCTGCATTACCAGATCCCACACATCTCCAACTATGTTGGTACTTATATCAGCTTGCCTTACGTTGTTGGTACCAACGTGAAACACTACCACCTTCTCCTTCCCCTCCTCCCTCTCTTCTACTTTCCTCAACATCTGCCTCAACCTAATTCCTGGATAACACTCTACCCTGGTACCATTTCCTCCACACACTTTCCCCACGTGTCTAACGATGGAATCCCCCATGACCAGAGCCTCAACCCTACCCTACTCATTTGATCCCCTCCCCTCCTGGTCAGCCCTATCTTTCCTGATAGCTGCAGAAGCTACTTGCTCCTCCCTTTTCTCCTTCCCATGACCCTTTTCCACCTGTCTTTTCCTATCCTCTACTCTACGTTTTCCTTTCCTACCTTTTCCCTTCCTCCTACTTCCACACATCTCACCAACAGTTCCCTGTCCCTCGTCTTCCCTCTGTGAAATACGTGAAATACATTTCCGTTATAGAGCAACGCCACTGGCTTGCGGTAAATCACCGTCTGAACTGTCACACTGGATGCCTTTATACCTGTACATGTTGAAAAATCACAAATGTCCATAACAGATGGTTCGACAATTAAGCGTGGGAGACCCTGTAATGGCTCGCTACTTCTCCAATAATAAAGTTTCATGGAAAGCAGGATGTGTCATCCGAAACTATGCCCTTCTCGATCACCTAGTCAAACTGGACAACGATTTCATTTTCAAAAGACACATTGATTAGCTGCGCGGGATAAATGTGGAAAAGAAATTGGTGTCGTTTGCTCCAGACACTCCAGGAGATCCAGAAATGAAGAACCAGCCGTCCTCACAACACATCCAGGGTTAGTTTTCCCTCGGGACTCGGCGAGGAATCCCACCTCTACCTCCTCAAGTGCACTGTCCTGGAGAGTGAGACTTCGCGTTGGGATACAACTAGAGGGGAGGACCAGTACATCGCCCAGCTGGCCTCATCTGCTGTGCTGAACATGGACCTTGTGGGGGTATGGGAAGTTTGGAAGGGATGGACATGGAAGAGCAAAGGAAGTGGCCGTGGCCTTAAGTTAGGTACCATCCCGCCATTTGACTGGAGGAGAAGTGGAAAACGACGGAAAACCTCTTCGGGTATTACTGAGGTGGGAATGGACCCCCCCTTCTACTCAGTTGACCTCCCGAGGATGAGTGGATCCCGTTCTAGCCCTCATCACTTTTCTCGTAGCAGAGCCGAATATCGAACCCGGTCCTCCGGGCATGGCAGCTAATCACACTATCCACTGCACCGCAGAGGTGGACTATAATAAATTGTTATTTTATAATGTACTAGCATCTCTACCCGTTCTTCGCATGGTAATTTGTAAGGGATTATATGAAGGTTACGGTTTCAGATCCTGTCACGGTCACGACTCATTTTTTGCACCTCCTGTGGGTGGAGGACGCAGACGAAGAATACACTCACGGTATCCCCTGCCTGTCGTAAGAGGCGACTTAAAGGGGCGACCAAGGGATGATTATATTAGAACCATGAAACTCCTTGTGATTAGTACCACCATGCAGGGAACACCATGGGTCGCTTTTACTTGCGCGTAGTACCACTATGTTAGGTACCAAATAGGTTTGTGATTACTAGCAAACAAGGGCGCGAAGGCTTTTACAGCACCTGTGATTAGTAGCACTATATGAGCGACACCATGGGATGACGGAACCCATGGTTCTGGCTTGCCTATGATTAGATGATTAGTACCCACTATATGAGGAACACCACGAGTCCCTGTGGTTAGTACACTTAGGTGATGAACACCGTACGTTTGCGTTGCCTGCCAATGGCGCCGAAATGTGCGAAACACAGTAGGTCTGTAATACATGTGTGAATTTCATTACCCTTGAGTAGTACCATAATGTGTGGAACACCGCGAGTCTACGCTACTCTTGATTAGTACCACAACATGACAAATACCTTAGTTCTACTTTTCTAGCGATACGTACCATTATGAGGGGCCGATGCGTTGGATTTTGGATTCCTTTCGTCTACAAGCATCATCGATTCAGTATCGTGCTATAGAAGCAGTCCCTTGGTCAGTAATATCATTGTTCTACGCCAGCTTTTGTGCATGTGAGGCACTGTGGTTCGGTTCCAATGATCGTTTTAAATTCATACCCATCCATCCATTCATTCTTCGTCCTCACGTTTTGAATTGTGGTCAGTGGAGGATTTTGGATTTTTAATGTGTCATTTCATTTCGTCTCATTTCGTAACATTAGGGGCCGGTGACCTAGAAGTTAGGCCCTTTAAACAACAAGCATCAATCAATCAAACATTATTTTTTTGCTACGAAGGAATAATTTTCTGACAGGTACGTGTTCATGCTCACTAGAAAGCAGACTGTTGATAGCCAAGCGTCACACGGATTTGTGTTGAATTTGAACCTTAAGGATGTGACTTGACGCTTCAGAAGTCTTATATGGTGTGAGTGATAGGTTTCGAGTATGATACGGTAATGGGAAATGGTATGTCCCCTACAATATAAAAAATGACATTAAACAATTATAGTGGTTCTCAAGGGGATGCAATATATTTTAAAATATGATCAGAATGAGGTTGTAACCTATTCAGGATTTGGGGTCATAAGTACTCATATATGTACACGGTTGTTATTGTCAGTTACACTTAACCAAAACGCACACGCAGGGTAACGCTGTTGTTCGTATCCCACTATGTGGCGATTCTTCCTTTTCGAACTGCCCTACAATCAGTTGATCGTGATGTTGGCCTCGCACTATTCGCACTCTATGATCATTAATGTTATAAGCTTTCAGCTAACAGTCTTTAATTTTGCACTAGTGATTCTAAGGTAGTATTTACAACATTTTTCGTCATTCGAGGGGCGTGCCCCCTTGCTTACGTGACCACTGAAAACATGGCGGACGTTCGTTCAATAAACTACAGCCAGGCAGCGCTTCCGCCTCTCTATGTTATTCTAGCTCGTTGAGCTAGGCCAAGCCATAGCCATCTTGATACGGAAGTCTGCTACCAAGAGTTGTGACGTCACACACTTAGTGCTAAGTCTTCGTTGTCGCGTGGAATTCCTATACTACTGATACGATACTTCTTATCATAATATAGCAAAAGAATTGCAATAATAAGCCTATAAACACACAAAATTGAAGAAACATTATCAAAAGAATTTACATACAAATACAGGATATATATACACTCAACATATGTTGCATATTAAAAATATTCGAATGAAGGCTACTCAACTGGACTGTACGATGGTAGTCACTAGGCAAATTCTTCTCTCTAAAAATAATGTCATTGTTTTATGCTTGTTCGAGCACATGTTGTTAATTATTTACCAATAATCGTTAAAACGTATTTCCCAAAATATTAGGCACAAAATTAGTTAATTCTACACCACGTACCCACGCTTGTCACCGAAAGTGGCCAGGTTCTTCAACTTTCATTTTCAAAACATCCCTATGCTTTCCGCTGTGTTGTGACATTATGATGATTATTATCTGCGTAACTTTTCTGGATAGATTTACACCCTAGTACTGAATTGGTCGACCTCGGCAATCTTCGAGATTCGTACTGGCAACCTTTGAACACAAACTATGAATCGCTTATGCATCGCTGTGCGACATCTGGCGTATCCTTTACGTACTAGTACTGTTGTTATTTACGCAGCAAAGCCAAACTATAGAATTCACTCTAGGAATAAAATTCGCATCGAGAAATGTTATATAATGAGTGTGTGACACAGTTGTTGGCTTAAGATAACAAAGGTTTAACAAAATTCATATCGATCGATCATATTATCGATTCAATTCTGATTTCATTTCCATTCAGTTGGCAGTACTACTGGAACCGGAATTGCTCCCTCCTTACTCCTCAAACCCGTACACAAATCTATCGATAAAAAGTGCGCAGATAATACCCAGCATCATCAGTTAATTTTGGTCTTTTCGCCGTGTCTACCCGAATTATATGATTTTCAGAAAAATCATAATTAAATCATAATTAAAGAAATAAACGATAAGCTTTAAAGTCATCGTCATCATCTGTTTACCCTCCAGGTTCGGTTTTTCCCTCGGACACAGCGAGGGATCCCACCTCTACCGCGTCAAGGGCAGTGTCCTGGAGCTTCAGACTCTTGGTCGGGGATACAACTGGGGAGAAGGACCAGTACCTCGCCCAGGCTGCCTCACCTGCTATGCTGAACAGGGGCCTTGCGGGGGATGGGGAAGATTGGAAGGGATAGACAAGGAAGAGGGAAGGAAGCGGCCGTGTCCTTAAGTTAGGTACCATCCCGGCATTTGCCTGGAGGAAAAGTGGGAAACCACGGAAAACCACTTCCAGGATGGCTGAGGTGGGAATCGAACCCATCTCTACTCAGTTGATCTCCCGAGGCTGAGCGGACCCCGTTCCAGCCCTCGAACCACTTTTTAAATTTCATGGCAGAGCCAGGAATCGAACCCGAGCCTGCCGGTGTGGCAGCTAATCACATTAATCACTACACCACAGATGCGGACGTGGGATGTCGTGCGAATTCACGTTTCTCAGGAAGCGCTTCAGTAAGTTTCCTTACTGTAATACGTTTGAGTTTTTGACGCCGTTTTTTCTTGCTTTCTTGAAAGTGACTAGAAAAAATGCTTTGGGGTATTGTGTTCCACTTTACTTGTTGCGTTTGTTCAGAGGCCGTAGGTGGAATTACAGCGCTCGATCGTTTTCATTTTTTCATTTCCTTGTTAATGTCCTTAAAATGACGAGTAAATGACCTCGATTCAGTGGAACCTTGCTATTTATTTCCGCTGTGCTTAGGATTACATTAAGTTGATGAAAGGCTGATTTGTGACGCAGTTCCCATACCTGGAGTTGCTTGGCAGTTTACGTGATTTTCTCTAATTGTTTTTGTGAATCATATACCTAGCTCGGTGCTACGTGTTTCCTTCATGAATGTATGCTGGAAGCTCAACAAAGTCGAGATAAAATGAGCACAGTTACAGAGTGTAACAGTTCCTGGTCCGAAGTTGTGCGAAATTCTCCCTGCTTCTCGGTTACATATTGACCAATGGAGTGGCGCTGCGACTGAACACTCATGAAACCAATCGTTGATGATACCTTCCCTTATTATCTCATTCTTTTCTTTCTTTGTCCAACCCTTGTCCCGTTTGTCTACGGGGTCAGATGTGAGGTGAGATGAATCTGTCGTGGCGGGTTTTTATGACCGGATGCCCTTCCTGACGTCAACCTCATCAGAGGAGTTAATGAGATGAAATGAATAACGTGATATATGATAGTAGGGAGGGAGAGGGTGAAACCCGGTGCCGGCACATAGCCTACTCATGTCGAATAGTACCAAGGGGTCTGCTGAAGGCTTAACGTCTCCATCCGACAGGCGAATCACCATCAACAGCGTCATGTGCCCTCACTCCATATGAGCACTGTGGAGAGGTTTGGAATTTAATCCAGGCTTTTGGCACGCAATCTAGTGATTATAAATAGTATTCCACCACCTCCCCTACCCTGCCGGTCAACATTCTGACGGTGAAAATGTTTGCGACCAACGGGACTCGAACCGGCTAACCTCGGTGTCAACGCCTTAACGATCATGGCGACCAGGCGGGCTAACCTCTCTTATTATCTGTTCTATCGAAAAGAGTAAAATGGCTCTTAGGTTCTTCCCGTTAACCCACCTTGAAGTAGGGTACAAGTATTCCACGGGACTTGGACTAAAAATCCCATTCGTAAACATGTCCATTAATATCCATCGTATGTAACATATTTTTAACCCTTGTTATGTCCGACTCGTTGGCTGAATGGTCAGCGTATGGCCTTCGGTTCAGAGGGTCCCGGGTTCGATTCCCGGCCGCGTCGGAGATTTTAACCTTCATTGGTTAATTCCAATGGCCCGCGGGCTGGGTGTTTGTGCTGTCCCCAACATCCCTGCAACTCACACACCACACATAACACTATCCTCCACCACAATAACACGCAGTTACCTACACATGCCAGATGCCGCCCACCCTCATTGGAGGGTCTGCCTCACAAGGGCTGCACTCGGCTAGAAATAGCCACACGAAATTAAAATTAACCCTTGTTATGTACAGTCTTTTGAAAGACCTAATTTAACGAATATATTTGGGAATAATCTTCCTATAAACCCTGACTGCAAGTGATACCTTGACGTCATATGCTACCTGATAACACAATCTTGAATAAGTGGATTACAAATACGTAGTTTGTTTGAAATATGTCCAGCAGTTTTCCAGTTTTAGGAACACAGATAGATAACCTCACCAATGCACTGGGTTTGATTCTGTCTCAGTTCGATGATAGGTGAAAAGCTGTCGCTCGTGGAAAGCTGAAAATCTGCAAATTTCGTGTCGGTAGAAATACCTTTACATAAATGAACTCTTCATCATAATCATCATCTGTTTACCCTCCAGGGTCGGCTTTTCCCTCGGACACAGCGAGGGATCCCACCTCTACCGCCTCAAGGGCAGTGTCCTGGAGCTTCAGACTCTTGGTCGGGGATACAACTGGGGAGAATGATTAGTACCTCGCCCAGGCGGCCTCACCTGCTATGCTGAACAGGGGCCTTGTGGGGGGATGGGAAGATTGGAAGGGGTAGGCAAGGAAGAGGGAAGGAAGCGGCCGTGGCCTTACGTTAGGGATCATCCCGTCATTCGCCTGGAGGAGAAGTGGGAAACCACGGAAAACCACTTCGAGGATGGCTGAGGTGGGAATCGAACCCACCTCTACTCAGTTGACCTCCCGAGGCTGAGTGGACCCCGTTCCAGCCCTCATACCACTTTTCAAATTTCGTGGCAGAGCCGGGAATCGAACCCGGGCCTCCGGGGGTGGCAGCTAATCACGCTAACCACTACACCACAGAAGCGGACTAAATGAACTCTTGCGGCACAAAATATTCGGCTCCTCGGTGTCTTCGGAAATCTTGGAACGTAAAACAACATTATTAAAAGCATTCCCAGAGACCTTAGATGCTATCAGCATCGCTCTCGAAATGTCTCTTGGAATCTGTTCGCATTCTAACCGGTCTCATATTCAGATTCACAGTTCCAGTTAACGGTACCGAAGTAGCATTTGCCAAGTGTGAACATCGAAAACCATCTTGAGGGCTACCGACGGTGGGATTCGAACCTACCATATCTCGAATGCGAGCTCACAGCTACGTAACCCTAACCACACGGCCGAGTCGTTCGGTCAGCAGTTTCTTCTTGTTAACAATTATCCCGCTTCAGTTCAGGATCCGCTACGATAATCTTGGAACGCCACTCATCACGGCCCTTCACTAATTGAGGACTTTTTACTTAATAATGCAGTCGATAACGACTCAGTCTGACATATATCTGAGTAAACATGCGGTCAACGTTAAAGATTTCAATAGAACAGCGAAGATGAAGGTTAAAATCCCCGACAAGGCCGGGAATCGAACCCGGGACCCTCTGAACCGAAGGCCAGTACGCCGACCATTCAGCCAACGAGTCGGACACGGAGACAGTGATACTGTACTATAGCGAGTGCAACGGGCTTGAGCGGAAATACAAAGAACTGAAGCGGACGATATTTGAATCTGTAAGTACTATACAAGGAATTTGTTAGTTAAACTTATGAAAGACCTACATGCAAAAAAAAAAAAAAAAAAAAAAAAAAAAAGGCGCAAAATATTGAAGTACAGAGTGAGGTTAATGGAAGAAAGGCCGACTGAAGTGTCCACGGAAGGTAGGCTACATGTCCAACACAGCTGGGTAAATACTGTAAATAGTGCCCTGTGACAACGACCGGCGAAAACTGTTTTCGGAGGTAGTGATCAGCAAAACTGAGAAGCCTGTAGCAGTAGTGGCCGATCCTTAAAGACTGCCGTGACGGTGTCCTCCCTAGAGAACGAAAAGGTTCTTTTATTTTCTCTCGACATTTCAAGGTAAATATTGGACTCGAATAATGCTAAAAGAAATACATTACATTGTAAAGCTGTAAATTCTCATCAATAAGGAAGAGTGTTCGGCGATATCAAACGTAGGTGACTGACTTTCAGCGCGCAGTTCACTAGTAAATGTTTCATGTTGAAGATAAGGCACGGACTATCCAGCTTCCGTTCGACGATATCGTCTGCGTAAGGGGGTTGAGATGTAAGGGGGAAGCGCGCAATGGCCGATTTCGGCGGGAGGAAGGGTGCGGAAGAGGCTTTCACGTGGGCAGAGTCCGTAGCACTAAAGGTGTCCTCACAAAAACCTGACATGCGCCAGCCAAATCTCTACGGTTGCACGCAATAAAATTAAATAATAATCTATTACCTTGTTTGTCCTATTATTTATATTTTAAAAAGAAAAATAATAAACAATTATATTGATGTGTAATATTTGAGACCAGTAATTTTGATTCAAATTGGGTCTTAGCTTGCATCCCGCGTTTCGTGAGGATTGGCAGCAGTGGATTAGTTTGTTTTCTCATGGAAGACTTGAATAAGTGCCGTGTTACTGGTCACAATCACGTTGCTGAAAGATTCCGATTACCGGACCTCAAATTCAGCAGGGGAATAATTTACCTCCCCTTCTGATCATTTTGTCCGGAGGCTATAAGTAGAGCCAGGACCTAGATACAGTATCTCATTGTCATTCGTGTAGCTGCAGTATTAACACGTTAGGAGTGAATTTGGATGTCAGTTTATGAAGTGTTGTGCCATAGAAGAAAAACACATCAGTGCGATCAATATCGCGAAATAAGCCGTGTGGTACAAGAAAAAGTACAATATTTATCAATAGAAGCCTTATCTCGATATTCAATACTACACATATCAACGACAGTCAGTTGCGGCTCATGGTGCAATCGTCAGCGAAAGGGAAAACGCGTCAGGTTATTTAGAAGTGGTGAGACAGCTAATTACATCAAG
The DNA here is from genome assembly GCF_040414725.1 of Anabrus simplex. Classification (NCBI taxonomy): domain Eukaryota; kingdom Metazoa; phylum Arthropoda; class Insecta; order Orthoptera; family Tettigoniidae; genus Anabrus; species Anabrus simplex. The sequence goes on along the minus strand of NC_090268.1, from coordinate 17,259,014 downwards.
TAATTACTAATGACCGATCCAAAGCATTTAAGAGTGAGTGACGTTCAATAAAATTAAATAACTGTTCCTGACAAAATTAGCGTTTGCGTACTCCATGGACACTCGTGGTGATAGACTATGTGATTAATGGGGAAATGAACAGTGATTTCTACAAACTTGCCACTATTTGCATTGATCTATTTAAAATTATCAGTGTATCGTGTCAGCACTAGATCCCTTTTGAAAGTACATAAACAGTGTTTAATAAATCATCATCATCATCATCATCATCATCTGTTTACCCTCCAGGTTCGGTTTTTCCCTCGAACTTAGCGAGGGATCCCACCTCTACCGCCTCAAGGGCAGTGTCCTGGAGCTTCAGACTCTTGGTCTGGGATACAACTGGGGAGTATGGCCAGTACCTCGCCCAGGCGGCCTCACCTGCTATGCTGAACAGGGGCCTTGTGGAGGGATGGGAAGATTGGAAGGGATAGGCAAGGAAGAGGGAAGGAAGCGGCCGTGGCCTTAAGTTAGGTACCACCCCGGCATTCGCCTGGAGGAGAAGTGGGAAACCACGGAAAACCACTTCGAGGATGGCTGAGGTGGGAATCGAACCCACCTCTACTCAGTTGACCTCCCGAGGCTGAGTGGACCCCGTTCCAGCCCTCGTACCACTTTTCAAATTTCGTGGCAGAGCCGGGAATCGAACCCGGGCCTCCGGGGGTGGCAGCTAATCACGCTAACCACTACACCACAAAGGCGGACATTAATAACTGATTTCCCATTTTGCCTGTATGTTTGTGAGTGATCGTCGAACCCCAAGATTTGGAGCCTACAAGAATCGCGTCTAAGTGCCTGCAGTCATTTCTACAGGGAGCGTCCAGAGACTCAACTAAGAAGATCACAGTTCGAGACTTGGATCGTGGTAGTATGGAGAGGAACTAAGGACTATCAAAGAAAAGACCGCTCATCACGAAGGAGTGAAAACCTAAGATGTACCTCGAGATGACGGCAAACCATACCCATCATTTGATAAGTACACATCATTTGAATATATTTTACCACGAGATTTGCATGCCAGTAGCAATTTTTATTTTGTAAATATTAGAATGTTATAATTAATCATTTTAATGTAGGGAACACTATACGGTTGAGACTGGGAAAGATTTATTATTTTAGTTAGAATTTCTAAATGATTTAAGAATAATCATTAATAGTTAGCAGGTTTATTTGCATGAATTATTATATAGATCCCCTTAAGTTCTTAGTGTAGATGAAGCACATATTTGGGAAGAATAGCGATTTAGCGAAACGTATATTTCTTCGTAATGTTATTATCTGGTAAAGATTTTAATAGTAGTTTGAATATAAACTATATGTTTGCTTCAAGGTGATTTAGGTATTATAAATCCCGTATGATAATAGATGATCATTGAAGATGTCCCACACCGAGGTATTATGTAAATTATATAGATATGCGAGAAGAATTAAATAACCTGTAAGAATGGAGTCTTCTCCGTAAATTAATGGAACGGATTTGAGATGCGGTGGTATGATATGGAAGGGTGAAGCTGTAACATGTTATGTTGTTGGAATGATAAAGGATAATAATAATTATGGCTGTTGTGATATATTGAACTGGGCTAAATATATAGCCAAATAATGAATAATAAGAAGTAGTGGCTCTCAAATGAATGCGTACTTGATAACGAGCCGAGATGATATATAAAGGAAAGAAAGAGAAAAAGAAAGAAAGAAAGAACGACGATTTCGATGTGTTTGTAGCCAGAGAGCTGGTCACACAGCTATTGTCATGGTGGACAGTTTTATGATACGTGCAGACTTAGGGTCGAGGAAGACTCTGTAGTTTCCAGCAAAGCTTAATGTTTACTGGCGGGATCCTTTCATTCACCAGAGCAGTCTCAATTCCATTCTAATGATACGTTATGAGTAATGCGGATAATTTTCTGATTTTGCGAAGGATAGATCCCTTCCTATGTTTATGCATTAAATTAGCTCGTGATCGGAATTTTAAATTTTTTACCTTGGAAGCAGGAGGACCTGAGTTCAATTCATGTAGGAACGAAGAATTTATGCTGATACTATGGCTTGATTGAGCCGTATCTTCAAGAAGTATTGTGTGAAATATGTTTGAAATTTTTTATGTAATGTGTTTACGTGTTTTATTGTTCCCCAATGTGTTTTATGGTGATGGGTTCGATTCCAGCGTTGGCTGATTTTTCTTTAAATATAATTTCTTAGGTAAACCCAGGAGACACGTATGTGTTCAGTGTAAATATATAATTGTCATGGTCAAATGGACCATATGTTTGATATGCGGCGATGCAATCTCGTGTGTAAAGTAGATGTACTGGTGATTTCATTCCAAATCATGATGATTAATAATTAATTAAAGATGTGATTAATTTATGTCGATTTATGATAATTAATTAATCAACAGAATGGATGCCAATTAATATCCATTTTTGATTAGCTTATTAAAATATTAGATGCCAATTAATATCATTGTTATAAATAAATAAAATCACGTATCAGTGTGTATTAATCAAATGACTTGAGGTATGCCAAGGACCAACTAAGACTGTGAATAAACTACAAGAACATGAAGGCATACCATGTTTATAATTTTTGCATCAGTCTTGATTGTTTCTTTGCTCATATGTTGAAATATGGCATCATCTCGTGTGGTTTTTATCAGTATAATAAAATGTTTAGAAAAATATATTTGAACGCAGATTCTTCTCATTTAATAGTAGTGTATACCTCTCACATTATAGAGAATCCTACTTTCATTATATTTTATGTAGTGCCTATTTTCTTTTCGAACATTCCATCGCCCGTATGCTTCATGAGTTCAGCCGGTGGCGCAATGAAAGTAGGGAGGACGAGACTTCAAACCTGGTAAGTGACTTCTGAAGGTTCTCATCCAACAATTCCATCTATACATATGTTTGTGAAACCAAATTATGTAATATTGCCCTAAATGACCCAGTATGGGGTACAATACATTGGGTAATAATCTGAGTGGTATATTTTAGACTTAAAATGAATCCTGTGCAGACAGTGAGGCAGAAAACTTATAAATGGTGTATAGTTTCGATGTCCTATAGCACATCGCATACCATCCCAAACGAATTATTTATAAATGTTCCAAAGACGCTAAAACTAGGGAGAAATGGATTTTGGCGAGCCGGAGTAATGCTGGTGATATATAGGAAAAGTCTACAGTTTATTTTTTTAAAGATCATTTTAACGTAAGTTGAATTTGTTTGAATTTTCAATTTCATGTCAGCTGTTCTAGTGGTAACACTTTGAATTTTAATGTTTGATGCTTTAATTAAATGCTTCATTTACATCTTGGAATATGAAAGTAATAAACAGTGCATTAATTAATGCTGCTTATTAAAGTATTCTCCAAACCTAACCTATGTTTTAGGTGATCCATGTCAAGGTAATAAATCAAAGGGATTATGAACCATATTGACAGCTCTAAGTATACCAATTTATCTTGGCATGCGACAGTTATTTATATTTTTATTGAAGAGCTTACATTTGTAAAGAAATTTAGGCTATAGGTAAATACTCTATAATACAACAAAAAATAGGCGTGTACGTCCTAAAAGAAAATAGCGTGAATTTAACAAATGTATATCTCTACACAAAACCAATGCTTGTCTGTTGGGGTCTTATAAGTTAACAACGCTCAATTATAATAATTATCATAATATTAGTGAAATAAATAACATAATTGCACACAGGTGAAAATAGTGATGTTGGTGTTTACAATATTATCCAACTTAGCCTAAGTATTAGGTTATACAAGCCAAGTCAATAAACCGAAGGGTAAAAATACCGGGCGATTTGGCCGTGCGGTTAGGAGCACGCAGTTGTGAGCTCGCATCTGGGAGATAATGGGTTCGAACCCCACTGTCGGCAGCCCTGAAGATGGCTTTCCGTGGTTTCCCATTTTCACACCAGGCAAATGCTTGGGCTGTACCTTAATTAAGGCCACGGCAGCTTCCTTCCCATTCCTAGGCCTTTCCTGTCCCATCGTCGCCATAAGACCTATCTGTGACGGTGCGATATAAAGCAAATAGCAAAAAAAAAAAAGTAAAAGTCACAGTACCCAAGAACATTCCTGTATTGAACGACTAAAATGTCACCAAACACTTTTCTTGCGTGATATGCTCAGCTTGTTAAAAGCCAAATGTAATTAATGTTATTGGCTTTACGCCCGCTAACTACTTCTACGGTTTCCGGAGACGCCGATGTGCAGGAATTTAGTCCTGCAGGAGTTCTTTTACGTGCCAGTAAATCTACCGACACGAGGCTGACGTATTTGAGCACCTTCAACTACCATCGAACTGAACCAGGATCGAACCTGCCAAGTTGGGGTCAGAAGGCTAGCTCCTCAACCATCTGAACCCCTCAGCCCGACTTTTTGAAGGTGCTCAAATACCAGGATCGAAAAAAACTAGATGAAGTCATATTTATCTTTATCATGTTTAACTTTTTCCTTCCACCAAGATATTTAATGTTTCTCTTCCATGGGCCCCGGAAGTGGGTAGGCCAGTTGCCCCAATCGTAAATATATATTTTTTCGGGAATGATAGATTATAGTCTAGATCTACAGTACTATGATCTTTCTTTCTTTCCTTCTTTCTTTCTTTCTTTCTTAATCAGTTTATCCTTCAGGGTTGGTTTTCTCTCGGACTCAGCGAGGGATTTCACCTCTACCGCTTCAAGGGCAGTGTCCTGGAGCGTGAGACTTTGGGTATGATGATACAACTGGTGAGGATGGCCATTACTTCGCCCAGGCGGCCTCACCTGCTATGCTCAATAGGGGCCTTGTTGGAGGATGGGAAGATCGGAAGGGATAGACAAGGAAGAGGGAAGGAAACGGCCGTGGCCTTAGGTGCCTGGAGGAGAAGTGGGAAAATACGAGAAACCACTTCGAGGATGGCTGAGGTGGGATTCGAAACCCCTCTACTCAGTTGACCTCCCGAGGCTGAGTAGACACCGATCCACCCCTCGTGCTATTTGTTTTCAACTTATATGGCAGAGCCGGGAATCGAAACCGGGCCTCCGGGGGTGGCAGCTAATCACATTAATCACTACACCACAGAGGCGGACTAGTAATATAACGCTACCTATTGTGGCTACTCCAACCACTACTCTTATACCTTCATATCTTCCACACAATATAAATAACATTTGTTTGAGCGCCAGTTGCTTTTTTAAGAAAAACAACAAAATTCGGTAGAGCATACCTCTTATATCAATTATCTCGAGGCGTGAGGTGATAAACTCACATATCTGGCAATATACAGGGATATGGATCAGGACAATATTAAATTACTGTTGCATTTCCACAATTGAGGTTTGTACATGGAACTGGAATCACTTATTTAATTAAAATAAAACTGAGTTTATGACTATAATTTACGTCACAATGAACAATCATTGACGTCTTTTAATTTAACAAAAGAAATATATCGTGAGATTTGCGGTACTAAGAAAAGGAAAATTTAATCTAAACAAAAAAAGCTATTGGCATGAACTTGAAGTGCGATGTGATATCGCCGCTGATTACACTCTTCTTCATGTTATGAATGCATAACATGTCTGATGCTTTAATTACCTGATGTCGGCATACACCGCTGTTGAACTTGAAATTCTTGGGAAAACCTCTGAGCTGAAGTCGGGAGCCGTCTGCTGTTATCTTCTTATATAACAAGGAGTTGGCCTACATACCATGTACGCGTGTAGGGAGCTCCAATGTAATTACGTCCACTCAATATATTATAAATAATTGGAAAATATTATTGAAACATCTTGTGAAGTCCATCCTCACAAGAAGATGATGTTTCTTTATCAGCATAGTACCCGTCTCTGCTCGGATACAACCACCACTTGTAGACCTCCTCGATTATTACCAGACCTCTTGAAAACACAACTCTTAGCTCTGATCATCACACTAAGACCACTTCTTCCATTTGATACATCTGACTGTTACCTATGATCTGAACGATATGAACTGAGTACTATGAACTGAGTAGATATGAACTGAGTCCCTCTCCCCACCATAGCATCAACTTATATATCACCTCGCGATGACGACTCATCTCCCTACTCACTGTTCATCCCTTCCACTTCAACATACAGTAGCTGGCGAATACTGACACTTGGTCGCAATCACGTGCCCACGCACTGATGTCATCAGTCAAGTGTTGTCTAAGCGTACCCAAGCGGCTTTACAAGCCACAGCATGACAATATGAAACCAACAAATCTCACTTACTACAATACAGAATAATTACAAATAAATTTCACTTAACCTATGATTAAATACAATAATATACGTGATACCTAATTATTACAGTCTAAATGATGAGAAACAGAATATATAAAATCTAATGAATCGGGTTAATAATAATAATAATAATAATAATAATAATAATAATCATAATAATAATAATAAATACTGAATGGAATCTGTAACCCTGTTGTACGGTTACAGAACGCCTCCCTCATGAAATAATCGATTAATTGAATCGATTGATTCATGAAATATATACATAATCACATGAAATCGAGTACACCAATATATACATGTATAAAAATGCCCTTTACAAATTGGGTACATAGTATCATCCATCTGGATGTTCGTTGTTACACATATAAAACATTGATCAATTATCATTTTCACTTTGATTATACAGTATTATTTACATACAGAGATTACATTTCTTTCTCACTTCTGTCGTTTCAAACGTTCATTGAGTGTTCAAAAGTAATTCTCGAAGACATTTCATTATATACACTATCTCCAAGGACTGGAGTTTATTGCACTGCCGTGCTTCACTTATTATCACAACACACGCTAATTTCACTGAAGTCCTGTTCGCAATGCCAGCTTTATAAAACATGGTGAATTAACATAATAATGAAAATTAATCAACAAACTCACATGATATATTTCTTAAGATTTCTTATATTGTATGTGCCTACGATATTTCCTTCCTTGTCTTCTAATGAATAAGCACATTTCCCAATCCGTTTCACTACGGTGAAGTATCCCTGATATAACAAGAAAAACTTAGAAAATTGACCAGCTTCTGCTGATGATGGGAGTGGCACTCTGAGTAAAACCTTGTCACCAAGCTCAAATTCATCCAATTTAGTCTTACAAAAATTATCATGCACAATCTTACCATGTTATCCTTCTTATATATAATAACAAGTGGATTTAAATTAGGACTACATGATGGTTCAATTATATTATAATCTAGCATAATGTCAATCTGCTCTTCAACAGCGCTAGCGTATTTTAACGGAATGGGATATTTCGGTCCTACAAAAGTTGAGTTATCAAGAACATTAAATTTGTGTTCGTAAAGATGTGTTCTACCAGGCCGGTCACTAAAAACATCACTCTGTGATATCAATAATTCACACAATTCGTCCCTCTGACTCTCCGCTAAATTACATTTCTCCACTGTCTCATACAATTCATCTCTAGAATCTCTCTGTATAGACACATGGCAGACATCAATATTTTTCCTAATATTAGGAATTTCACAAGGCCCCTCCGTACTAGAACACACTTTATTCGCACTAATTTCTGACAAAACATCATATGGTAAACTGACTTCCCTGCTACTCTTTCCCCAAATAAGATTGACATTACACAGATCAAAATTTAATTTAGCCTTGTGACACGTTAACCAGTCAGTACCTAAAATAACGGCATAAACTAAATTAGGCACAACTAAGCATGGTTGGAAAATACATTCTCCACTTATGATAATGGGGACAGCTATTTGTTTATTCACTCTTTGAGACTTGTTCCCAACAGCTGTTACGATGAACGTATTCCTCACTGGAATTTCCGCTACCTCATACTTCTCTCTCAAAACTTCCTCATGCAGCTTGAAATTTACACATGACTTCTCACTACCAGAGTCCAACAAAATCTTAACTTTTCTGCCCCATATCAGCAGTTCAATCGTCGGTGTAACAGTAACACTACTTAAATTATCCTCATTACATAATATAAGATCACTTAACAAATCTTGCCTTATATCTAAATTTAAATTACACTTATAAAATTTATTGGCTACGATTAAGTCGTCACTTAAAACATTTGAATTATTGCTACTTAGGTCACAATCATGTTCACTTACAACTATAGGCTGATCGACATTAACATTCTTATCTGCCTTATATGTGAACTCACCATTTACGGACTGTCTCAGTGACCTGTTTATACAGTCCGTTGCGCGTTTAAAGTACTTGGTTCGGTTACGACTTGTTGGTTACACACCTCAGTCGGCCTCCCCTGTTGCCTATTTCCTCTAGCGTCATTATTATTATTATTATTATGGCCTGTATTCTCCCGCCTCCCAGCTTCTGGTTGATTACCATAATCACGCCTCCCAGTCCTGAAATTTTCCGAACTATTTTGATAATTTCTCTCCCTGTGGAAATTATTATTAGGTCTCTCCTGATATTCTCTTCTGTAGTTACGATTATTCATAGGCCTGTCCTGATTATTAGATTGGTTACCCCTTCCTTCTACATTCCTATTTAGTGTCCTACTATTATTCAAGCTACTACCTAAAGCATCAAAACTTTCCAACAAAATCTCCATTTCCTTAATAGTCTCCACTCTTTGCATACAAACAGCTTCTCTTATTCTATCGGGATAGTGCTTAGCCATAAGTCTAACTATATCAGCCTCAGGTCCAATACATTCTAAATTTCTCCACACCAAAACATGAGCCAAAAAGTATTCAGTCATTCTAACACCCTCGTTAGAATTATACCTGCCAAACATTACTCTCTCTCTCTCTCTACTCTGAACACCTTCACTCCAAAATTTAGCCATAAATTTCTCCTTAAATTCAGTTAGACTAGACATCGAGCTTTTATATACTTGAAACCAAGACTTAGTTTCTCCTACGAAAGCATTAGATAAGATCTCCAATACAGTTTCCCAGCTAATAATATTGTCTCTTAATTGAACAGCAAATTTTTTCTCTACTACTCTCATAAATTCCATCGGGTTGAATTCTTTCCCAGAAAACTAAGGTAAATCATGATCTCTGGTGATTAAACCATTATTTACAATTATCTCACGTACATTCTTACTATCACGCACTTCTTGCTGGAGTACTCTCTGGCAACTCAGAAATTTTTCTTCCACTGTTTCCTCAGCCTTTTCTTGAATTTTTCTTAATTCCTCCTGCAACTTTTCTTCCGATTCTCTCACCTTCTGTGATAATGATTTTTGTTCACTCTCTAGATCACCTACTTCTCCAAGTTTTCTTTCCACATGTTCTACCCTACTAATACATTTCCTAGTTTCTTGCCCCACTGTATTGGTTATCTTTTCAAACCTTTCTTCTACTAACTCATTGATTTCTCCTTTATTAGACTTGATCTTGGCGCCTAATTCATCAATCTGTTTGATGCATGTCTCACTAATTTGCTCTATTTCCGTATGGAGATTGCTCCGACCCAATTCCATCTCAGCTCTGATGTCACTACACTCCCTATTTACCTTACTTTCTAAATTATTAATTTGCTTACTTATTTCTGACACCTTATGATCTATCTTATTACTAACATCATCAATCTTCTTATTAATACTATTTATGGCATTACTCTGAGCTTCAATTTTTTCACTAATGATATTATTCTGCTCAGTCATTTTGGACATCAGCAAATTAAATAAACCCAGGTCAATCACCCCTTTACTTTGATCTTGCGTGACAGCGTTTTCCTCAGTTTCTACTATTTTCTGACTTTCAGTAGGTCCCACCTTAGTCACCAACTTCCTATTTATGTTACCACCTTGGATTTCCTTGGACACAATAACCTCAGCCTCATCACCTGACTGCATATTGCTATCCTTGTCCATCTTCGGTTTCCTACTAATTTTTCGCGATCTCAAAGCTATTTCCCCTTGCACTTCCTTTGACATTACCCCTTAAATACAAACTTCAACAAAATGACCTTCCTAACATTACTCGGTGAATTTAACATGTGCGTACTCATTAAAAGAACTGATCCATGTATATTGCCATTCAGAAACACTTTTTCTGAACCTTTCGAGTCCCACGTTGCTGGCGACACGTTGTGGCTACTCCAACCACTACTCTTATACCTTCATATCTTCCACACAATATAAATAACATTTGTTTGAGCGCCAGTTGCTTTTTTAAGAAAAACAACAAAATTCGGTAGAGCATACCTCTTATATCAATTATCTCAAGGCGTGAGGTGATAAACTCACATATCTGACTGGCAATATACAGGGATATGGATCAGGACAATATTAAATTACTGTTGCATTTCCACAATTGAGGATTGTACATGGAACTGGAATCACTTATTTAATTAAAATAAAACTGAGTTTATGACTATAATTTACGTCACAATGAACAATCATTGACGTCTTTTAATTTAACAAAAGAAATATATCGTGAGATTTGCGGTACTAAGAAAAGGAAAATTTAATCTAAACAAAAAAAGCTATTGGCATGAACTTGAAGTGCGATGTGATATCGCCGCTGATTACACTCTTCTTCATGTTATGAATGCATAACATGTCTGATGCTTTAATTACCTGATGTCGGCATACACCGCTGTTGAACTTGAAATTCTTGGGAAAACCTCTGAGCTGAAGTCGGGAGCCGTCTGCTGTTATCTTCTTATATAACAAGGAGTTGGCCTACATACCATGTACGCGTGTAGGGAGCTCCAATGTAATTACGTCCACTCAATATATTATAAATAATTGGAAAATATTATTGAAACATCTTGTGAAGTCCATCCTCACAAGAAGATGATGTTTCTTTATCAGCATAGTACCCGTCTCTGCTCGGTTACAACCACCACTTGTAGACCTCCTCGATTATTACCAGACCTCTTGAAAACACAACTCTTAGCTCTGATCATCACACTAAGACCACTTCTTCCATTTGATACATCTGACTGTTACCTATGATCTGAACGATATGAACTGAGTACTATGAACTGAGTAGATATGAACTGAGTCCCTCTCCCCACCATAGCATCAACTTATATATCACCTCGCGATGACGACTCATCTCCCTACTCACTGTTCATCCCTTCCACTTCAACATACAGTAGCTGGCGAATACTGACACTTGGTCGCAATCACGTGCCCACGCACTGATGTCATCAGTCAAGTGTTGTCTAAGCGTACCCAAGCGGCTTGAGAATGACTAAAGTGAATGCGTCACCGGAAAATCTACTTGCACAGTTAAACATAGCCTCGATTGCAAAATACTATGCCAGCTCATCCAGCCAGAGTTACAAGTCACAGCATGACAATATGAAACCAACAAATCTCACTTACTACAATACAGAATAATTACAAATAAATTTCACTTAACCTATGATTAAATACAATAATATACGTGATACCTAATTATTACAGTCTAAATGATGAGAAACAGAATATATAAAATCTAATGAATCGGGTTAATAATAATAATAATAATAATAATCATAATAATAATAATAAATACTGAATGGAATCTGTAACCCTGTTGTACGGTTACACTATATGTTTATGTTAGTGCTGAAATCCGATTTCTTACTTTACTAATGCTGAAAGCCCGAAAATGTAATGTTATTCTTTAATATGGGAATCAGTCTAGAAGGAAATGTTGAAAGTGATGTGATTTCTATCCAGGTTCGTTGTTATGCTAATACTATGAGTTACAATACATTGCACGTGTATAAAAGATGCCACATACAAACTTGCTTTTTATCCGCGAATTTCTGCGGCCACAAAAGGCACTATTTTTCATGAATGATGACATCTACACATGATAGATTGTCTGACTGTGCTGTTTTGAACATTTCTTCTGTCATTTTGAAGTTATTCGCGATCACGAATAATAAACAATTGGCTTTTATAATGGCTGATGCACAATGGCTGGTAGAGCTGCATGCGGTACTGGATCGTGACGTCACAGCGCGCCGCTTACGTCAGAGGCCGTTTCACTCGCCTTGCGGAAAGGCATTTTTGAACATTTTTTAAATGGTAGAAAACAAGGCAACTCACCACATTGTAATACGTTTACGTACTATTTCATTGGTGTACTTTTCAAAAAAAATATTTTTGAAAATTATGCATGTTCCCTATTTCTTTGCAATCATTTAAGGAAAGGCTACGAATACAACAGATAGGGAATTTGCCACCTGGGCGACTGCCCTACATGCAGATCAGTATTGATTGATTGATTGATTGATTGATTGATTGATTGATTGATTGATTGATTGATTGATTGATTGATTGATTGATAAAGCTCTGAAATATGAAATAGAAGGGAAAAGGTGGTAAAAATAGTAACCTTACAAAAAAAGGTGCAAAAGATGCAACAAATGTGTTCATCTCGCTTGCTGGCGGGACTAGTGTTTACAGTGCACTATGTCTTCTGGTATGGGCTAGAGCAATTTTGTTACTTTCATTGATCTGTCTCAGCTTTATCCTTGGCTTTGACAAAATGAAAGTGACTGAGGTATGAGTGATGCTAGTAATGCCATTCCTTCTGCAGCCAGTCCCTGCTATGAATGGTGTGAAAATATTGCTCATAGGGTCGGTTGGTGCATGCATTTCAGTGGGCTTGGCAGACTGATATGTAATAGCAACTTCTGGCTCGGTGAGGAAAGCAACGGGAAACTACCTCACTCCTCATTTCCCTAGTACGCCTCTTCAGTGATGCCTAGGCCATCTATGACAGCTGATGGCAGAGCTGTTGAAGATCCAACCAGCCTTCGGGCTGAGGACTAAACATACACAACTATATTTTTTTTTAAAAAAATTTAGCACCTTAAAATCCTTTCGCTATTTATTATATTTTGTTTGCGTAACGTTCGTAGCTCATATCCCTAGGATGTTTTTAACATTGAGTTGCTTGCCTGGAGGGCTACAGCTGTGGATGTTTGTTTGTTTGTGTTTCTGCTAGTGGTTTAATGTCGCACTAACACATCGAACGTTTTCGGCGAGGCAAAAATAGGAAAGGGATAGAAATGGGAAGGTAGCGGCCGTGGCTTTAACGACGGTCTTGTGCGAAAATGGTAAACCACGTAAGATGGGCTGCCTTCCGAATGCAAGCTCACAGCTACGCGCCCATAACAAAGCAGTCAGGTTGCTCGCCAGAGGCCAGCCCGTTCTGTTTCCCTTGTCAATATTCTAGAGCATGACGTCAGCACTGTGATATCTCGCGCCGCATCCTAAGTCAATCTTAATACACGTTATCTTCCTCCAAAGATAGCTCCATGGGAAATCATTAACTGAAAATATTCCTCCCGTTAGTTTACGTATCATAATAATAACAATAATGTCCGCCTCTGTGGTGTAGTGGCTAGCGTGTTAGCTGCCATCCCCGGGGGTCCGGGTTCGATTTTCGGCTCTGCCACGAAATTTGAAAAGTGGTACGTGGACTGGAATGGGGTGCACTCAGCCTCGGGAGGTCAACTGAGTAGAGGTGGGTTTGATTTCCACCTCAGCCATCCTGGAAGTGGTTTTCCGTGGTTTCCCACTTCTCCTCCATGCAAATGCCGGGATGGTACCTAATTTAAGGCCACGGCCGCTTCCTTCCCTCTTCCTTGCCTGTCCCATCCACTCGTCCCATCCCTCCACAAGGCCCCTGTTCAGCATAGCAGGTGAGGCAGCCTGGGCGAGGTACTGGTCATTCTCCCCAGTTGTATCCCCGACCCTAATCTGAAGCTCCAGGACACTGCCCTTGAGGCGGTAGAGGTGGGATCCCTCGCTGCGCCCGAGGGAAAAACCGATTCTGGAGGGTAAACAGATTAATAATAATAATAATAATAATAATAATAATAATAATAATAATAATAATAATGATAATAATAATAATAATAATAATAACATTAATAATAATAACATTATTAATAATAATAATAATTTCGTGTGGCTGTTTCTAGCCGAGTGCAGCCCTTGTAAGGCAGACCCTCCGATGAGGTTGGACGGCATCTGCCATGTGTAGGTAACTGCGTGTTATTGTGGTAGAGGATAGTGTTATGTGTGGTGTGTAAGTTGCGGAGATGTTGGGGTTAGCACAAACACCCAGCCCCGGGGCCATTGGAATTAACCAATGAAGGTTAAAATCCCCGACCCGGCCGGGAATCGAACCCGGGACCCTCAGAACCGAAGGCCAGTACGCTGATCATTCAGCCAACGAGTCGGGCATAATAATAATAATAATAATAATAATAATAATAATAATAATAATAATAATAATAATAATAATAATAATAATAATTTCGTGTGGCTGTTTCTAGGCGGGTGCACCCCATGATAGGCAGACCCTCCGATGAGGGTGGGCGGGATCTGCCATGTGTAGGTAATAATAATAATAATAATAATAATCTATTTACTGTATATAAAATAAGAGTTTTGTCTGTACAATGCTCAGAATTTGAAAAGAATGGTATTTCTGTATCAGTCATGTGCACAATAACAAGGAAATGGCCTTTTTATTCTCCGTAATTTCTGTCTGTCTGTCTATCTGTATGCAGTCGCTTAAGTGCGGCCAGTATCCAGTATTCGGGAGATAGTAGGTTCGAACCCCACTGTCGGCAGCCCTGAAAATGGTTTTCCGTGGTTTCCCATTTTCACACCAGGCAAATGCTGGGGCTGTACCTTAATTAAGGCCACGGCCGCTTCCTTCCCACTCCTAGCCCTTCCCTGTCCCATCGTCGCCATACGACCCATCTGTGTCGGTGCGACGTAAAGCAACTAGCAAAAAAAAAAAAAAAATGTCTATCTGTATGTACAGTATGTACACGTATCACGAGAAAACGGCTGAAGAGAATTTAATGAAAACGGAATGTAGAATCGGGGGATGAGCCTCTACAATCTAGTCTATAAATAATTTTATTCACGCTGAGGGAAATGGTAGTTTAGGGGAAGGCCTAAAATTTAATTATCAAATATTTATATTATTTGTGGTCCTGTCGGTAAATACTACATAACTAAAGTTATATACCAGTATGTCTTACACATTGTTACCGTACCGGCTATGTTAACACGGATATTCATGAATTGTATTCTTGTTGCTAAGTCCATATCAACGCCGAGCCACGAGAAAATGGGTTAACAGACTTTGATGAAAATCGGTATATAGAGTCGGCGAATAAGAAACAACAGTCTAAGCTATAAAAAGTTATATTCACTCTGGTTGAATTGTAGTTTAGGGGAAGGCGCCTAAAATTTAATTTTTAAATACCTATGTTATTGGTCCTATCGAAAAGTACTACATAACAAAAGTTATAGAGAATACAATTTCCAATCATTTATGTTTTATTCAGTTTTACCGTACCATCGATGATATGACTGGTATTTCAGAGTCGGAAGAAAACTAAATGTGAAGGCCTACAATATCGAAAGCGCATAATATTGATCAACAATAACATTACATTTGTGTTGTGATTTTCTTGGTCTCTTATGCTACCATTCAGTTCCGATAGATGAGATTACTGCAGGTGTACCTGACTGAATATTGGCGGGAAATAGCTGGGGAGTTAGGGAACTTCATTCTTTAGCATGCCATTCCTCTGGTTCATACATTTTCTGATACTGCTGGTACGTAACACACTGGTTCAGCATAGTAATTCAGCTATTCGATTCCTACTCTTACGCGGTTTTGAGTGAACAGTGTGCGCACTTAAGGCAGAAGCTCACTTAGTAGTAGTAGTAGTATGTAGTAGTAGTAGTAGTAGTAGTAGTAGTAGTAGTATGACCTGATCTAGAATTACAATTTAGGCTTATTCCAAATTATAGCACCACAATTCACTAAATAAGCCGAAATTCAACCCTAAAAAGAGCCTTTTATTAAGAAAAGCTTCTTCCTCTTAACTTTTATTAAATTCTACATTCATTTTATTCCAAATTAGCAGTGAAGAGGGGGTTTCTCCTCTGGCTTGGAGCAAAACTTTGCCTCCAAGTCAGATGGATTTTTCCGTCGCCAGTGTAGTGAATTGAGATTTTCCGACTCATCGGGTACTCCTAGGAGATAGATTAGTAAAAGGACCTAGTTTTTGCCCTGCGACTCTCCAATATCCCCCCTCCTGAAAAAAGACGAAGAGTGTTCGCGGATCACGGCTGTCTGTGGCTTGGTCATTCCAGCTCTGGAACTTTGGACTTTTAGATCAGCAGCGTAGTACTGTTCGTTAAAAGTGAGAAAATGTGTGGTTTTTCATATGATCGAGTATTTCATATAAAAGCATTGCTTTCAATCGCGCCATCCCTACTGACTCATTGTAATAACCTATTTTCATTTTAGTTGGGGAAACCACTAAAACAGTCTTTCTGAGGATGTAAAAAGGCAGGTGGAGAGTGAGTGTCTGCCAATGAAATGAGAACTCCCCAAACCGATTGTGACTGATGGTAGGCAAGCGGGCCTACCATTACAATGAATATTCCCTAACCCAGTCTTCATGAGGAAATACGTTTGGTGACTTCCCTGTCGCGTTTCTAGGGTAACGTTAAGAGCTACACAATTTAATACAATCTTGCTCACAACGTGTACACTACCTAACCTAGAATTCTGTATACAATGTAGAATTCCATAGTGAAGCACGGGTACATCAGCTAGTATTACATAAAGCTAGAAGGCTGACTGACTGACTCACCAACTCACTGACATTAATGTTTACCCACTTCCAGATGAGCTAGGAACTTGAAATTCGACAATCTTATCTGATAGCGGTTAGGCTGCAACCCAAGGAAGAATTCCAAAAATTTCAATTTTTTATACCCCCCACCTACTGGCCGAAACAAAATGGTGGAATCAAATTTCGGGTGCGCTAGAAAATTGAAATTTGGAAAAATTATGACTTTTACCCTGTAACCGACGGAGAAATTCCAAAATGCTTACTTTTACCGAGCTCGATAGCTATAGTCGCTTAAGTGCGGCCAGTATCCAGTAATCGGGAGATAGTGAGTTCGAACCCCACTGTTGGCAGCCCTGAAGATGGTTTGCCGTGGTTTCCTATTTTCACAGCAGGCAAATGCTGGGGCTGTACCTTAATTAAGGCCACGGCTGCTTCCTTCCCATTCCTAGGCCTTTCCTATCCCATCGTCGCCATAAGACCTATCTGTGTCGGTGCGACGTAAAGCAAAAAAAAAAAAGTTTACTTTGCACCTCCGAAAAATATCGAAATATTGAGGGAATTTTCATGCCGGTGCAGACCTTCATTTCGATGTATTTTGTGCCTAAAAAGTAATTCATATTCAGAAATGGATAGCACCTTCGGTCCTCGGAATGAAGAGATCTACAAATTTGGTCCTATGACTTTTTGTCGTATCTCGACTTTTCTAACTTAGACTGAGCTTCATTTTCCGATTTTGGTTCAATTTTATTTTCCATATATTATTTTACTTCTTGAAACAGTTATAAGATAGGTAGAATCAGGAAATTGGGCAGACCCGTTGCCACGTGCTTTGGCCATACGTAAACCAAACTGCCGTATATGTATAGGAAAACGAAAGGAATTTGCGGAAACTGAACTGCAATTTCGGCCTAATCTAAGTTTCTAAAGCAATCTAAGGTGCAGTCGATGGAGATACGCCAAAACGTCAAAGAACCAAAATTCTAGGTCGATTCACCGTTGAAACGCCTGCCTAGTAAAAGACTGTAACTGTCTGCTAAATTGACAACATTTTTCAACTTGTGAAAAGCGTACGAAATTTGACATGGATAAAAACTTTCAGCTCTATCTATTACGCCCTTCCCGCGTCCAGGTCGGTGCACGTAAACAGAATCCCAGCCAGCTTCTCAGGATATTTGAATGTATACGTTGTTTTACGTGGGTTCTAAGGAAAGTTGATTCGCCGAGTCTTATTATGTAAGTGCCTGATGGACGTCTCCATCCGACGCGTTAATGAGTCGACATGATCATCCAACAACTTAATACCTTAATTCTAAGATACTTTAAACTATAGCAGAAATCTAAAAATAAGACCTCGAGTCATTTTTAACTGCCATTATTTATTAAGTAAAAAGTATATGAATCTTGGAAAAGCAAAAAAAAAAAAAAAAAAGTATAATTAAAATATGAAATAGATTGATTTCTGTATCTCTAGATTGATGAATTTATTTCTATAATGATGAGATTTGGTCTGTATGCTTCACTTCATCACTAATGAAATTGGCTAAAATCTTATTTACAATCTTCCTTAAATTAAATTCTAAATAAATATAATCTCGTTATGGGAAAACTGGTTGCATTGAAATCACATTCCTTTCCATTAACATCCGTTGTCATTTGTAATATTCTAACTTGTTCTTACAACAGCTCAACAACATTAATTTTTGTTAGCTTTACATCTGAATACAACTTCTGAATTCTAGCCTGATTAATGCATTATCTCATTAATTCTTTCATGGTTCTCTTAAGCCTTCGAAACTCCGACAAGTTTCTTGTTTGTCTCAGCCATAAATTAGAATAACTAAAAACGACCTTACTATTCAAGAATATGCTTCAAATTCACATTCCTATCTACATTAATGTAATCATAGAATCAAGCATGTTATATACAACCTTAATTAGTTCTAAGTAAGACTATAAGATCTCGCATATATCACTTTCAGTTAGGAAAACTTATTTACGAAGACATATAATAATATAAGCCCATATACGTTCTCACATTCAGCAGCAATGATCCGTCATTACTCAAATTACGCCAAGATCAACTTAAATGAATGCAGCTATCTATACCGTATATATGAAGTTCTACTTTCATGTCCAAGTATAACAATATTTATTCATTTTATGGATATTATTTAATAATCATGACCTATTATCTTTTCTTATATGAGGTTAGGATATGTTGCAATTATAGTAGTACCTACGTGACCTCTTGATTACACAGAATTTTACTCAATTAGCAACACATGTGATCCTAGTTTGCCTCGATACTTATATTCCTTACATTAAATATTACCTTTCTTCTTTCAATCTCAACGTATAATATACTCTTATTTAAATCATCGTTCATTTCTTATTTCATATATCAACTTCGTATTTTCATAAAGCATCCATTTCAACTCATACATCTTCTTATTATCATTATCTCTTCCTAATAGCAGATTCCCTCGAAGCACAAGTAATCTTTAGCTCTGGATCAATATAACTCGTCATAACATTCATCTTACTTGTTTACATTCCAGTACCTCATAACCACTTTTATAATACCACTGTATTACATATTTGCATACTCTGAATATGTTCCCTACGTTCATCTCAAAACTATCACTTGGATTCTAAATGAAGTTATAACATTATCTTCTGACATGAACTTCGTTTTTAGCTACGACTTATTCTCTCTTTTCTGTTGGGATCTGCATGTATTCATAGATGACTATGTACTCGTACTTCCTTTTAAATCGAATTATCATGAAGTCCCTCGCGAGAATCTAATATGTTAATTTTGAGGATCCAAAACTGTCCTACAACTATATTTTGACTACATATAACCTAATAAAATTATTCTCCATCATACTACGTAAATTTGTACTGGAAACGTATCTTCCTTGCTCTGCTTCTGGACTGGCCTAGGTTTGTTTCATTCTCCGCTGTTGGAAACGGCTCCTGTGGCTGGCAGCTGGCTAACCAGTTGTCTTCCACGGTCTTGGCTGGTCATGCCTCGGGTCAGATCATCTTCCATCTTTTAACCCTCTCATGCACGAATTTTAAAAAGGATTTAAAAAAAATTAATTCTCATGTTTCTAGTCATGAAATACAATAAATAATACCATCTAACACAAATTTCAACAAATTGACTGTTACAACTGTCCAAAAATGAGAGGCCTCATATGAGGCTTAAGTGTACCAATGACATCTTTTTGATTACTAGCAGTACAAATAGATGCAATGCAACAGGTATCTAGAAAACATGGTTTAGCCATATTATAGTAATAATAATAATAATAATAATAATAATAATAATAATAATAATACATAAATAGCACAGACAAATAATTGTCATTCCAAATCAATTTGTACTGCACAGATGCATCTTTATATCTAAGGGATGTACATACTGTATGTATAGGGGAGTCATATCTTCCTTGATTCTTCTCCCTGAATGATGAAACACAGTCTTCTTGTTGCTAAGTCCAGCATGTTGTCAGCAATAGAAGAAAGTCTTGTACCATGTGTCGGACTCCAGTACTGTCTTAGTCTTGCATATCGTAAATAGGTAATCATATAGGCCTAGTTGATACCGAAATACACTTTCAACTCTGGGACTGTAAGTCTAAAATTGTCTCTACCCTTTTGGGTGGCATACAGATTACTAGCATCAACTCTTTCCTGCATGAACTCTTCAGGGAACATGGATAAAAAATAATCTATAGGCATCCTGCCTTCAATATTTGATGTATGTGTGCCCTGAAATTGGGGAATGTTGCCCACAAGACCATTCAAGACCATTTTCCTTCTCACCAAACCACACAAGTGTCCGTGGATTTATCTTAAGACCATTTATTGTATCGGTCGCAAGTGATGGTGGTTGTGGTGATAGCTCCTGAGAATCATTTACACTATTGGGTGAATCATCTTCACCGTCTGATGGCTGTGGCTCCACATTCTCAGACGGGACCCAGAGTTCATCCTCTGATCCAGAAAAATCATCTTCTGAGCTTTACGTGTACAGCATGTTATGGATCTCACTGTTGATAGCACATCCCTCAAGCCTACATTCTAAAAAAAAGTATAAAATATAACTATCATCCACACCAGTAAATCAATATTATAACTTATACACATCTGGGCCAATTTTGGTTTATGCTATTATAGATATCACAAAAGTAGGCTACTTTTAATCCTAAACAAATTTTATATATATATTTGGTACCAATAAGGGCGTTACTACCTTTGTTTCTTATGTTGTTCCTCCTGTGAATCATTACCAGGGTTTACTGAGCTGGAAGAACGTGATGGACCAGGATCTCCATCCATGTTTACGTACAGTATATATAAACAAAATAACAAGTGTTCCAGGATGCAATTATCATGCAATCAAGAGAATTTCAGGTTAACAAGTCAATATTAGCAAGATATGCTCCACAAAGGAGCGATAAACTGAACTGTATGACAGGAGTAAAATGTAAGGTTAGAATCCATCCTGCACTCATGTGAGGTCTCACATTCAAGCACAAATAACATGATCCACAATAAAGATAGTTGTTATAATGTTATGTATTAATGATATCACATGCTTTACAAACCTAAAAATAATTTTACTTACTTCCTAGTTGATATCTGCCGAGCAACACACGTCACTGAACATTCACAGATGCAATAACAACACAACTTCAAAGAATATCACAGCAGAGATACAAGTTCTGGGTCCTTACAGTGCTTCAATCTGCCCCACGCTCATGAAACTATAAAGTGACCTTACTTGAGGTCTATGTGTAGCAATGGAAACGTGACAGAAAACTTCTGTTGGCATGGAGACTTAGCATGACAATTCAAATATCAATTAATTTCAGACCTCATATGAGGCTTTCATGCACGAGAGGGCTAAAGATATGCCATCTCGTCTTGCTCGTTCATGCAAATCAAAAACATATCTGTAGTCAGCTGATACATGGCTAATGTCCAAAGCCTTCTAGTTAAACAAGATTATGTTTCTTTTCAAGATTCTTGCGTATATGTCTAATTTCTTTGTTGGGCCTTACAAATGTGTGAATTCTGCTGGTTTATTGAATAGAATTCGCAGTGTTATTTCCTTAGCGTAGCTTCTCGAGTATTTATTCTTCTAAATCCTGTCGGTTTCCCATTTTCACACCAGGCAAATGCTGGGGCTGTACCTTAATTAAGGCCACGGCCGCTTCCTTCCAACTCCTAGCCCTTTCCTGTCTCATCGTCGCCATAAGACCTATCTGTGTCGGTGCGACGTAAAGCAACTAGCAACAAAAAAAAAAAAATCCTGTCGGCGTTCTATGGCAGGTTGGTTATTTAATATTGCCTAGCATTTAATATGTAGATAACGCGTTTTATACGTATTTCTTGGCTTTTTTTCGCGATAAATTACTATCGTATTCTCGCTGATGTGTTCTTTTCTTGCAATAATCTCTTTTCTTGGAGTCATATAAGATTAATTGAGACTCTGATCTTCGATGAGATTATCTGATGAAAATGTCCGTCTTATCTCAGTGTTGGCTCTCCTCAACAAGCCAAATCTGATGTTTTTTGTCTTGTTGACACTGCCATCATGATGAAACCTATTCCGCTATTGTGTCCATCTGGACTTCCTTGACTTACTATGAAGTTGTTCATTCTATTTAACTTCGTTGCTGCGGATATTTGCGTTTACTCCGATCTGACTGAAACTTTACTTTCGGAATAGCGTAATGGTACACTATGGTATAATTGGCCGAGATATGACAAAATGTCTTATCAGTCATAAGAAACTGAGTGAACTGGCTGTGCAGTTCGATCACATTGCTGTGAGCTTGCTTTCGGCAGATGATGGATTAGAACTTCACAGTCGGTAGATCTGAAGTTGTTTTTTTCTTCTTTTCTTTCGCGCTAACGCTGTGGCTGTACCTTTATTAAGGCAACGACCGCTTACTAACATTTAAGTCCTAGCCTTGTTTCCTATCCCATTCTTGCCTTACAACCTGTCTTCATGTGGTTTAAGCCAAAAGCAAAGTCAAAGCAAAGCAAAGTCACCTCCGTACAGGCCATGAAGGCCCTTGGAGGAGTGGAAGGTAAAGGCTTCCACCATTGTTAACCTCGGCACGTGATGGTGTAGAATGGTTAGCTCTACGCCCGACCGCCTTTGCCCCCAGGAATTAACCTGGTATTCATTTTTGGTGTAGGCTGAGTGAACCTCAGGACCATATGCACCTCCGGAAGTGGAAATCTTGTTTCTTAAATTTTACGACTTCCTGACGGAAATTCGAACCCACGTCCTTCCGGGCGAACCGAGCACGCCGTTACCGCCTCGGCCAGGCAGCCCCTTGGTTTAAGCCAACATATAGATATAAATCTGGTGATGTTGTTTGACTGTTTGACTGCCTAATGTGCTAAACTCAAGATACACCAACTTGCAAGCTGAAAATGTGTTTAAAATTACACCCCCCCCCCCAACCCCTACTTCTTATTGCAGAAAGAAGAAGACAACATCCAAGCAAAAGGAAGGACGCTGGGCTCAGTGACTCAGACGGTTAATGCATTGGCGTTCCGACCTCAACTTGGTAGGTTCGATCGTGGCTCAGTCCGGTGGTGTTTGAAGGTGCTCAAATATGTCAGCCTCGTGTCGATACATTTACTGGCACGCAAAAGAACTCCTGCAGGACAAAATTCCGGTACCTCGGCGTCTCCAAAAACCGCGAAAGTACTTATTGGGATCTAAGGCTAATAGCGTTATTAGCCTATTAAAAGGAAGGACAGTTATGTCCTATGTGATAGGTAAGTAATTGAACTTATGGAAATTGCAATAAATTATACAACCTAGATTCTCTCTCTTTCTCTCTCCCTCCCTCCCCCCCACCCTTTAAGAATACACTTATAGTAATGAAATGGCGTATAGCTGTTAGTGCCGGGAGTGTCCGAGGACAAGTTCGGCTTGCTAGGTGTAGGTCTTTTGAATTGACTCCCGTAGGCTACCTGCGCATCGTGATGAGAATAAAATGATGATGAAGACGGTACTTAACGAAATTAACCAATTATAATGAGAAATCCCGACCCTGCCCGGAATCAAACCTGGGACCCTGCGACCAAAGGCCAGCACGCTAACCATTTAGCTATGGAGCCAGGTGGGTTCGAATCCCCGTCAGGAAGTCGTAAAATTTAAGAAACGAGATTTCCACTTCCGGAGACCCATATGGCCCTGAGGTTCACTCAGCCTACACCAAAAATGAGTACCAGGTTAATTCCTGGGAGCAAAGGCGGCCGGGCGTAGAGCTAACCCCACTACCCCATCACGTGCCGAGGTTAACAATGGTAGAAACCGTTACCTTCCACTCCTCCAAGGGCCTTTATGGCCTGTACGGAGGTGACTTTGCTTTGCTTTGTACATCAGAATAAAGGCAGATAATGTTTAAAATTAATTTAAACGAGTGAAGGAGAGAATGTATGACTAGCTCAGACGGTGGTGCTCAGGTTGGTGGGTTCGAGTTCGGCGGTATTTGAAGGTGCTCAAATAAGCCAGTTTCATGTCTAGATCTACTGGTACATAAAATAACTCTTGCAGGACGAAATTCTGGCACCTTGGCGTATATGAAAAGTAGTTAGAAGTAGTTAGTAGAACTAATAACATTATTATTCTCAATTCCGCAGTGAGCGTGAAAGCTGACCTAATTTCCGTTCACGTAGCTTGGCACATTAGTGTTCCTATGTAGTTCCGGATAAGTTTGAAGATATAACCAGCCTGCAAGCTGAAAATATTTCCAATAATCTCTCTCCTTTACTGGTTATTGAAGAGAGAAGGAAACGTTCGCGCAAAAGAAAGGAAAGGCACTAAGTAATTTCTGGAACTTTCGATTATCACACTGCAAAGACTTATTAAATAAATTGGATCGTTTAAGACACCCCACTTTTCAGGAATGTGGTTGTAGTAATGTGTATATCAAAATATCGAAATAATAATTATTATCTACAGTGTAGTAGTTATTTCGTGTCGGTGTTTTCCAAATTCGTACGTTCCTCATCGCCAGACGTTTCATTCCAGGCTTGTGTCAATGCCATGTTACGTACACATGTTATGTGACCCTGATTCTGATGGTTCGGTCAGCTTCCGCTTCGAACGCTAGCGCGGTGCCGCGTCCGGTGAGCCATCTGGTGGCGAATGAACGTACCATTTCTACTTCTATTATAACGTCTAAATTTCAAATGTTTATTGTTTAAGAAGCCTTTCTCGTGCACAGTCGATATTTTCTTCTGGTGACGCAGAGCACAGTTCTCTGCGAAACGTAAAGTATGTCACCTTATTTCCTTGACACGGCATAAGTCCAATAGCCTATACAGTATCACGTCTATAAGTACGGGCCGTGAAAGCATCAATGAAAAAATGTTTCTTTATTTTTCAAGGAGATTCCAAATACCTACTTCCACGTCTGTAACATCTTCAGCTTTTGATATATAAGTATCCCCGTAAAAATAATTTAACTTCTTTATCTGCGCGTTATCCACCCCCTCCTAACTGGATTTTGAGAAAACAAAATAATATATTTTCTGTATTCTTAAAGGAGGTTCCAAATACTAATTTTCACATCTGTGACAGTTTTTGAGATATAAGTAACCTCATCAAAAATAATTCAACTCATTTCTTCACGTCTTTTTTACCCCGTTAAGTGTCTTTTCCGAAAACAAACAATGCATCTTCCCGTATTTTCAAAGGACTTTCCAAATACCAAATTTCACGTCTGTAACATGTTAAGTTTTTGAGATGTACTATAGATATGCCCATTTTAAAAATTCACCCACATTTTTACTTCCCCTTAAGTGAAATTTCCGAAAACAAATTGTCTGTATTTTTTAATTCTACAGGAGATTCTAAATACTGTAGATGAAATCATTTTAAAAATTCACCCCCTTTGTCACTCCTGTTCACACCGCATTCCCCTTCCAATAATTGGATTTTCCAAATAAAATTCGTGTTTCTTTATTTTTAATAGAGAATCCAAATACCAATTTTCATGTCTGCAACATCTTCAGTTCTTGAGATATAAGTAGCATCGTAAAAGGAATTCAACCCCATTTTCGCCTTTTTTCACCTCCCCCTTTATGGGGATTTTCCGGAAACAAAAAATGTCTCTTTAAAGGGGATAACAGATACCAATTTTTACGTCTGTAAACTTTTAAGTTTTTGAGATATGGATATACTCATTAAAACAATTCACCCCCTTTTTCATCCCCTTAGCCATGGAATATCCAAAAATTCTCCCTTAGTGAGCATCTACACTCTAATATAAATGTATCCCCAAAATTTCATTTCTTTGTGTCCAATAGTTTTGGCTCGGCGATGATGAATCAGTCAGTCAGTCAATCAGTCAGATAAACTCGCTTTTGCTCTCTGGGGGCTCTGCTCCCAAACCCCCAGTTCCTCAACGTTACAAGTGGTCATTTGGAAAATTACTGTGACGAAATGGTACGTCGTACCGAGAAACGGATTGCGCTACCAGACGGCCCATTTATTCGCCTAAATGTTTGGTCCTATAATATTTTCTCGTATATTCCCGATTGTCCGCCTCTGTGGTGTAGTGGTTAGCGTGATTAGCTGCCACTCCCGGAGGTCCGGGTTCGATTCCCGGCTCTGCCACGAAAATTTGAAAAGTGGTACGAGGGCTGGAACGGGGTCCACTCAGCCTCGGGAGGTCAACTGAGTAGAGGTGGGTTCGATTCCCACCTCAGCCATCCTCGAAGTGGTTTTTCGTGGTTTCCCACTTCACCTCCAGGCGAATGCCGGGATGGTACCTAACATAAGGCCATGGCCGCTTCCTTCCCTCATCCTTGCCTATCCCTTCCAATCTTCCCATCCCCCTATAAGGCCCCTGTTCACCATCGCAGGTGAGGCAGCCTGGGCGAGGTACTGGACATCCCCCGACCAAGAGTCTGAAGCTCCAGGACACTGCCCTTGAGGCGGTAAAGGTGGGATCCCTCGCTGAGTCCGAGGGAAAAGCCGAACCTGGAGGGTAAACAGATGATGATGATGATGATGATGATATTCCCGATTTATAGCAAAGGTAGACGTAAACGTTTTGACCTGATGCTAATTACGTACGTTCTTCATAAGATGAGAAATTATTTTCCTCGCCTAATGGACAGGCCTAATGGCAGGCGATCTACATTTTGGTTCTTTGACGTTTTGTCGTATCTGCATCGGGGACACCGTACATTGGTTTAGAATCTTATATTAGGCTGATATTTGAGTACAGTGTCTACATATTCCTTTCGTTTTTCCATTCTTTCACGGCAGCTAGAATCATACATTTCGCTCACGCATCACCCACGGACGTTCCAATGAGCCTTACGAATTTCATGATTCTATCAGTCTTATAAGTGTGCAGAACAGTAAAATTAATTATGGAAAATGTACAAAATTGACGTAAAATCAGAAAATGCAGCTCTATCTAAGGCATAAGGAATCAACATACGACTAACAGTCACGGGACCAAAGTTGTAGATCTCTTCATGATGGGTTCCGAATGTAGTGTCCATTTGGCGATACGACTTACCGTTCGGCCACAAAATACCTCGAAACGATGATCTGCCCCGTCATGAAAATTGCCTCCACATTTCGATAATTTTTGGAGGTAAAAGGTAAAACACTGGAACTTCTTTTTAAGAATTTCTCCGACCGAGCTCGATAGCTGCAGTCGCTTAAGTGCGGCCAGTATCCAGTAATCGGGAGATAGCGGGTTCGAGCCCCACTGTCGGCAGCCCTGAAGATGGCTTTCCGTGGTTTCCCATTTTCACACCAGGCAAATGCCGGGGCTGTACCTTAATTAAGGCCACGGCCACTTCCTAGGCCTTTCCTATCCCATCGTCGTCATAAGAATATCTGTGTCGGTGCGACGTAAAGAAAAACAGCCAAAAAAAACTAATTTCTCCGGCGGTTGTCTAGAGCTATAACTGCAACATAGCGTCCGCCATTTAGGAAAGGAAGATTAAAATTTTGAATTTTTGGAACTTTTCCGTAGATTACAGGCTAATAGTTAACACTTTGCCAAACTACAAGTTTCTACCTCATCTGGGAGTGGTCAACCTTTAATTTCGGCCAGCGAGTCAGTCAAAGTCAAGTCAAAGTCAAAGATATCCGTCTCCTTTAATCTCGAAAACCATAGATTAGGGAGAGGGTATTGTTTATTGTGATACATGCAGTAGGGCCTATACAAAATTAGAAGAAGTAACCTGAGATAACTATTGAGAATTGTGTTAATAAATGGTACATTCGATGCATATTAATATAAAACAGATGATTAGAAATTGAACAAAGAAAGAATAATTTAAACTGAATGTTGGAGTTGCGTTGATAGATGGCATTTTGAAAGAAAAAACCGAAACATCAATATTGAGTACTGCGACAAGGTAGTTCCATACTATACCTTAAGCCTACGTACCTAATGGCTCTAGACTTCAGCGGAGTTATATTATCTAGGTTACATTAGGTACAATTCAGTTCCTGGCTGACATGTATCACATCCATTCCTTCCCTCAGTTTCCTACTCTACATTCTGTAGTTGCCACAGTATAGTTGTTCCTAACTCCTTTACTAAATTAAATTATATAAAACTGCATTTAAATTGAAAATTATGAAAATTAATATTCATTAAATAAAATACACTATCGTCGGACCTTGTACACACACTTAGTTCTTACCTGCTTACGTTATTTGAAGCGCGCCAGCTACAACTCAGTGCAGCAAAAAGAGAATGAATGAGATTCTTGAATACCTCTAGGGTGTGGGGTAATAAGCTTACATGTGACAACATACCATATAATTTCTGGGAAAAGGAAATTGGCGTTCGGTTTCCCCATTAAATTTGAGGTTAAGAAATTTTACTGTTTAGATAAAACGAATTAATTTGATAGAACAAAGTATATTCTTGAAATAATTTCAATAAAAATAGTGAGTACTGCTGCGATTAAAACAGATGAGAATATAAAATTATGACATTGCAACTGAAGGAATTAGGCATGAATTTGAATTATTCTTGACCGGACATTAAACAATTATACACGAAATTTATCCCTCACTGGTTCACTTGACTGTACCTTCAACACTTTGAGTGTAATTACGACGTATTCTTTTGAATTGGCATTTGCTGTAGATGTATCAAGCCTAATTTGGTGATGTATCCTTTTTGTTTCACTGACGACTAAGTATCCATGTGATGACTTCATGGAAAGTCTGTCCTTCTATGACTTCGTGGTAAGCCTTCCCGTCAGTATCTTCAACTAAGTGACCGACCAACTGTAGCCTCACTCTCTCAATGACCAATGACTAATGACTCACTGAGTCCTCTCCTTCCCGTAGACTCCCGTTGACTTAATGACCGACTGTGGCCTCCCCATCTCGTTCACTCAATGACTGTTCACTTATACATTTGACTTCTTCACTGTACATCTTCCGATTAACAAATGATGACGCGTAATAGGCTTACCACATGGGCTTGCTCTCTCCCAAATTACACAGTTTGGACTTCTACCATAAGGCAATCCACTTACCTGTGTATGGATATTCAGTTCTTCAATTATACATGTATATAAGCACATTATGTACCTTACTAAAAAGATACTTCCGTAATCTGTTGTCTGATTGGTGCAGGTATAACAAATATATTTAGGAAGAAATACTTTAATTTTATATTTATATCATAAATAAGTCATGTTGTCATAGCAGTAACAATATGCAATGAAATAAACGAATCCAAAGTGATAAGCATAATTTTCTATATTAAATATTAGTTTATTTACAGTCCGTCTCTGTGGTGTAGTGGTTAGTGTGATTAGCTGCCACCCCCTGGAGGCCCGGTTTCGATTCCCGGCTCTGCCACAAAATTTGAAAAGTGGCACAAGGGCTGGAACGGGGTCCACTCAGCCTCGGTAGGTCAACTGAGTAGAGATGGGTTCGATTCCAACCTCAGCCATCCTGGAAGTGGTTTTCCGTGGACTCTCACTTCTCCAGGCAAATGCCGGGATGGTACCTAACTTAAGGCCACGGCCGCTTCCTTCCCTCTTCCTTGTCTATCCCTTCCAGTCTTCCCATCCCCCCGCAAGGCCCCTGTTCAGCATAGCAGGCGAGGCCGCCTGGGCGAGGCACTGGTCATCCTCCCCAGTTGTATCCCCGACCAAGAGTCTGAAGCTCCAGCACACTGCCCTTGAGGTGGTAGAGGTGGGATCCCTCGCTGAGTCCGAGGGAAAACCCAACCCTGGAGGGTAAACAGATTAAGAAAGAAAGTTTATTTACATTTTAAGGGATGAAAATGAAAACCTACAACCTGTTTTCCAGTCATTGACCGGGTCGGGGATGTAATGAATGAAACATATATAGGCTGTTATTACAATGGGGTCGCCACTCCCAAGGTGATTTATTAATGAGTGATACATGCTATGAAATGATAATGGAGAGTGTTGCTGGAATGAAAGATGACAGGGAAAACCGGAGTACCCGGAGAAACCTGTCCCGCCTCCGCTTTGTCCAGCACAAATCTCACATGGTGTCACCGGGATTTGAACCACGGTATCCAGCGGTGAGAGGCCGACGCGCTACCGTCTGAGCCATGGAGGCTCTATTTTAAGGGATATGTAATAATAACAACAAATTATGCATTAAAGAAATAAATTAATTTACAACATCAAGAGCCATTCCATGGTCACTGAATTACAAAGCAGGGGTATGAATAAACGAACGTAATAAACAAGAGTACTAGTATTTAAAAAGCAAAAAGCAAAGTCATTTCCATACAAACCATGATGAAGGCCATTGGAAGGGTGGAAGGTAAAGGCTTCCACTATCCATAACGTTGGCACTTGGTGTGGTAGAGTGGTTAGCTCTACGCACGACCGTCTTTGCCCCCAGGAGTTAACCTGGTACTCATTTTTGGTGTAGGCTGAGTAAACCTCGGAGCCATGTGCACCTCCGGAAGTGGTAATCTCGTTTCTTAATCTTTTCGACTACCAGACGGGAAATCGAGCTCACGTCCTTCAGGGTGGACGATCCAAACACGTCTTTACCGTCTCGGCCACGCAGCCTCTAACGTGAGCTTTTAATATAATTAATTATACTGAACTTTTTTGAGCAAGTACTCCGCTTCATAAGAATTAAGTTCCTGAGATTGTAGCCTTTAACTGAGTATATATATGTTATGGAGGTGGTGTAGCATGAATCGACATTTCGAACAGTCTCATAACAGATTATCAATTGAGGTGGTATGACTAAAGGAGACTTATCTTCTTCGATTAATACGTACAGTATACTGACGAATAATTGTGTCAGCAATATCGAGCTCGATAGCTGCAGTCGCTGAAGAGCGTCCAGTATCCAGTGTTAGGAAGATAGTGGGTTCGAACCCAACTGTCGGCAGCGCTGAAGATGTTTTTCCGTGGTTTTCCATTTTCACACCCTTAATTAAGGCCACTGAAGCTTTCTTCCCACTCCTAGCCCTTTCCTATCCCATCGGTGCGACGTAAAGCAGCTTGCGAATCGGTGATACCTGGCTTGTAGCATGCAGAGGAACTTTCGCCCTGATGATTGTGACGATACGGAATAGCAAGTGGACACTGAAAACGTTGGGAAGCCATGCTGATCCATAACCACTTCACACCGAGGCGCGCACATCCCTCTCGAGACCATCCCAGATGTGCTCCATGGGACTGAGGTCGGATGTCATTGGGTGGTAAGCCATGGGGGTGTTAATTCATGAATGCCCACCGAGTGATATATCATACGCAAAATGTTCCTTCCAAATTACGTTAAACCCCTGTCACTCATGTTAAGCCTACCAGGATGGTGAACACATAAATAAGAATGCCAATGAAAGTATTTTTCTTCTGGACCTTCATGGTTTATCTATAGAGCGAGACCGCTACGCAGTGTGCGTCTCATAGCTATCGAGATGGAATTGGGAGATAGCAGTTCCATTTCCACTGTCAGCAGCCCTGAAGATAGTTTTCTGCACTTTGCTATTTTCACACATTGATTCAAGACTTGGCTGTATCAGGGCGACAATAAACAAATATAACTGATCTCTTTCATTTCGTTATCGATGGTTTGTAATTTGTTTAAACTGATGCCTAAGCCTCAGATTTTTTCTCCTGAGACTTTTAAATAGGACAGTCCGCATATTATCGTAATGAGGAAAGACTGTGAAAGTATTAACATAAACGCCCTGTTATAGGTAAGTAAGGATCGTAACGAATTTGGAGCTGAGAAATTTTAAAGCTGTGAACATAGATCAAGCGTAGCAAGCAAATAAAGGGACGACTAGATTGGGTGAAACTTTAATAACTGGTTTGTGAAAGGGAGCTTGACGTAAGAAGACCATAACCATGGCAAGGTTAGTGACAAGAACATGACAGAATATGAGATACGTTACCAAACCATTGGTATGAATTGGCTAGGTCCGCCTAGTGGGCTGGTTTCTGTAGGTCCGGCTAGTAACAAGACCATTGGGTTTCGTTACGTCTGGCAAGTGGGCTGGTTTGGGTAGGTACGGCTAGTAACACCATTGGGATCGAGCCAAGTAAAGGGGAGGGCCACGAAACGGTGAGCAGGCCTCTAGCATCCCCTGGACAGTATTGTCTTGTGAGGAGACCATTGTAATCTACCGAAAACCACTGATTGTCACAGGGTTAGGTTAGTTTCGACAGGATTTGTAATTGACCGACTATTTTCTTTGAAACCACTGTCGTGACGACTGAATGCAATAAACATAAAACTGAATTAATATTGGTCTATAAAGTTTTCGTCCGGTAGATACGCCAGGAACTGGCGAACTAACACCATACATACAAAGTTTACAGGAATAAAAAAAAACAGGATATTGATTCATGGTACTCGCTGTTTTTTAAAGAGAATAATGCCCGAGTGCACCAAGCTCGGTAATTATCAGCCTTTACGAAACCGTGGTAAAACTTTTACCGTGGTATTGTCGTAAAAGCAGTGCACCATTACTATCGCCCGGTTTCGTTACCGCGGTTTCTAGACGCTTGATTTTCTCGCTATTATTCCCCTCGGAAGAAATTCGAAGTAGTATTCAGGAAGCAGTGATCATTTCGATAGTCACTTGTCTTTAGTTTATCCAGCCGGCAGTGATCGTTTCGACAGTCACTTGTCCCTCGTGTTTACATTTTGTGACAGCGCAAGCAAGTTATCGACTCCTTAAAATGGAAAGTAATGTTCGACATGTTTTGAATGTTACATCGAAGTCCTAAAGACATGGAAGGGGACCTCCTTTTCCACACACAATATTGTCTCTCGACAACATTCCTTGTGGCAATATGGGCTCTGTTATATCGTTGTTCTGCTGGGGGGGATTCTGAACAGGTGTAAGGAGGAAGGATTTACACGGGTAACCTCCATCACCCAAAATATAGCCATTAGCTATTTCTCTCGTCTCGAGACGCGCTCTCAGCCGAGAATTGTGAAATATTGTGTTAACATGAGTCGACCCTCGCCATCTTGCTACAATATCTCGTATCGTGAGGTTCGAATCGCTCACAGTTTGCATGTTTAGCGAGAAATAACCTTTCCTATTTCTAAATACCTCCCCATTTTCACCTCCGGGAGACTGTATTCGCACATGAGTGCAGTCCAGCGCACGCAATACACCAAGGAACCCAGCTATTGTATGAAACCCTTCCATAACCTCTCTTTGTTCTCGCTGCGTAAGTGAAAGTTGAATGAACTGTGGCGATAACGACGCAAGTAGATCAGAAACCTTGTGTATTATGCGGCATACAGTTGTTCTGTCAACATCACAGACGTCAACGATCACTCCTTGAAATGTTCCAGTTGCATAGAACCGCAGCGCTATTAAAAGACGATTTCTAGGCGACATAGGACAGTTTCTCCCAGTCGGGCATTCCAATTGTTCACCATTTAAATCTTCTCTGGAACGAAACATCGCTTAATTCTTCAAATAAATCGCGTCTCTCTTCTATAATTCTCCCTTCATTTCTTTCAAACTGATTAAGATACTGGAGATATAACCTATAGTTGTTAAGCTCCATCTTGGAATCTTTAACCACAGAGCACAAATACAACTTTACCGCGGTTTTCTTAGTTAACCGCTCGCTCACGCGCGGTAAACATTATACCGCGGTAAAATGCCGGTAAACTCGAAACCGAGCTTGGTGCAACAGAAATACGACTTTACCCTGGTAAAATTGTGAAGTTTACCGCGGTATTCTCTTTACCGAGGTTGGTGCACTCGGGCATAAATATCCATTCAACAATAGCTGCAGCGAACTTGGTTTTTCACTATTGTTGTCCGGCTCCATGGCTAAATATTTAGCGTGCTGGCCTTTGGTCTGTTTACCCTCCAGGGTTGCTTTTTCCCTCGGACTCAGCGAGGGATCCCACCTCTATCCCCTCAAGGACAGTGTCCTGGAGTTTGAGACACTGGGTCGGGGGATACAACTGGGGAGAATGACCAGTACCTCGCCCAGGCTGCCTCACCTGCTGTGCTGAACAGGGGCCTTGTGGGGGGATGGGTAGGTTGGAAGGGAGAGACAAGGAAGAGGGAAGGAAGCGGCCGTAGCCTTAAGTTAGGTACCATCCCGGCATTTGCCTGGAGAAGTGAGAGTCCACGGAAAACCACTTCCAGGATGGCTGAGGTTGGAATCGAACCCACCTCCACTCAGTTGACCTCCCGAGGCTGAGTGGACCCCGCTCCAGCGCTCGTACCACTTTTCAAATTTCGTGGCAGAGCCGGGAATCGAACCCTGGCCTCCGGGGGTGGCAGCTAATCACACTAACCACTACACCACAGAGGTTTTAACCTTAATTGGCTCATTTCGATGACTCAGAGGCTGCGTGTCTGTACACGCAGGTCACCATCTACGGGTCAACTCTAAAGAACTCTCTGGAGGCCACACGCCATTATTATTGTTTGAATTTACAAGCAAGAAAGTACCGAGAATGATCCTCGGTATGGGCCAACTGAGCTACGGAGGACGGTGTTTCCGTCAGTAAAACCGCCACCAAAAAATGTGCTTTTGTGATTAACAATGCATTCCTTGTAACCTCGACAGCAAGAGATCACCGCCTTCTGAGAATATGCGTTTACCTTATATAGACTACTTTCCAGAAGGCGGTGCCCCAAACAAAATGTGGAAGACTGTCATTTTCATCTGCATCAGTTAGATTAGGTCGTTTTCGTACAAAAAATTATGTAACACATTTATGGAAATAACCATCGCAAAACCCCCAGTATTCACTCTATAATATAGCCTTTGCGCTTTTTTATTGCATATATTATTTTTCAATCAACTCATTAAACAACAGATATTATACACGTTCGGTATTTCAAAAGTTCTGTTGGAAAGGATTATAAAGCTGAACCTTCAAAAATATATGCGATGGCCGGGAATCGAACCCGGATCAACTGCTTGGAAGGCAACTATGCTCACCATTACACCACCATCGCACACGCCGTTCATGAGCAGACAACTGAACATCTTCAAGTTTTTTACATGTAGCTTTGTGTTTTAATTTCACTAATCTTGATTTATGATCAGAGATTAATGTTGTACTGAGAAGTGTTGTTTGTGACAAAAGAGGTGCGTAAAGCTATACAATAGCTCCTCAGCGTAATTCGAGCGAATGAATTTCGGAACTTTAACCTCGTAGGGAAGAGATGATTTCTTTGCCAATGCTTGGGATCCACCAAGCCACCGCTACTTTTATAGGACAGTATCAGGTAACAGCTGTGTTCCCTATCGCGGTGACCTTACGCTGAGAAGGTCGGAGACACGTTCATGACTCTTTCTCGCCCGTTGTAATCAAGATTAACGACGTATCAAGTGGATCACCTGAGAAGTATAGCTTGGTACAAGAGCAGCAGAGTGGCGCAGTGGAAGCGTGCTGGGCCCATAACCCAGAGGTCCGTGGATCGAAACCACGCTCTGCTAGTTTTTTTTTTTTTTTTTTTACAATAAACTGGAATTAAACTCCGCCATTGTCCGGTCCCAAGTCCGGAATGAGAAAGGAGGAGGGTTTGCTGGTCTGGCACCCAGCTGTAAAATTGCCAACGCCGAGTGTTGGGCGGCGGGAAATAACCTGACTCCCTAAGGGGGCCAACGGCTTCGGGCGAATGAGCCCCTTTGGGTGGGGTGATGGTCCCCACAGTGGAGGAAATGCCACTGGAATCCATTATGCAGCGTCTGTTCTCCAGGTTAGGGGCGGCTGCACAAGGCGTCTGTACTCCAGAGGAGCGGCCTCATTATAACCTCACTGGATCACATCCAGAGTTGTAATTCGGGACCTAGTCCCACACAGGTGACACCTTGACAGTCAACCATGGAAGGTCTTTTAAGGAATACTCCACCGGCTGAACCAAGAGTTCAGAGAAGGCAGCATTCGGATACGGTGGGCTGCCACCTGAAAGATACCGTGAAGTCGGAGGCACGGAAATACCCCAGTACTACATACACGAATGAGACAAAATCAAGAATCAAACCAAAGCAGATAACATACTTCTCTACACACAACATAAACTCACTCATGCAAACCGGTAAACTAAAAGTGATCACCGACATAATGGACCAACACAAAATTCTTATCATGGGATTACAGGAAATTAGAAACACTGACCAGGATGCCTTGGAATCTCAAGGGTACAGACTTTATAAAGGTATACCCGGGAAGAGAGTGATGAAGAATGTCCCACAATTTGGAACAGGATTTTTGGTCAGCCTTAAAATAATAAACTCAGTTCAAGAATTCAGATCACAGTCTCCACGACTCTCAACGCTCACCTTAAAGGCATCTAATAAAATCTATACTATAATAAATGCCCATGCTCCCACTAATGATAAAAACAACTCCTCAAAAGACCAGGAGGAAACAGGAGAATTTTGGGACCTATTGGACCAGACCATAGATAACATCCCCAAACACCATATAAAATTATTAATAGGTGACTTCAACGCTCAACTAGGCAGAGAAAGAAAATACCGTGACATCATCGGAAAATGGCCAGCACACAAGAAAACAAATAAAAATGGAGAGAGACTAGTTGACCTGTGTAGAAACCATAATTTAATCTCAAAATCTACATGTTTTAAGAGGAAACCTCAAAAACTCAAAACATGGAAACACCCTGACTACACTAAAGGAGAATGGCAACTGGACCACGTCTGCATGGACAAATACCACCACAAAGAGATCTATAACGTCAAAGTCCTCCGAGGAATAGACACAGGTTCAGATCACTACGTAGTTAAAATTAAAATTAAACTCACTCCCCAGAGGAGACAACAAAAGCAAGCCCTTAAAACTAAAAGAAAAATAGATCCTACCCAGCTAATCAACAACAAAAATTACCAGAAAGCAACTGAAAAAATAAAAATCACAGACAAACTTGAAGACTTAGTACACAACCTTAAACAAATTGCAGAAGACCTAGCTCCAATTAAACCACGTAAAAAACACCAATGGTGGAACAGTGAATGTGATGAAACAGTGGAGAAAAGACATCAGGCATGGCTATTACATCAGTCCCAAAAGACAGAAATATCCTATCAAAAGCTAGTAAAACAGAGAAAAGAAACTACCCAAGTCTTAAGAAGAATAAAAAGACAACATCATAAGGACACCCTGCAGTTAATTGAAGAACAGTTCAGTAAAACTAAATCAAGGGACTACTACAAAACCTTCAGAAAGCAGCTCCAAAAATATGAACCCCCGACCCTACTGATGAAGGATGAAGATGGTAAGCTGGCCCATAACAATAAAGACAATGCAGAAATTCTGGCTAAACATTTCAACAAGCTTTTAAATTGTGAGGAACCTACAGAACTCCTTCATTTGGACACCAACACCCCGATAAAAACATCACCAGAAAACATCAATCCCCCCACAATAAAGGAAGTCTACCAAGCTCTGAATAAATTAAAAAACTACAAAGCGCCAGGAGAAGATCAGACCTTTGCGGAAATCTGGAAATATGCAGGAACCTCAGCAAAAGTTGCCCTCCATCAACAACTTGTCTCTATCTGGATTAAAGAAGAACTACCAGAACACTGGACAACAGCCCTCATTCATCCTCTGCACAAAAAAGGGGACAAAACCGACCCTAATAACTACAGGGGAATCTCTCTCCTAGACATAACATACAAAATATTTTCAATAATCATCCTTAATAGGATAAGTTTACAACTTGAGAAAGAACTAGGAGAATATCAAGGAGGTTTCAGACCCTGGAGGAGCTGTCCTGATCAGATCATGAGTCTTAAGTTGATAATGGACTATAACAGGAGAAGAAACAGAGATATGGTGATAACATTTGTAGATTTCAAGAAAGCTTATGATTGCATCCATAGAGAATCTCTGTTTAAAATTTTAAGACACCTTGGACTACACCCCAAATTAATAAACATGATAAAATTGACTCTCACCAATACCAAGTCAAAAGTGAAGTTTAGGGGTGAAACATCAGAGACATTTGAAATTAAAACTGGACTGCGGCAGGGAGATGGGCTCTCACCACTATTATTTAACTGTGCTCTAGAAATGGTAATGAGGGAATGGTTTAGAAAATGTCCCCCCAAAATAAAGATTGGCCGAAAAATCAAAACAAATTGCCTGGGTTTTGCTGACGATTTAGCATTACTAGCAGTGGACATAACAGAAGCAAAAACCCAGATATCAGAACTTCAAAACATTGCAAATAAAATTGGCCTCAAAATATCATTTGAAAAAACAGAAATTATGCCCCAAAAACCAACACAGCTAAAAGAAGTCACCATAAATGGTAATAAAATCAAAATAGTAACTCAGTTTAAATATCTTGGAGAAGTAATAACACATAACTTAAATGAAAAAATCTCAATCCAAGTAAGAACAAATAGATTAGCTAAAGCACAAAAATTAACATGGGATATCTACAAAAAGAAATGTCTATCAATAAATTCAAAAATAAAACACTACAACACAGTTATAAAACCGGAAGCTACATATGCAGCAGAAACACTCTTTTACCTGAATAAACAATCAAAGACTGACAGACTTCAGAAAATTGAAAGGAGGATTGGAAGAACCTGTATCAACAAAAAATATCAGAAAGATGGACAGTGGCGGTTAATACCTAACAAAGTCGTGTACAAAGAGCTAGAACCCATTACAGATACTATGCGTAAGAGGAGACTGGGATTCTTTGGACATATCATGAGGATGCAGGACTCAAGACTTCTGAAACAACTAGTACAACACAATCTCGTCTCAAAAAATACCACAACAGGATGTAAATGGATCAGAGAAGTAAGAGAGGATCTGAAGGAAATAGGCCTTACAACAGAAGACACCAAAAATAAGATAAAATTGAATACAAAACTCAAGAATACAAACCTCCGCTTTACCCTTACACAAAACAAACCAACAACACGCACATTTTCAACTGAGGAAAGGGCACGAAGATCGGAGCGTCTGAAGAAGTACTGGGAGGACCGCAAAGCCCGAACAATCCCTTCAAAGAGACCTGAACGACGGACTGACTAAAGTGATCCTATGTGGTCATAAAAGAAGAAGAAGAAGAAGAAACTGGAATTAACATTTGCATGTTTTCGTCGGTCATGAAATGAGAGCAGTGATGTCTTTTAAGGACGCTCTCTCAATGTTACTGTATTATGTCAAAAAAGCGGAAGAGCAGGGAAGACAAAACGTAACATTTTTCTTAAGTTGTTGCAGACTTTTATCTCTGAAGAAAATATGCGAAGAAAATATCAATGATTTTATTTTAAACAACAAGAAAACTGTCCACCTCTGTCGTGTAGTGGTTAGTGTGATTATCTGCCACCCCCGGAGGCCCGGGTTCGATTCCTGGCTCTGCCACGAAATTTGAAAAGTGGTACGAGTGGGGTCCATTCAGCCTCGGGAGCTCAACTGAGTAGAACGGGTTCGATTCCCACCTCGCCATCCTCGAAATGGTTTTCCGTGGTTTTCCACTCCACCCTCTTCCGTGTCTATCCCTTCCAATCTTCCCATCGCTCAACATGGCCCCTGTTCAGCACAGACGACACTGGTCCTCCTCCCCAGTTGTATCCCCACCCACAGTCTCACGCTCCAGGACACTGCCCTTGAGTTGGGATCTCTCGCTGGGTCCGAGGGAAAAACCAACCCTGGAGAGTAAACGGATTAAGGAGGAAATAATAATAATATGTCACCTCGGAACTTTTCAAATTTCGTGGCAGAGCCTGCAATCGACCCCGGGCCTCCGGGGCTAGCAGGTAGTCACACTACCCACTACAACTTACGTATGTGGGCTGTATATGTAACCCATAAACTCGCAATTTTGAACAGAGCTCTTACCTTTTCAGCCACACACTCCGGCGTAAGCACGTCACACTTACAGCTTTCAGGGGAACTGAACATATCGTGGAAAATGTAAAACGTTATTGTAAGTTGTAACATTAAAAGATCAGGGCTCGTCCGGGATTTGAACCCGGGACCTCTCGCACCCTAAGCGAGAATCATACCCCTAGACCAACGAGCCACTTACCTCTTGGTATATGGATACTTAACTTTTAACAAACATGCTGGCCGCGTGGAGAATAAGTAGGTCGGACTAACGTCACGTTTCACCATTCTCCTCTGTCTTTGGATTGCTCAGAAAGCCTTCGCTCTTTCCTCTCAGTCACTCAGCCCAACAACTCTACCTCAATTCGTGTCGAAATTCTAATAGTGGAAGCCTTCCACTCCTCCAGGGGCCTTGTACAGAGGTCGCTACGTGTTTTAGTGGTAAATGAATCACTAAGCAGGTCGACGGAAAATCATAGTATAGTACAGTGATGGCCAAAACAACATTTCTCATTCTCACTACGACAACAATTCACAAACCATTTCTTATAAGAGATATTGAATGCTTCAGATATTCTATCACAAAGCTGTGCCTTCAAAAACGAATGCACCGGGCGAGTTGGCCGTGCGCGTAGAGGCGCGCGGCTGTGAGCTTGCATCCGGGAGATAGTAGGTTCGAATCCCACTATCGGCAGCCCTGAAGATGGTTTTCCGTGGTTTCCCATTTTCACACCAGGCAAATGCTGGGGCTGTACCTTAATTAAGGCCACGGCCGCTTCCTTCCCACTCCTAGGCCTTTCCTATCCCATCGTCGCCATAAGACCTATCTGTGTCGGTGCGACGTAAAGCCCCTAGCAAAAAAAACAAAAAAAAAACGAATGCGATGGCCGGGAATCGGACCCGGATCACCTGCATGGAAGGCAACTATGCTCACCATTACACCGCCATCACACAAGATCATGAATGAAGTTTCCCCGTATAGATTTGTATC
Source organism: Anabrus simplex (assembly GCF_040414725.1). Lineage (NCBI taxonomy): Eukaryota > Metazoa > Arthropoda > Insecta > Orthoptera > Tettigoniidae > Anabrus > Anabrus simplex. Next base: position 17,217,979 of record NC_090268.1, on the reverse strand, counting down.
TCACTTAAACTGGCCTTGTCTTATGTTCTGAGATACGAAAGTTGTTGTTTCTGATAAGAGAGATGGATGAGGTACATACGTAATTTCGGTGAATCTTAACAATACCAAGAGAGTGCCTGCGCTATTTGGGTCGTTTCACTGTCAACTTGCATTAGAGAAATAGTGGGTTCGAACCCCACTGTCGGCAGCCCGGAAGTTGGTTTTGTCTGTGGTCAGCATGACGAATCCTTTTTCTTCTTCTTAATCCGTTTACAATCCAGGGTTGGTTTCATTCTCGGACTCAGCGAGGAATCCCACCTCTACCGCCTCAAGGGCGGTAACCTGGAGCGGGAGACCTTCGGTCTGGGGATACAACGGAGAACGAGGACCAGTACCTCGCCAAGACGGCCTCACCTGCTATGCTGAACAGGGGGATGGGAAGATCGGAAGGAAAAGGCAAGGAAGAGGGAAGGAAGCGACCGTGGCTTTAAGTAAGGTAGGCCTACCATTCCGGCATTTGTCTGGAGGAGAAGTGGGAAACCACGGAAAACCATTTCAAGGATGATTGAGGAGGAAATCGTATCCCCGCCTACTCAGTTGACCTTCCAAGGCTGAGTAGACCCCATTCCAGCCCTAGTACCACTTTTCAAATTTCGTGGCAGAACCGGGAATCGAACACGGGCCTCCAGAGGCAGCTAATCACACCAACCACTACACCACAGAGGCGGACGACGACGAATCCTCTCAGCGGTTATTTTTGGTTTTCTAGACCGAGGTGGCAGTGGGGGTTGTTTTAAGAGGAAGTACAACTAGGCAACCATCCTCTCGGAACAAATTAAGTGGAAAAAAGTAAATTAAATAAGACGATAGTTGTCTTCTTAATTGGTCTCAGGTTGTTGGGGGTTCGGATAGCTAGCCACTCCGATTCTCAGGTTGGTTCGACGTAGCTGAGAACAAATATCCGTAGCAGGTGCGTTTAAAGGTGTAGGTGGTAAGAGTGCCGCTTCATCCGCAAGTTCATTTCCCGCAATCTCAACTTGGCTTGGAAGCCACGTGAAAGTTATTCTAGTGCCACCTGGCTAGAAAGTGTACCAACGGCTGTTGTGGAAAACAGATGTCAATAGGCTGTAGAGAAATTAACGAGTTGGTATTACCCGACCTAGGCGAGTGGAGTCCTACACAGCACAGCACATAACGTCATCGCAGCACATCAGCCATGGAGAAATACTGTAGCACTACAATACTCAGACCTTAAGGCAGGTTTCGATTAGCGACAATATGGCCGTGAACGCGGGCTGTATGTGATCGCGGTTACGAGTTTGGAGTAATTTATTGTGAAATCATTATTTCAAGTCTGCTTGTGATCTTAGGCCTACTTCGTGATTTTGAATACTAATAAAGACGTATTTGAGTAGCTAGATGCTTTTACGTGGGAGCTCAAAATACCCGGATGTTAATTATTTCGTGTTTGCGCGTAGTGCCCTGTTGTGTTTGAGCGGTGGTGTTTAGAAATTGGCGTACGTTAGTCATCTCAGTAGTTATGGAGAGAGTAGCAGACTCTTTATTTTGAGGAACTTTACGTCGCACTGACACAGATAGGTCTTATGGCGACGATGGGATAGGAAAAGGCAAGGAGTGGGAAGGAAGCGGCCGTGGCCTTAATTAAGGAACAGTTTTTCTTGGTGTGAAACTGGGAAACCATGGAAAAACCATCTTCAGAGCTGCCGACAGTGCGGTTCGAACCGACTATCTCCCGAATGCAAGCTCACTGCTGCGCGTCCATAACCGCACGAGAAACTCACTTGGTACACGCAATAGTAATAACTAGAGATGGGAGTTACATATCGTAACAGGATACTGTATCCTAATCCTTTACAGTAAGCTGTTGCAGAAATATTATGTTCCTCCGGTGACCCTAATACTAAAGTAACAGTCTCAGCGAAACCAAGGGAAGGGTAGGGAGTTTCTGATTGGCTAACGTGTATTAACGAGCATAGCAGCTCGCTTTAAGCGTGCACTCCTGCGCAGGCGCGAGCGATACTTTTGTAACAGGCTAGTGGCAATTGATATTCCTATCCCGTTACTTGCTGGTCGGTCACTACAGTCACTACTGAATAACTAAGTAATATGTTATGTTAAAGTTTCCTAAACTGAATGGATTTCTTTGTTTTGTTTTGTGTACATTCTGACCGTACAACAGGGTTACAGATTTCATTCATCATTTATTATTATTATTATTATTATTATTATTATCATTAATTGAGCCAATTCATTAGATTTTATATTCTGTTTTTCATCATTCAGACTATAATAATTAGGTATCACGCATGTTATACTATTTAATCATAGGAGAAGTGAATTTTGTTTGCAATTATTCTGTATATTAATAAGTGAGATTTGTTAGTTTCAAATAGTCATGCTGTGGCTTGTAACTCTGGCCAGATGAGCTGACATATTATTTTGCAATCGAGGCTATGTTGAACCGAGACTGTATTGAGCAAGTAGATTTTCCGCTGACACATGCAGGGTAGTCATCGGTAGTCCGCGTGGGCAAGCTAATACGACACATGACTGATGAAATCAGTGCGTGGGCACTTGATTTCGACCAAGTGTCTGTATTCGCCAGCTACCGTATGTTGAGGTGGAAGGGATGACCAGAGAGTAGGGAGATGAGTGGTCATCACGAGGTTGTAAGAAGTAAGGAAGAGTGGTGGTGAGAGCGAAGAAGTGGTTAGATGTCTGAGAGTGGTGGTGAGAGCTAAGAAGTGGTGAGCAAGAGAAAGCAGTGCTAAGAGGTGTTTTCAAGAGGTCTTAGAATCGTCGAAGAGGTCTACGATTGGTGGTTGGATCTGAGTAGAGACTGGTACTATGCTGATAGTGAAACATCATCTACTTGTGAGGATGGACTTTACAATGCGTTTCAATAATATTTTCCAATTTCTTAGAATCTATTGAATGGACGTAACTGCATTGGAGGTCACTACACTCGGGAAGGAAATGTAGGTCAACTCCAGGTTACATAAGAAGATAAGATTACAGCAGACTACTTCAACTTAGTGGTATTTCCAGGAATTTCAAGTTCAACAGTGGTGTGTGCAGCCATAAGGTAATTATAGCATCCGACATGTTATGCTTTAATAACATGAAGAAGAATGTAATCAGCGGCGATATCATATTTCACTTCAAGTTCATGCCAATAGTTTTTTCTAATTTAGATTACATTTTCTGCTTCTGTAACAGCAAATCTCACAAAGTATTTTTTGTGTTAAATTAAAGTACTGCACTGCTAGTTCATTGTGACGTAAATTATAGTCATAAACTCAGTTTCAATTTAATTATAATAAGTGTTTCTATTTCCAATTACAATCCTCAGTTGTGGAATTGCAACCGTAATCTACCATTGTCCTGATCCATTTTCCAGTATATTGCTAGATGTGTGAGTTTATCACCACACGCCTTGAGATAATTGAGATAAGAGGCATGCTCTCCGAATTTTGTTGTTTCTTGCAACAAATGGCGCTCAACAAATGTAATGTATATTGTGTGAAGGAGATTAAGGTGTTAGAGTAGTGGTAGGAGTAGTCACAACTTGTCGCCTGAACGTGGAGCTCGAAAGGTTCAGAAAAAGTGATTCTGAATGGCAATATACATGGATCAGTTCTTTTAATGAGTACGCACATGTTAAATTCACCAAGTAATGTTAGGAAGGTCATTTTGTTGAACTTTGTATTTTAGGGGTAATGTCAGAAGTAGTGCAAGGGGAAATAGCTTTGAGATCGCGAAAAATTAGTAGGAAACCGAAAAAAAATGAAATGTCGTATGGCTTTTAGTGCCGGAATATCCCAGGAAGGGTTCGGCTCGCCAGGTGCAGGTCTTCCTATTTGACACCCGTAGGTGACCTGCGCGTCGTGATGAGGATGAAATGATGATGAAGACAACACATACACCCAGCCCCCGTGCCATTGGAATTAACCAATTAAGGTAAAAATCCCCGGCCCGGCCGGGAATCGAACCCGGGACCCTCTGAACCGAAGGCCAGTACGCTGACCGTTCAGCTAACGAGTCGGACTAAGAAACCGAAGATGGACAAGGATAACAATATACAGTCAGGTAACGAGGCTGATGTTATTGTGTCCAAGGAAATCCAAGGTGTTAACATGAATAAGGAGATGGTGACTAAGGTGGGACCTGCTGAAAGCCAGAAAATAGTAGAAACTAAGGAAAACGCTGTGACGCAAGATCAAACCTTGGTTTATTTAATTTGCTGATGTCCAACAAAATGACTGAGCAAAATAGTGCCATTAGTGAAAAAATTGAATCTCAGAATAATATCATGAGTGAGAAAATTGAATCTCAAAACAATGCTATTAGTGAAAAAATTGAAGGTCAGAGTAATATCGTAAATCGTATTAATAAGAAGATTGATTATTGTTAGCGATAAGATAGATCATAAGGTGTTAGAGATAAGTAAGCAAATTAATAAGTTAGAAGTAAGCTAAACAGGGAGTGTAGTGATATCGGAGCTGAGATGGAATTGGGTCGGAGCAATCTTCATACGGAAATCGAGCAAGTTAGTGAGATGTGCATCAAACAAGGGCATAAGTTTGATGAATTAGGCGCCAAGATCGAGTCTAAAAAGGGGGAAATCAATGAGTTAGTGGAAGAAAGGTTTGAAAAGATAACCAATACAGTGGGACAAGAAACAAGGAAATGAATTAGAAGGATAGAATATGTGAAAAGGAAACTTGGAGAAGTAGGTGATCTAGGGAGTGAAAAAATGATTATCACAGAAGGTGAGAGAATCGGGAGAAATATTGGAAGAATTAAGAAAGATTCAAGCAAAGGCTGAGGAAACAGTGGAAAAAAATTGTAAATAATGGTTTAATTACTAGGGATCATGATATACCTAAGTTTTCTGGGAAAGAATTCAACCCGATGGAATTTATGAGAGTAGTAGACAAGAAATTTGCTGTTCAATTAAGGGACAATATTATTAGCTGGGAAACTGTATTGGAAATCTTATCTAATGCTTTCGTAGGAGAGACTAAGTCTTGGTTTCAGGTATATAAAAACTCGATGTCTAATCTAACTGAATTTAAGGAAAAATTCATAGCTAAATTTTGGAGTGAAGGTGTTCAGAGTAGAGAGAGAGAGAGAGAGAGAGAGAGAGAGAGAGAGAGAGTGATGTTTGGCAGGTATAATTCTAACGAGGGTGTTAGAATGACAGAATATTTTTGGCTCATGTTTTGGTGTGGAGAAATTTAGAATGTATTGGCCCTGAGGCTGATATAGTTAGACTTATGACTAAGCACTATGCCGATAGAATAAGAGAAGCTGTTTGTATGCAAAGAGTGGAGACGATTAAAGAAATGGAAATTTTGTTGGAAAGTTTTGATGCTTTAGGTAGTAGCCTGAACAATAGTAGGATACAAAATAGGAATGTTGAAGGAAGGGGTAACCAATCTAATAATCAGGACAGGCCTATGAATAATCGTAACTACAGAAGAGAATATCAGGAGAGACCTAATAATAATAATTTCCACAGGGAGAGTAATTATCAAAATAGTTCGGAACATTTCAGGACTGGGAGGCGTGATTATGGAAATCAACCAGAAACTGGGAGGCGGGAGAATACAGGCCATAATGATAATAATGAAGCTAGAGGTAATAGGCAACAGGAGCGGCCGATTGAGCTGTGAAACCAACAAGTCGTAACCGAACCAAGTAATTTAAACGCGCAACGGGCTGTATAAACAGGTCACTGAGACAGTCCGGAAATGGTGAGTTCACGTATAAGGTATATAAGTAAATTAATGTCGACAAGCCTATAGTTGTAAGTGAACATGATTGTGACCTAAGTAGCAATAATTCAAATGTTTTAAGTGACGACTTAATCGTAGAAAATAAATTTTATAAGTGCAATTTAAATTTAGATATAAGGCAACATTTGTTAAGTGATCTAATATTATGTAATGAGGATAATGTAAGTAGTCTTACTGTTAGACCGACAATTGAGCTGCTGATATGGGGCAGGAAGGTTAAGATTTTGTTGGACTCTGGAAGTGAGAAATCTTGGGTAAATTCCAAGCTGTATGAAGAAGTTTTCAGAGAGAAGTATGAGGTAGCGGAAATTCCAGTGAGGAATACGTACATAGTAACAGCTGTTGGAAACAAGTCTCAGAGGGTGAATAAACAAATTGCTGTCCCCATTAACATAATAGAGAATGTATTTTCCAACCATTTTTAGTTGTACCAAATTTAGTTTATGCCGTTATATTAGGTACCGACTGGTTAACGTGTCACAAGGCTAAATTAAAGTTTGATCTAGATAATGTCAGCCTTATTTGGGGAAAGAGTTGCAGGGAAGTCAGATTACCATATGATGAGTCAGAAATTAGTGCGAATAAAGTGTGTTCTAGTACGGAAGGGTATTATGAAATTCCTAATATGATTAAAAATATTGATGTCTGCCATGTGTCTATACAGAGATATTCTAGAGATGAATTGTATGAGACACAGTGGAGAAATGTAATTTAGCGGAAAGTCAGAAGGACGAATTGTGTGAATTGTTGATATCACATCGTGATGTTTTTAGTGACCGGCCTGGTAGAACACACCTTTACGAACACAAATTTAATGTTCATGATAACTCAACTTTTGTAGGACCGATATATCCTAATCCGTTGAAATACGCCAGCGCTGTTCAAGAGCAGGTTGACATTATGCTACATTATAACATTATTGAACCATCATGTAGTTCTAATTTGAATTCACTTGTAATCATACCTAAGAAAGGTAACACGGTAAGACTTTGCATTGATGCCAGATTAATGAATATGTTAATTGGAACCGACCAGCAAAAGGCGGAGAAGGTAGAGTAACTTATTCAACGATTTGAAGGTAGAAAATGGTTTTCCACTTTTGATTTGTCGACATCTTTCTGGCAGATTCCACTTAGAGAAAGCGACCGTCCACGTACTGCTTTTGCGTATCAGTTCGTCAGAGTGCTTTTGGTACCCGTACTTCATCCGCAGCGTTAATTAGGGCCATGAGTAAAGGGACACGGATAGCTTTGTGACCATGTACATAGACGACATTGTAATTGCATCCCACACGTTTGAGGAACACGTGAAACATTTACAGATTGTTCTACATAAAATCAGGGAAGGGGATTTACATTAAAACTGGATAAATCGACATTGTGCTCACAACAGATCAAATTTTTGGGACACAATGTATCAGAACAGGGGGTAAAACCGGAACAAACGAGATTAGACAAGATAAACAACACTCCTACTCCACGTAATGTAAAACAATTGAAACCATTTCTCGGAATGTGTAATTACTTTCGACGTTTTGTGGGTAAGTATTCTGCGCTGTTAGAGCCGTTTGGTGAGCTATTGAAAGGCGGTGCGAAGTGGAAGCGGAGGAAAGAACATGATGAGGCTTTCCAGAAGTTGAAGGACGGATTTAATGAAGCAAGTAGATTTTCCGCTGACACATGCAGGGTAGCCATCGGTAGTCCCCGTGGGCAAGCTAATACGACACATGACTGATGAAATCAGTGCGTGGACACTTGATTTCGACCAAGTGTCTGTATTCGCCAGCTACCGTATGTTGAGGTGGAAGGGATGACCAGAGAGTAGGTAGATGGGTGGTTATCACGAGGTTATAACAAGTAAGGAAGAGTGGTGGTGAGAGCGAAGAAGTGGTTAGATGTCTAAGAGTGGTGGTGAGAGCTAAGAAGTGGTGAGCAAGAGAAAGCAGTGCTAAGAGGTGTTTTCAAGAGGTCTTAGAATCGTCGAAGAGGTCTACGATTGGTGGTTGGATCTGAGTAGAGACTGGTACTATGCTGATAGTGAAACATCATCTACTTGTGAGGATGGAATTTACATTGCGTTTCAATAATCTTTTCCAATTTCTTAGAATCTATTGAATGGACGCAACCGCATTGGAGGTCACTACACTCGGGAAGGAAATGTAGGTCAACTCCAGGTTACATAGGAAGATAAGATTACAGCAGACTACTTCAACTTAGTGGTATTTCCAGGAATTTCAAGTTCAACAGTGGTTGTGCAGCCATAAGGTAATTACAGCATCCGACATGTTATGCTTTAATAACATGAAGAAGAATGTAATCAGCGGCGATATATTTCACTTCATGTTCATGCCAATAGTTTTTTTATTTAGAATAAATTTTCTGCTTCTGTAACAGCAAATCTCACAAAGTAATTTTTTGTGTGTTAAATTAAAGTACTGCACTGCTAGTTCATTGTGACGTAAATTATAGTCATAAACTCAGTTTTATTTTAATTAGAATAAGTGATTCTATTTCCAAGTACAATCCTCGATTGTGGAAATGCAACCGTAATCTACCATTGTCCTGAACCATTTTCCTGTATATTGCTAGATGTGTGAGTTTATCACCTCACGCCTTGAGATAATTGAGATAAGAGGCATGCTCTCCGAATTTTGTTGTTTTTGCAATAAATGGCGCTCAACAAATGTAATGTATATTGTGTGAAGGAGATTAAGGTGTTAGAGTAGTGGTACGAGTAGTCACAATATCAAAAAAAATCTCTTTTCTATATAGTTGTCTATCTTAAGTTCCTCGGAACAGTTAAGCGTGGTCTTCCCACCTTACATCTTGAGTTTCACTCCGTGTTCTGGATAATGAGTGAGTGGATGTAATATTAAATCCGATACGATTTGTGTGGACAAAAACTCAATTACAGGAAAACAGTTTCTTAGAAATGCTTTGAAATAAGGTCAATAATAATAATAATAATAATAATAATAATAATAATAATAATAATAATAATAATAATAATAATAATAATAATAATAATAATAATAATAATCTTACCGGGAGGTACACCTCAACCCCGCACATTTAAAAGAAGCACCTTAAGAACACTATCTATGGAACAAAACTTGAAACCGCTAATGCATAAAGTTCGGACATTGACCAGAAGATGTCACTACTGAACAACTGAGTAATATGTTATGTTAAAGTTTCATAAACTGACTGGATTTCTTTGTTTTCTTTTGGTGTACATCAAGAAATTCTCTCTTTTCCCAATAGATGTCTCTACAAAAAACTGATGTCATACACTCTGGTGCAAGGTGGAAAAATCAGTGATTTAAAGAAGTTTCGTGTTCATAGGTTTTCTCAACTAAATTGAATTTATTTATTTTGATACTTTAAGATTTGCAACACTTCCTTCTCATCCCGCCAGCTTTGAAGTCTGGCCAATCACAAATTATCTGTACTTATCGAGGAATGTGGCGACGTTTAGTAAATTCTCAGAGGCTTGCAGACTGAACGCTGAAAGGCATAACAGTCTATAATGATAATGTATGTATGTATGTATGTATGTATGTATGTATGTATGTATGTATGTATGTATGTATGTATGTATGTATGTATGTATGTATGTATGTATGTATGTATGTATGTATGTATGTATGTATTTTCTGCCAATGATAAGCTTCTTGTAACTTTTGATTATCCAATAAAATGAGAGGTTGTGTCCGAATTTAGTCCAGAGCCTTCTCGAACCCTCTTCTCGGGTATAAAAGCTGCGGCTTTTTCAAGTTACCTTGTCTTATTGATCGTCGAATTTCTGGGTGTGTGTGTTAAGTCAGGAGGAGGGGTGCCTCATTCCTCGGCAGGCAGAACATCAGGCCAGGTAATGGCCACCAGTTTTCTATCTCTGTAACTATCTCTGCAAACTGACCCGAGGGGAAGGTTTTGATCTTTGACTATGTAACCGTCTGTTTCTAAAATGTAAACTGCTTCTTCTCATGTAAAATTTCATAAAGACTTAAACTGAAATTCGGGGATAGAGAATGCGTTACCCTCTCTAATTCCCCTTAAAATTATTGTGAGGTGACTACGATTTTGTAACTGTTTCTCTTCCTATAATGCATTAATTAAACTTTCTTTCTAGTCATCTCAGTAGTGTGGGATTAGCCTCTGGATCATCGGGCCACCAGCCCTAGTAGGGTTTTAAACTTGGTTTTGAAGGCGCGCAAGTGTACGCCTCCATACATTTTGAGTTTGGGCCAGTAATTTAACTTGTTCTTCCTTTTCACGAAGGCCCAGTAGTATGGGCACTGTGTTAACTAAATTGTAAATTGCAGGTTGTGCCTAAAGAGGCCATTAATTGAGAGGTATTATGTAAGGTTGCCTTGAGTAGGCTGTAAGAAATTGGGAGCCAGTCTCCTTGGTTGGATTCGGAGAGCTTGTAAGCTCTTTTCTGGTATTTGTGTAATATTGAGTGGTGCCTTTGGAAAGGCCAAAGTGCTCTTAAATTGTGTCTGTATCTCTCCTTATCTAACTCAACGCAACATTTGCGACGTTGTAAACTTGTAAATTTGGAGTTCGAAGCTCAAAAACTTGTTAATTACCTATCCTTGGGTTTTCTATTCTTGTGTCAAAATTGTCATTCTACCTGACACATTGTTCTTTCACAATGTGAAGAATTTTGTTTGTTAGCAATTTAATTTTCTGAAAAGAAATATAACCTTTATTTCAAAGTTTTAGATGAATCTTTGATTTTCGTAGATAGACCCATTCAGCCTGTACCTTCTTTCACCTCTCTGCGTTCCACAGACAACCCCGGAATAATAATAATAATATTTTGAAAAAAATAAAATTTCTACCGGTTCATATAATTCTGATAATGTACCTCAAATATTACGTCCTGAAAAGCTATCGCAAGTCCCATCACGTGAATCTGTGCGTCCTGAAATTTCGTCATCGACTACAACCTGTGAGGCAGTGCAGCAAAAACTGCTATCATATTTTTTACCAGAACAAAAGAGAATGAGTGATCTATATATAGAGAGAGAAAAAGAACGATGCTGGGCAAGCTACTTACACTGTTGTTTACCAAATATCCACAACCTTCTGTATATGACGAAAGACTATTTTGGAGCATTTTATACTGGATTTGCAGAGCGAGTTGGCTACACGGTTTGTGTTACGTAGCTGTTAGCTTGTATTCGGGAGATGGTGGATTCGAACCCCACTGCCGGCAGTCCTCAAGATATTTTCGGTGGTTTCTCATTTCCACATCAAGCAAATGCTGGAACTGTTCCTCAGTTAAGGCCACGGTTGCTTCCGTCCTAGTCCTGTCCTATCCTATCCCATCGTCACCGTAAGATCAGTCTGTGTCGGTGCGACGTAAAACAACAAATAACGAAAAGGTACTGGATTAAACTCTGCTTACGTCTTGCCTGGTAGGGCTATTTCCTCATGACCCATTCCGGCGGCATCTGATGTGTACTGTATATGTCACTCGTTCATGAACATATTTTATGAAGTCTGGTCCTAATGTCTATTTAACTACAGATCCTTGGACATCTACGAATGTACATAGCAGCCACGGCGCTTTTTATACATGAAGGTTTCGAGGTATTGGTTCTCGGAATGTAAATGGGTCATTGCAAACATTTTTCTAGGAATAGTTAATGTGAGTGACGAGCTGGCGAAAGAGACAGCGGGAGAGAAGAAAGCGAGATGAGGATATAGTATTGCTATTTATAAGTACTTACTAAGGTGCGGTTAGGGGCTACAAGAGACAACAGGTATAAGGAATATTCCTTCCAAAAGTTGACTTGCAACTTGTATTATGTTACTTTTAGATCCGAATACTCCAACCTAATAATACAGTGTAACGGGAAAACAGGAACATGGCACTGGAAAAGAACCATTTCTCCCATCCCTAGTAATTACATCCCTTCACATACTGTAGGTTTGGCGTCAGGAAGGGCATCCGGCCATGAAACAGGGCCAAATCCACACGTAAAAGACAATCGTATCCACAGTTCCACAGGTGTGGGAACAAATCGGCAGAAGAAAAGGAGAAGAAGAAGAAGAAGAAGAAGAAGAAGAAGAATGCTCCTGAAGGTGTGTGTCACTTTCAGTGTCATGTGCTTGCTTGGACATTGATCTGATGTAGGTCGATTTCAGTCAAACGTACACAAAGCAGGGGAAATACTGCATTTTACTGCTGTTTGTGAAATTTATGAAGTGTTTAGTGTACTGTAGATGACAGTCGCATTAATATTTATAATTAGGCTACACTTCATAATGGACAATTTCAAGGTTACCTTTCAGCTAGTAATTCCAGTATGATACGGTAATTTGGGAAAAAAATTATATGTCCCCTACATTATAAGTTTATAAATAGTTATAGTCCGCCTCTGTGGTGTAGTGGTTAGTGTGATTAGCTGCCATCCCCGGAGGCCCGGGTTCGATTCCCGGCTCTGCCACGAAATTTGAAAAGTGGTACGAGGGCTGGAACGGGGTCCACTCAGCCTCGGGAGGTCAAATGAGTAGAGGTGGGTTCGATTCCCACCTCAGCCATCCTGGAAGTGGTTTTCCGTGGTTTCCCACTTCTCCTCCAGGCAAATGCCGGGATGGTACCTAACTTAAGGCCACGGCCGCTTCCTTCCCTCTTCCTTGTCTATCCCTTCCAATGTTTCCATCCCACACCAAGCATAGCAGATGAGGCCGCCTGGGTGTGTACTGGTCATACTCCCCAGTTGTATCCCCGACCCAATGTCTCACGCTCTAGGACACTGCCCTTGATGCGGTAAAGGTGGGATCTCTCGCTGAGCCCGAGGGAAAAACCAACCCTGAAGGGTAAACAGATTAAGAAAGAAAGAAATAGTTATAATATACTGTATATATAAATTATATTTGTCGTGACGTCGACCCATGTGGATCTTTTGCCCCTACTGGCACCATATTGTATGAACCTGCGTGTAATTGGAATGGCGGTAGTGTGGAATGTTGTGTGTGAGGAAAGGAAGAATAAGGACGTCACAAATACCCAGTCCCCAGGCCAGGGATATTAATCATTACAATCAAGAAAACCCTAACCCCACGGAAATCGAACTCGGGGCCGCCGGGTGCCAAACGGATGCGTTGCCCCCTGCACCGCGGGGCCGGACTTACAAATAGTTACGTTAAACAATTATAATGGTACTCATAATGGTGAAATACGTTCAAAAGTATGATAAGAATGAGGTTGTAATCTATCGTAGGTACTTTTCGCTTAAAGGATTTCTGTCTTAAATAGTCAATTACGTGCACAGTTTTTATTGTAATTTACGCTTAACTACGAGAGCTAAGGAGGGTAACGCTCCTGTTCCGATTTCGTGGCCTTTCCGTATATCACTGTATGGCGATTCTCCTTATACCCTTTTCGAACTGCCCTGCAATGAACTGATCGTGATGTTGGCATCGCGCCGCAACATGGCTGAAAGTCACGCTATTCGCACTCTGTGATTATTAATGCTCTAAGCTTTTGGCTAACGGTCTTTAATTTTGCACCAGTGATTCTATAGTGCTTATGCTCAACATTTTTCGTCATTCCAGAGCCACGCCCCGTTGCTTATGTGACCACTGAAAACATGGCGGACGTTCGTTCAATTAGCTTCAGCCACGCAGCGCTTCCGCTTCTGCATGTTATTCTTGCTCGTTGGTTGAGGCGGCATATCATCTAACCGGACTATACGGTATTTGCGTGCGTTGCGCGTACGTCACAGTTCTAGTTCACATTCTTTCCGCGGATCCACTCGCCTTGGTCGGGTAATACATACGAGAAAGTGGGTCTCTTTCGTCACTCAGTGCAAACTGCAGAGCTTCTAAGATGGTGAAAAGCTCCGCAGTAAACACGCTACAGACATTACGAAATGAGGTCTTCGTGGTAATATTATCGGAAATGGAAGAGCATTCAACACTTTCCCCGATGTTAGAACCATCCTTAAGGCGGAAACACACTGCTGTCACTTCACGTGAACCATCTCTGAGCTGAGTCAGCGTGGAGGGGAGGTTCATTATGTCACTGCATGCGGCGTGAAGACAGGAAACACACTGTCCTCACGTTCACAGATCACAATATACTTCGTCCGATGGCAAACTACGATAGTACATCCCATTCGTCGGATTCTGATGATCTTTTATTTGCCTGTGATGTTTCTGTTGCCATGGGTACTGTCCGTCGCAAACGACTGTGGGTGCATGAAAGCAATTTGGGGTGAATACCACAATTTAGTAAGGGAGCTAAATGGGCATCCAGAAAAATTTCAGATGTGCTACAGGCTGAAAAAAAAAAGAATTCAACTACTTACATAATCTCATCAAGGATGAAATTGTTGGCCGAGGTACGCTCTCCATTTGCAACTTATTCGGAGGAATCCTACACAAGGATTTCAGATATGGGAAAATTTCAAAAAATAATTCAACTCATTTGAAGGCTCTGTGCCATGGCAATTACAAACAGTTCGTAATGGAAGAATACATTGAACAAAGAAGAAATGAATTGGATATCTAATTCTTTTTTTTTCCTATTTGCTTTACGTCGCACCGACACAAATAGGTCTTATGGCGACGATGAAATAGGGAAGGACTAGGAGTGGGAAGGAAGCGGCCGTGGCCTTAATTAAGGTACAGCCCCAGCATTTGCCTGATGTGAAAATGGCGAACAACGAAAAACCATCTTCAGGGCTTCCGACAGTGAAGTTCGAACCCTTCGAACCCACTATCTCCCGGATGCAAGCTCACAGCTGCGCAACTCTAACCGCACGGCCAACTCGCCCGCTGATCTCTAATTCAACAGGATAATTTGTATTTGTAATTTGTGTAGGACTTAATTTATTACTATTATTATTATTATTATTATTATTATTATTATTATTATTATTATTATTATTTACTGCTCCGTAGCTAAATGGTTAGCGTGCTGGCCTTTGGTCACAGGTGTCCCGGGGTCGATTCCCGACAGGGTCGGGAATTTTAACCATCATTGGTTAATTTCATTGGCACGGGGGCTGGATGTATGCGCCTTCATTATAATGTCATCCTCATCACGACGCGCAGGTCGCCTACGGGAGTCAAATGAAAAGACTTGCACCTGGCGAGCCGAACTTGGCCTCGGACATTCCCAACACTAAAAGCCATACGCCATTTCATTTATTATTATTATTATTATTATTATTATTATTATTATTATTATTATTATTATTGTTATTATTATTGGGATAACAATCATAAGCACAATTGTGGACTGTTTTCAACAAATGAATGCCTATTAAAACTAGTACGTGTGATCTAAATTCCTTTCCTATTTTGTACAATGCCTCGTGCCATATTTACTGATTTCTATAGTTAATCGAACCTATGTCATACAGATTCTCAAGCACCCTCACCAATTCAATTAACATTTCTTCCATATCCTAAAAGAAACTGCTTCTGTTCGCACTTTACGTCGCCAGATATGTGCAAGAGCAGAAAATTGTGCTCCGCGTGAAGAGCGCTGTCACCAGATTCTACGTCACAATGACGTCAGCCGACGTCAACAGCCGTGACATGAGTGCAGTGTGATAGTAGTATAATAGGAGAGTTCGGCCGCCACCACCTCCTCCGGGCTCCCAGGGCTCCCTCCACCACCCGCGGGAAATTTGAATTTTGGCGGGAAATTTGAATCTTGGCGCGAGATTTGAATTTGTAAACAAAGCCACGTGCTTTTTGACAGCTGTCATCGACAACAACGCATCGCTAACCTCACTGCTGCCATCTTGACGGGCCTAAACCTCAGTAGTGCCAACTTAACCTAACTAGCGTGAGGTAAACAAAGCCACGTGTTTTTTGACAGCCACGTGCTTTTTGACAGACAACAACGCATCGCTAACCTCAGTACTGCCATCTTGACGGGCCTAAACCTCAGTAGTGCCAACTTAACCTAACTAGTGCGAGGTAAACAAAGCCACGTGTTTTTTGACAGCCACGTGCTTTTTGACAGACAACAACGCATCGCTAACCTCAGTACTGCCATCTTGACGGGCCTAAACCTCAGTAGTGCCAACTTAACATAACTAGCGTGTGGTAAACAAAGCCACGTGCTTTTTGACAGCCACGTGCTTTTTTGACAGCTGTCATCCGCCATCTTTAAACCACAGAGCACTGTGCTGCCCTCTTTATCGTAGTAGATGGAAAATTCGTCACCTGTCATCCGCAGTGCTGCCATCTTGGTGGGCTTAAACCTTAGTGCTACCAACTTAACCTCACTAGCGCAAGATAAACAAATCCACGTGCTTTTTGGACAGCTGTCATCCGCCATCTTTAATCTATAGAGCACAGTGCTGCCCTCTTTAGCTACTTACCTTTGAAATGTGGTGGCGGATAATTTGAAAAATGCTTTTTGACAGCAGCCATCTTTGAGCACCGTGCTGCCCTCTTTAGCTACTTACCTTTGAAATGTGGTGGCGGTAAATTCCACGTGCTTTACAAACCTATATGCTTTTCTGACAGCTGTCATCCGCCATCTTTAATCCAGAGAGAACAGTGCTGCAATCTTTAGTTGAAATGTGGTGGCGGCAAATTCCACGTGCTCTTGTTTGGAAACAAAGCCATGTGCTTTTTTTTTGACAGCTGTCATCCACCATCTTTAATCACCGTGCTGCCCTCTTTAGCTTCTTACCTTTGAAATGTGGTGGTGGTAAATTGTACGCGCTCTTGTTTGGAAACAAACCGCCAATTTCGTTAGCTGTCATCCGCCATCTTTAATGAACAGAGCACCGTGCTGCCCTCATGCGAGGCAATTTCGTTAGCTGTCATCCGCTCGCATACCCGCAGTGACACATGTTTAGACTTGAACACACACATACTACTGTTCAAAACTTATTACAACTTGAACTGCATACTAGTGTTCGATGTTGTTGAACACTGCATTGTATAACTAGAATCGAGCACTGTTTAGAAAGAAAAACAAAATATCTTCTCAACATACTTACTAACTGCTCTTCTTCCTCTATCAAGCTACATCTCTATCGAACGTGCATTGCAAAAGCAAGAGTATTGCAATTTTAGACTTGAACACATACTACCGTTTATAGTTCGATGTTGTTGAACACTGCATTGCAATCAAACACTGTTTAGAAAAAGAAAAAGAATTCTCTTCTCAACATGAGCTAGACAATAACATACTTACGAATCTGCTCAACACCTTCTTTCTTGCTTTTCTTCTTTGAGTAATAAACAAAAACTCTATCTTGCAAATAAGGAGCGGGAGGAAGGTAATACCTAATCTAAAATAAAAGAATATGCCAATTCTACATTATTTATTTACATCTTGTATGTACAAGTTTTATCTCGAATCATTTTACCCTAGTGATGTTTGCGTACTTCTCGATGCAATTCTTGTATGTACAAGTTTAAACTTGTAGTACTACGCTCTCAGCGTACCTCTCCCTACAATATGTACAGTGAATTGTGATGTAAGACAGCGTAACGTAAGTACACACCTCTAGCATAATGTTTACACACACATCTGCTTTATGTAAAGTAGTACCGATTAATACTACTATGCCCCCAGGCTAGAGTGTTGGTAGAATTTGGAATGACAAACCGTTTGCAATCATCGCTATTAAGGGCTACCTTACTAATTAAATGAGTGTACAACTGGTGCTTCTTGCTTCTAATGACAGACATTTGCTTACGCAAAACAGGTGGATTACTTTTAATGCAATTGTTATAGTTTTCAAAACTTAGCTGATTCTCAACGACATTCTTTTTAACCCCCTTCAATCTCTTTATTTGTAATTCATTTAAGAGTTTTATGCAATATGACTTGGATTTAGTACCTACAAATGAATCGATAATATTCCCAGCACATTCATCTTTCATTTTACCTAGAACCTTTTTGTTCACTAGCGGTAGATGATATTGATTATTTGCAGGATATTTACTTGTATCAAACCTACCCAAGTCTGGCTTTATATCATTGTAATAGTCATCAGTTTTGATTTGATAAATAAACGAATCGGTATCTGTGTAGAGCAATAAATTGCGCATTATGCGCGTACTTCTTCATCATATAATCGTAATGGAATTCATACATGAGTGTTTTAGCCAATTCAAGTACTGGAAAGCCGACGTAGGTAGGTTTGTCATACTTAACCTTAACACGATTCATCTGTATAATAACTAAATTCTCATGTATGATGGTGCAGCTGTGGAAATTTGGTTTACTTATTAAATAGTTAGCACCATACCTTTTCTTAATATTTTCCCAGTTTGTAATCAATTTTACATCAACGCGTTTGTCAACATTTTCCATAGTCTTACCAAACACACTGTTATTCATGAGCTCGTAGAAATCTTTTTCAAACTCGTTAACCGCATTCGTT
The DNA here is from genome assembly GCF_040414725.1 of Anabrus simplex. NCBI lineage: Eukaryota > Metazoa > Arthropoda > Insecta > Orthoptera > Tettigoniidae > Anabrus > Anabrus simplex. Next base: position 17,199,796 of record NC_090268.1, on the reverse strand, counting down.
CTTAAATTATTGTTCAGATCGATATATGGCTTTAGCCACGGTGACTGATTAAATTCTAGTACGCGATGAATTTTGGATAACTTCAAACCATGCTGCAAACACTGTTTTAAATTTCGGTAATGAATGATATACTTAGATTTATCGCATAAATTAGCAATTAGCATTTTCGTCGTTGATGCGATGTACGGGGGCTTCATATTTTCAGGGCAGAACGGTAGGTCATTATGAGAAATGTGTAACTCTTTAGGATACTGTAAGTCAACTTCGAGGAAATAGCCTTTATCAGCTTCATCGCCTAGGGCGTGCAGCTCTAAAGCATCAATTTCGCAATGCGTTAGCCAGCGGAAACCACTCACCGGTAGATGCTGACTCATCGCCCACCCATACTGATTATCAGCATCGAGATAAACGATATACTGAGATTCCTGACTAGAATCGAAACTCGGCATGTACTTATTATTTGCCTTGGAATACCGCCCGCTGCACTGACTTAGACCGCCTCGAATAGATGATTTTATAAAGTGCACCATATCAATATCAGTTAGCAGTTCCAAATACACCTGCGTGTATGTTAACATCGCGTCCCAACTTAACACAGGCGCAGTAAAATACTGACATGGGTCAAGGCTGTAGGTTTTCTTGCAAACACAGCGAAAATTTTCAAAAACATTAGCTAACAAAAGTACATCTGTCTTTAAATATAAATCGGAGTATTCACCCAGCGTTTGAATGTGGAACTGCTCCCAGATATGTTGTGCATGTAAATAGACATCATCACTAATATCTGCTGAATTCAGCGAGCTGTAAAAGGATTGTTTCGATGGTAAGGCACGTTCTTCGAGGCGTTCTAAGCAGTCGAGATATTCATAACAAAAAACACCCTTACGCCGAAGTAAATTAAACTGCGCTTCTTCGGGAAAAACGCGTCGAATTTCCGTAAATTGTTCAGGCTGTAAATGACTAGAAAGTTTATCGAGGCTACTCGCCATAAAGCGAAACGAGTCAAGGAATCTCAGTTTTATAGAATGCTCAGCATCTACTTTTACAGACTTTGCAAACGCAATGTACCGCTCTTTATTCTGAGGGATTATATCTACTTTCTCATCTGAAGCTCCAAATTGTGAAATGATGAAATGAGAGTCGTAACCAGATAAGTTATGAAAAATTACAGGGATAAATTTAGGAACTCTATACTTAAGATTACAGCTATAATGAGCGGCACATCTGTAGAAACCAGTTAAATGATCATGATCTTAAACTTTAGGGTCATTTTCGGAAAATTCCCCATCACAAATGCTACACTTTGTAGCACGTTCATGATCATTTAACTGAATTTCGGTGAGTGGCTTCATAGGAATATTACTATTTAGAATACGACCAAGACGAACTGCATCACTTTCAAGTCTTTCTAAAAATACTTTAGCAGCATCATGTCCTCGATACAGCTCTAACTTGTTAAGCGTACTATCGTAACTACACTTGATGTAATACGCGAAGCTATACGGGACATGCATGTGCGTAGTATTAGTGAAAGAGTTGTCAGGATTAGGTAAGCATGTGTTGCATGGCGTGAGGATGGCTTCAAAGTCTGCATAAATCACGAACGGTACCCACATCTGCTTGTGAAAATTTGTAAATTTTAAAACATTATTACCTGTAGTAGGTATGTCTGTACGTACATGATTGCAGTCATTCTTGGAATGCTTCGTTAACTGATCTTCAGTTCTAAAATACTGCAAGCATCCATCACATAGCCACTTTTTACCATTACGTTTTAACAACTGACTACCGACAAGTCTACTCAGATTTTTAATCCAGCAAAAGTGGCTATTTTCACTGTTTTCAATATAGAGTAAGTTAACATGAGTACTCTTCTTATGACATGTATAATACAGAGGACCTACTACAGACTTTTTCTCTACACCATACACATTAATGATAATGTTATTTAGTTCCTCAAAGCGCTTAATATCCTTTATCTGCACGGGACATTCTATACTATCGAAATTTAGCTGCGTTGAATAGTGTGGATACGATGATGTTCTATTCGCTACATTCCGTTTCACAGGATTTAAAGCCGACATCACCGCCCATGCAAAACATGCTTCGTCATTGTTTTGGATGTTTACAACAGCTTCTTTTCGCTGAATCCATGTCGGCAGCTCGATGTGTGAAGATCCTCGCATAGGATTGTACTTATTGATGTTAACTTCTAGATACATTATTTCAACTAAAGCCCACCCTGATTCCTTTTCCTGAAATTCCTCGCTCTTAGTTGAAATAATGTTAGAGACATCCCTAAGTACATCACCAAAATTAGTCGACTCAATTATGACAAAATTCTTCGTATTAAATGATTTAATGTCCGTTATTTCGGATTCATCCGTGCTTTTAATGTACAAGGCGAAAAGTTCAAAATTAACTTTAAATAAATTATGATTGGACAAAGATTTAGCAAGAAGCTGTTGTACATCCGGTTGAACGCAATTTAAAAAGTTTGAAGTGCTCTGAAACTTTTGACTGGTGCGAATTCTGTAACTAGCAATCCTACTTTTAAATGCTGTATTAATTTCCTCGATGTTTGCGTTACTACCACTTCTACATGCATTATTTTTATGTGCATTACTCCGTAAGTGTCCCTGAAAATGCGAAGATGGTACATCAGTGTTACAGTGCTCGCAGTGAATAGTTTGAAGTTCATGATTTTTTCTAGGTTTTTTACTAATACTTTCTACAGCTACATCAGTAGCTGCACGCTTTTTCCCTGCTACTACCTGAGGGCAAGTAGATGTTTGATGTATCTCTACTAAGTGAGCCTCGTATCGCTCTACGTTAGCGAAATACACACTACAAACTTTACATAAAGCAGATGTTATGCTAGGGTGTTTTGATTTCATATGGCGCATGAAGTTATCTCGCCTTGTAAACGTTACATTACATTCCTCGCAGTAGGGGAACATCTGAAAAGAGAACGACCAATAGAGATTAGGCGAAAGTTACGATGTTCGGAAGAAACCAAGTTTCAACATATAGAGGTCGGACATGGCTGTGAGTTTGAAATTATAAGATTAACCTCTTCTATAGCATGGGGATTGAAGAGAACGACTATTTATGAATAGACTAAAGTTACGATGTTTTAGAAGAAACCAAGTTTCAGCCTGTTGAGGTCAGACATAGCTATGTGTGTTTGAAATTATAAAATTAATCTGGTCTATAGCATGAGGATTGAAGAGAACGACTATTTATCAATAGACTAAAGTTACGATGTTCGGAAGAAACCAAGTTTCAATGTATAGAGGTCGGACATCGCTGTGAGTTTGAAATTATAAGATTAACCTCGTCTATAGCATGAGGATTGAAGAGAACAACTATTTATGATTAGCTTAAAGTTAAGATGTTCGGAAGAAACCAAGTTTCAACGTATAGAGGTCGGACATTGCTGTGAGTTTGAAATTATAAGATTAACCTCTTCTATGACATGCAGATTAAAGAAAATAACTATTTATCAATAGACTAAAGTTACGATGTTCTGAAGAAACCAAGTTTCAGCCTGTTGAGGTCAGATATAGCTATGTGTGTGTTTGAAATTATAAAATTAACCTCGTCTATAGCATGAGGATTGAAGAGAACGACTATTTATCAATAGACTAAAGTTACGATGTTTTAGAAGAAACCAAGTTTCAGCCTGTTGAGGTAAGACATAGCTATGTGTGTGTTTGAAATTATAAAATTAACATCGTCTATAGCACGAGGATTGAAGAGAACGACTATTTATCAATAGACTAAAGTTACGATGATTTAGAAGAAACCAAGTTTCAGCCTGTTGAGGACAGACATAGCTATGTGTGCGTGTTTGAAATTATAAGATTAACCTCGTCTATAGCATGAGGATTGAAGAGAACAACTATTTATGATTAGCTTATTAAAGTTACGATGTTCGGAAGAAACCAAGTTTCAACGAATAGAGGTCAGACATACCTTAAAATCTTCGCACTGCAGACTGTTACTCGGATGAATAAAATGCGTACTTTCAAGCCGGTAACTCGAATGATAATATTCTGGTCGTATTTAAAAAGAAAAGAACAAACATATATGAATGTAGTGTAGGGTACATCAGTTAACCTAGCTATCTTTACAACTCAAAGTTCGAAAACATACCTTAAAAATGCACGTGCTGCAGACTGTTACTCGGATGAATAAAATGCGTACTTTCAAGCCTGTAACTCGAACGGTACCTAAAAAAGAAAAGAACAAACATATATGAATGTAGATGTCTATTACCTAGCGTAGAAGTTGCTTTGCAAACAGTAACTAACAGTTCTAGCTTACCTTAAGATAAAGGCTGAAGAATAATATTCACAGCAGACAGTACTTAGACGGGAGATGTGTACGTAATAAACGCATACAGAGAACTGTGAGCGCTTCATGCAGACTGCAGCGAGTCAATATGCTGCTTGTTACCAAGCGGATGTGAAAATCGCTGACAACTGCAGTACAGTTGGAACTAAATGTTTATGCAACAAGAGCTCTCCTGAAGGTCTTTCACTGAGTCCCGCAGGCTGACGTATTTAAGCCGGAATCGAGCCTCCTGTTGATGCCGAGGTGTCAGAATTTAAGCGTTCTGCAGCGGATCGAGCCTTGGAAAGTTAGCGCGCGATCCTCGACTTCTGGACTTAAACGGGAGGGTACTAAGCTACATCCGCGGTATTCCTTACCTGTAGGCACTTAAAGGTATTGAGCTAAAACTACATTTAGCTAGATCATGTAATTACACGTTATGACGATCGCGCAGGCCCCTCGCCTAGCATTTGCTATTTTTTACGGCTTCCAACAGTAGGAGTTCGAACCCGCTATCTTCCGAAGTAGCGAGAATGATTGAAGAGTGTTGAGGGTGATTCATTTGTCGGATGGAGGCGTTAAGCTGTGTGCAGGCTTCTTCGGTAGGAGTAGGCTATGTGCCGGTACCGGGACATCTAGTTATAAAACCCGCTACAACAAATTTATCGCGTATACTGCGATTTAAAATCCTAGTCAGGAAGGGTAACCGGTCGTAAAACTATGGTGTATGATCTAAGAGGCGGGGTGTGCAAAAAAGCTAGCATTAAGTAAGGGCTGTTGATGGGGACGTTAAACCTTATGCAGACTCCTTCGAAAGTGATTGTGAGTACAAGAGTGTTGAGGGTGATTCATTTGTCGGATGGAGGCGTTAAGCTGTGTGCAGGCTTCTTCGGTAGGAGTAGGCTATGTACCAGCACTGGGTTTTACCCTCTCCCTACGGTAGTATATTACATTCTTAGGTAGTTTCGAGGGTGTGCAAAAAAAGCCAGCATTAAGTAAGGGCTGTTGATAGAGGGGTGTTAAACCTTGTACAGGCTCCTTCAACAGGAGTAGCCTACATCTGTCGGATGGAGGCAATAAGCCTTGTGTTGGCTTCTTCGGTAGGAGTAGGCTATGTGCCGGTACCGGGATATCTAGTTATAAAACCCGCTATAACAAATTTATCGCGTATACTGCGATTTAAAATCCTAGCCATGAAGGGTAACCGGTCGTAAAACTATGGTGTATGATCTAAGAGGCGGGGTGTGCAAAAAAGCTAGCATTAAGTAAGGGTTGTTGATGGGGACGTTAAACCTTATGCAGACTCCTTCGAAAATGATTGTGAGTACAAGAGTGTTGAGGGTGATTCATTTGTCGGATGAAGGCGTTAAGCTGTGTGCAGGCTTCTTCGGTAGGAGTAGGCTATGTACCAGCACTGGGTTTTACCCTCTCCCTACGGTAGTATATTACATTCTTAGGCAGTTTCGAGGGTGTGCAAAAAGCCACCATTAAGTAAGGGCTGTTGATAGAGGGGTGTTAAACCTTGTACAGGCTCCTTCAACAGGAGAAGCCTACATGCCGGCGCCGTGCATGTTCTTTCGATAGGAGTGGGCTATATGCTGGCACTGTGTTTTAACCTCTCCATACAATCATGATATTTTATGTTAGGAACTTACACGGGCTAAATGCTACACATTCCGTGGCAGAGCCGGGAATCGAACTCGGGCCTGCGGGGGTGGCAGCTAATCACACTAACTACTACACCACAGAGGAGGACTATTTCAGTTTTACAGAACAGAATATTTTACAACCTTAATACGCTTATAATCTAGCAATAAGACGTTCCATGAGTTACAAGTGGCTTATCAGCACACCGTGTCTTCGTTCAAGGTTACTACAGCCGGAAGATGTGTGTACAATTTCAGCCAACACATACATTCCGCACCTCGCTCTGAATGACTGCGCCGATACAACTTCAAAGATAGTGTTCTATGTAGTAGAACAAAAAATGTAACCCATAACCCGTTCCTAAAGCTTAAAACTGTAAATGTTTGAAGCTCCTGTTTTTACAGCTAGTTGTGGTTCCTAACGTAGCAGGGCCGGGATTAAAAATATGTTTTAAAGCCGAGTGCCTCCTCCTGACGCAGGAGTTTAAAACGCAAGAATTTGTTTTACGACCGGTTGCCCTTCCTGACGCGAGATTTTAAATCACAAGAATCCGTTTTACAACAGGATGCCCTTCTAGGATTTTAAAAAGCAGTATCTAGCCTCTTACATCATACACTATTGTTTTACGGTACGGCCGGTTGCCCTTCCTGACGCGAGATTTTAAATCACAAGAATCTGTCTTACAACTGGATACCCTCCTAGGATTTTAAATAGCAGTATCTAGCCTCTTACATCATACAGTATTGTTTTCGACCGGTTACTCTTCCTGACGTCAAAGAGCTGGGATTAAGAATCTGTTTTACAACTAGATGCTCAAAGCAGTATCTAGCCTCTTACATCATACACTATTGTTTCTCGGTATGGCTGGTTGCCCTTCCTGACGCTGAAAGACCGGGATTTAGCCAGTTACCCTTCCTGATACAACAAGACTAGGATTTATTTTTTTAGACTGGACTTGGCTAGAAATAGCCACACGAAATTATTATATAGAAAGAGAATTGCTGGGCGGATGACAGCTGACGCAAGAGTGCGGCACGGTGATTAAAGATGGCGGATGACAGCTGTCAAAAAAGCATGCTGATTTGTTTCCAAACACGAGCACGTGGAATTTGCCGCCACCACATTTCAAACTAAAGATTGCAGCACTGTTCTCTCTGGATTAAAGATGGCGGATGACAGCTGTCAGAAAAGCATATAGGTTTGTAAAGCACGTGGAATTTACCGCCACCACATTTCAAAGGTAAGTAGCTAAAGAGGGCAGCACGGTGATTAAAGATGACGGTTGACAGCTGTCAAAAAGCTAGTTGATTTGTTTCCAAACAAGAGCACGTGGAATTTGCCGCCACCGCATTTCAACTAAAGATTTCAGCACTATTCCCTCTGGATTAAAGATGGTGGATGACAGTGCTGTCAAAAAAAGCACATGGCTTTGTTTCCAAACAAGAGCACGTGGAATTTGCCGCCACCACATTTCAACTAAAGATTGGAGCACTGTTCTCTCTGGATTAAAGATGGCGGATGACAGCTGTCAGAAAAGCATATAGGTTTGTAAAGCACGTGGAATTTACCGCCACCACATTTCAAAGGTAAGTAGCTAAAGAGGGCAGCACGGTGCTCAAAGATGGCTGCTGTCAAAAAGCATTTTTCAAATTGTCCGCCACCACATTTCAAAGGTAAGTAGCTAAAGAGGGCAGCACTGTGCTCTATAGATTAAAGATGGCGGATGACAGCTGTCAAAAAACACGTGGCTTTGTTTACCTCGCGCTAGTTAGGTTAAGTTGGTAGCACTAAGGTTTAGACCCGTCAAGATGGCAGCACTGCGGATGACAGGTGACGAATTTGCAGCTACTGCGATAAAGAGGGCAGGACAGTGCTCTGTGGTTTAAAGATGGCGGATGACAGCTGTCAAAAAGCACGTGGCTGTCAAAAAGCACGTGGCTTTGTTTACCACACGCTAGTTAGGTTAAGTTGGCACTACTGAGGTTTAGGCCCGTCAAGATGGCAGTACTGAGGTTAGCGATGCGTTGTTGTCTGTCAAAAAGCACGTGGCTGTCAAAAAACACGTGGCTTTGTTTACCTCGCACTAGTTAGGTTAAGTTGGCACTGCTGAGGTTTAGGCCCGTCAAGATGGCAGTACTGAGGTTAGCGATGCGTTGTTGTCTGTCAAAAAGCACGTGGCTGTCAAAAAACACGTGGCTTTGTTTACCTCACGCTAGTTAGGTTAAGTTGGCACTACTGAGGTTTAGGCCCGTCAAGATGGCAGCAGTGAGGTTAGCGATGCGTTGTTGTCGATGACAGCTGTCAGAAAGCACGTGGCTTTGTTTACAAATTCAAATCTCGCGCCAAAATTCAAATTTCCCGCCAAAATTCAAATTTCCCGCGGGTGGTGGAGGGAGCCCTGGGAGCCCGGAGGAGTGGAAAAGGCATAGCACATCTTTTTTGACAGGTTCGATTGCGTCACGATACGCGCGAACTCGCCTGAAGTGACAGCAATGTGTTTCCGCCTTTAGAGACATGTAGCGCAGCCGCATACTGTCGAACGAAGTCCTGGAAATACCTCCGATGAATAGAGGCGTTCGTGTTGACCTTGGATCCATGGAATAGATCAAACCATATATCTGGCCGCGGAACTAGCCACGGAAGTAGTTCACCATAGATCCGCTCAAGACATTCGGCCGGTTTTGGTACCTCTGGTGGTATCGAGTACTAGCATTGATGGCCTGGACGTTGGTGGCATTTCACGAATTTTGGCATCAGCTGCCGTCTTATTCGACGAGTAGGCTGGGAATGGGGCTAGTACAGACAGCCGCGGTAGCCTGCCCAGCACCACTATCGTGAATACTATCTAAGAGTTCCAGTGTAGATCTTTATGCTGAACCATAAGCCGCACTACCATATTCCAATCGGGAGAGAACCGTTGCCGTGTAAAAACGTTGCAACCCCGCGCGTTCGGTCCCGCACAAAGTGCCGCTGAGAGGCAGCATGTTAAGTCTCTTCATGCAGGCTACCTTCAATTGACGGATATGGAGCTGCCCCTTTAGTCGTTAATCAAAATGCAGATCCAGGTAAGACAGTGTTTCGCAAGCAGAGCTCTGGTTCGGGAAGCAAAGCCGACGTCGACAGATGTGTACAATTGAAGTTATTACCGCTGAAAATCATGTTGCAGGGCCCTTGCGTCGACCCGCTTAATAATTTTCTGTAGCTGTCTCTCAGCAATAGCCATCCTTCCGGAACTGTAATACAGAGCTACTGCGTATGTCTACATACGGCGATGGAACGACTGCGGGCCCAGCAGCGGCAACTATGCCATTGATGGCGGTTACAAAAAGCGTGAAACTCAGTACAGATCCCTGTGGTGCTCTATTTTCTTGAGCGTAATATTGAAAAAATCTTTACACTGACTCGAAAGAGTCGGAAGCACATTAATTTCTCAACGAACCTAGGTAAATTACCCCTAAATCCCCACTGATGTAGCGTAGAGATTGTGCCATACTGCCATGCAGTGTCACAAGCTTTTTCCAGGTCAAGAAACATGGCGTATGGCTTTTAGTTCCGGGAGTGTCCAGCTTGCCAAGTGCAGGTTTTTGATTTGACTCCCGTAGGCGATCTGCGCGTCGTGATGAGGATGAAATGATGATCACCCAGTCTCCGTGCCAGCGAAATTAACCAATGATGGTTAAAATTCCCGACCTTGCCGGGAATCGAACCCGGGGCCATTTATCTAACCATTTAGCTAAAGAGCCTGACGGTGACTAGGTGTTTCTTCCGGACAGAGGCCTCCTGAACGGCGCTCTTCAGTCGGATCAGATGATCAGTGGCAGAACGATGTAGGACGACACAAACACCCAGTCACCAGGCCAGGGACATTAATCATTTACAATTAAACACCCCTGACCCGGCCGGGAATCGAACCCGGAGCCGCCGGGTGACAGGCGGGCGCGTTGCCCCCTACACAGCGGGGTAGAGCCAAGAGACTCTTCCCTTCCATTGCCCACACAAGTTACCGGTTCACCATCCTTTCAAATAGCTTACAGAGGCTGTTGGTAAGGCGTATTGGCCTATAACTATCCGAAAGCTTTGGAATATTATCTGGTTTGAGAATTGTATTACAATTTGCTGACAAGAGGGAATAAGTCCATAAGTGCGACACCGATTTCATTCGCGACCCCACCAGGGAGGGGAAAATGCGAAGGAGGACATAGATTAATTATCTATATTTAAGTTAGCACGGCGCTCATTCAAATTACTTCTAAAACATTACTGGCTTAAGTTCAAAAATGGTTGACCACCCCTGGTCTGCAATGTATTCTGCGTGACGTTCCGCTCAACTTTGACCTTTTGAATATCCTGGGCGTTGGTCATGAGTTGATGAATTATAATTCCTTGTATGATAAAGGCAACAGGAATATGACGATGAGGACGACGATTATATGATGATGATGATGATGATGATGATGATGATGATGATATGTGTTTTTACATTCCTTCAAGCACTATTTAAGGAACGACTTGAAAATAGCCTGAAAACGGCTTCTAAGTCTCTCTCGCCATTATGCATTATTTAAAATTAAATTTAACTAGGATTCGAATAATAATAATAATAATAATAATAATAATAATAATAACAATAATAATAATAATAATAATAATAATAATAATAATAATAATAATAATAATAATAATAATAATAATAATAATAATAATAATAATAATAATAATTTGTACAATTAGAATATCACTCTGAAAAGGGAGTTCAGCCTCTGTGGTGTAGTGGTTAGTGTGATTAGCTGCCATCCCCGGAGGCCCGCGTTCGATTCCCGGCTCTGCCACGAAATTCGAAAAGTGGTACGAGGGCTGGAACGGGATCCACTCAGCCTCGGGAGGTCAACTGAGTAGAAGTGGGTTCGATTCCCACCTCAGCCATCCTGGAAGTGGTTTTTCGTGGTTTCCCACTTCTCCTCCAGGCAAATGCCGGGATGGTACCTAACATAAGGCCACAGCCGCTTCCTTCCCTCTTCCTTGTCTATACCTTCCAATCTTCGCATTCCTCCACAAGGCCCCTGTTCAGCATAGCAGGTGAGGCCGCCTGGGTGAGGTACTGGTCATCCTCCCCAGTTGTATCCCCTACCCAGAGTCTGAAGCTCCAGGACACTGCCCTTGAGGCGGTAGAGGTGGGATCCCTCGCTGAGTCCGAGGGAAAAACCAACCCTGGAGGGTAAACAGATTAAGAAGAAGAAAGGGAGTTCAAAGTGTCAATCTGCCGACAATGGCGTTTCGTATTTAAGCACTTCTAAATGCCTATCGACTGTGGCGGGCTTCGAAAGCGCTATCTTCCACACCGAGTTATCTCAGCGATGCCTCCTGTAGTTTTCTAGGAACACAGCTTATATTGTCCTTGTCTAACTTTTGAAACGGCAACCACAGAATGCTATTGCTTTCACTCGAGTTTCCCAGATTAGTTTTCATTTTTCCAACTGATTATTCTTGACTAATTAGCCAGGGAATGTATGTTCAATCCGCCGGGCAGAGTGGCAGGTTCGATTCTGGCTTAGTCCGGTGGTATTTGAAGATGCACAAATACGTCAGTCTCGTGTCGGTAGATTTACTGGCACGTAAAAGAACCTATGCGGGACTAAATTCCGGCACCTCGGTGGGTCTCCGAAAACCGAGAAATTTTTTTATGGGACGTAAAGAAAATAACATTAATTGTATTGTTTCTAGTACGAACACGAAGCCCCAAGATAATTGCCATCATTGCTTCCGCTGCTCGCTTCGAACATATGACTTTATTTCTATCTTTCTCTCTCTGCGAGTGGGGGCGGTAGAATAACATCCACGGTATCGCCTGCATGTCGTAAACGGCAACTAAAATGGGTCCCAGGGTCTTTGTCTTGAGAGCATGGGTTGGCGACCACGGGGCCCTTGGATGACTCCTGGTAATGTTTCCACTTTTTTATGCCAGGGTCCTCACTTTCATCTATCCTATCCGATGTCCCTTGGTCGACTCCTATCACGACGATATTGGGTTTTACGAAGCCTAGGGAGCATTTTCATTTCCTTCATGGCCCTTCCCTTTATTTCCCCTGGTTCCTTCATTTATCGAAGTACTGGACCTCTTCCATTTTCCTTCCGATGTGTTAATAGAGGACGGCCCATCTGTACTTTGTCTTGAAACAGTAATCACTAGCACCGTTCTTTCTTATCTATTCCCAAATATTATTCTCCTAAGCATCTGACTTCATAAGTACCGTACGACCAGGATGATTTTAATTTTTCCACCTCTCATGTCCTTTCTTATTCAAACCCCTGAAGTCTTGGCAAGCCCGCTGCAGAATTCCTTGCCGCACTCTTCAACCAGATCATCATCAAGAAAAAACTTTCCCATGCATGGACAACTAGCACGACAGTCCCAATATGGAAGTGTAAAGGAGACGTGAGCGACTGCTCAACATTCGACTCCTCTGCCATACACTGAAGATATTCGAACGAGTGCTGAATAACAGGCTCAGAAACATTGTCACAGTAACGTCCAACCAGTGTGGATTTGTTAAGGGCTGCAGTACCATCGATGCCATCCATGCCACACGTCTATTGATGGAAAAACATAGGGAGAGGCAGAAGAGTGTACACATGGCATTTCCGGACCTAGAAGAAGCATTTGACCGAGTCCCACATGACCTCATCTGGCGAGCTCTTCGTAGTCACGAAGTTCCGGAAGCCTATGTAAGCTGGGTACAACTTATGTACCACAATACAACTAGTGTGGTCCGGAGTCCAGTTGGAATCTCTCCGCCTTTTGATATCACCGAGGGTGTGCATCAGGGCTCAGCTCTATCACCATTATTATTTATCCTCTGTTTGGATACAGCAACGGCTGACATACAGACATCGCATCCCTGGACCCTTCTTTATGCGGATGATGTGGTACTTGCCCAACAAAGACGCCTTGGACTCCAACGCCAGACACAAACTTGGAGTAACAAATTAGCTGAGAATGGTCTGCGCCTACCTCGTGTGTAGGGATATAATTAGCCTACTATTGCGTGTTCCTGTTGTGGTTGGTAATGTGGTGTGTTGAGTGAATATGTAAAGGGGAGTATTAGAACAAACACAAACAACCTGTCCCCAAGCCAGATGAATTAATCACACGCGATTAAATTCCCTAACCCAGCCCGGAATCGAACCCGGAACCCTGTGAACGGAAGGCCTCAACGCTGACCACTCAGCCAAGGGGTGAGGCAGTTTTTAAAATGAGTTTATCTACAGTATATCTCATAAACTTAACATGTTACAGACGTCGAAATTGGTATTTGTAATCTCCTTTAGAAAAAAAGAAACACGTACGTTTTGTTTTAGGAAAATCAACTTAAGCTGGAAATGTCGTATGGCTTTTAGTGCCGGGATATCCCAGGACAGGTTCGGCTCGCCAGATGCAGGTCTTTCTATGCGACTCCCGTAGGCGACCTGCGCGTCGTGATGAGGATGAAATGATGATGAAGACAACACATACACCCAGCCCCCGTGCCATTGGAATTTACCAATTAAAGTTAAAATCCCCGACCCGGGCGGGAATCGAACCCGGGACCCACTGAACCGAAGGCCAGTGCGCTGACCGTTCAGACAACGAGTCGGACAACTTAAGCTGGAGATGAAAAATAAGTGAAGAAGAAGTATAAATCTCGTTGAGGATACTTACATCACAAAAACTAAGATGTTACAGATGTGAAAATTGGTGTTTGGAATCTCCTTTAGAAATAAAGAAGCCCTTTATTTTTTTCGACTTAAAAGAGGACTCTGTCTCACATGTAGAGTTGCATGTCGCATGTCCCATATTTAGCCCTGCCAGTAGCCTGGTCATCTTAGTCCCAAAAGGCAATGCCACAAACATGGTTTACAAAGAAGTTCTGGGGTAAATAAAGTGCCATTTTGTCGGCGAGTTTTTATACTTTAGGGATTTTCAGATAATGTCTTAATGCAGTACCGTGGAATAATTAATCTTTATCAACTTACCAAATCCTCGTGAGCGAAGCCGTGCGTAACAGCTACTGTAGTACCAAATAAAATCCGTACATCATTTCGTGCCGGTCCCATAGTGTAGGGGTAGCGTGCCTGCCTCTTACCCGGAGGCCCCGGGTTCGATTCCCGGCCAGGTCAAGGATTTTTACCTGGACCTGAAGGCTGGTTCGAGGTCCACTTAGCCTACGTGATTAGAATTGAGGAGCTAGCTGACGGTGAGATGCCGATCCCGGTCTAGAAAGCCAAGAATAACGGCCGAGAGGATGCGTCGTGCTGACCACACGACACCTCGTAATCTGCAGCCCTTCGGGCTGAGCAGCAGTCGCTTGGTAGGCCAAGACCCTTCAAGGGCTGTAGTGCGATGGGGGGTACATAATTTCGTAAATAATAATAATAATAATAATAGACGTAAACAAGTCCATAGCCACACCCCACAAGTCATAATAATAATAATAACAATAGATCGATATTTTTACTATTTACCCATAGTTCCCAAGTTATACTAGTCCATTACACTTGCATCAGACTTCAACATTATGCGGGCTAGTTTAAAGAGGAACTAGTAACGTGGACGTCGCAGCGGGAGAACTGAACCAAGGACGACAGTGCTACATCACGACCTGATGCTAAACCAGATTCATGGAAAGCAATTCAGGAGACTCAGTCGCTAGGTCTGATTAACAAATACTAGAAGAAACATCCATAAGTTGTTGTAAATTATTTTTCTTAATTTTATTTTAATACAACTCATAAAACCAGTCAATTAGTTTAATTCTTTTACAACAATCTAATTGCATGATCCTATTCATATTCTACAGTTTTCAGTGGCTGCTGGTGATGATTATTGTTTTAAGAGGAAGTGCAACTGGACAACCATTCTCTATTAACTATATTCAACCGAGCTCGATAGCTACGGTCGCTTAAGTGCGGCCAGTATCCACTATTCGGGAGATAGTGGGTTCGAACCCTACTGTCGGCAGCCTTGAAGATGGTTTTCCGTAGTTTCCCACACCAGGCAAATGCTGGAACTGTACCTTAATTAAGGCCACGGCCACTTCCTTCCCAGTCCTAGCCCTTTCCTGTCCCATCGTCGCCATAAGACCTATCTGTGTCGGTGCGACGTGAAGCCAATAACAAAAAAAACTATATTCAGAGGGATAATGGAAGAGCTCCGACACTTCGAAGAATGAACGAATTGGCAAAGCAAATGGAAGGTGCAAACCGGACCTCGCGAATCTCATTCCGTCAGCGTCGGAAAAGAACAAGAGTTGGACAGAAAAGATGAAAGCTTTAATGTGTAACCTACTCCGTGAATTTTAAGAGAACTATTTTCTTTCTTTCAGTACCTTAAAGCCTCATACCAGAACATTTCGATCATCATCTATTCCTCTTTTACCCTGATCGCACTGATTCATACGCCCCGTACCGCGCAGCCAAAATCGCTCGGCCATCGCTTCCTCTAAGAATGATCTACGAGCATAAAAGGCAACTTCGCAGTTTTACGTCGTGACAGCCACAGGACCTCCAGTCTTACGTGGAACCCGAACCATGGCGACGT
The DNA here is from genome assembly GCF_040414725.1 of Anabrus simplex. Taxonomy (NCBI): domain Eukaryota; kingdom Metazoa; phylum Arthropoda; class Insecta; order Orthoptera; family Tettigoniidae; genus Anabrus; species Anabrus simplex. Next base: position 17,184,237 of record NC_090268.1, on the reverse strand, counting down.
GATTGTTCACTTAACCCTCAAGCACACGCGCCAGATCTTAGGACGCAGACACACGCGTGGGGGTGCTTTCCACCCCACATCTCATTGTATTGTAAAATATGAATTACTGTATTAATTGGAGATTTTAAGATAGATTATGTACGAATGACTCTTTCTGCAGGGATCCAGCCAGAAAGTTACAAGAGCGGGGATAGCACAGAAAAGTTATTTGTACATTTCACTAGGAAATTAAATGACCTGGGGTGGATTCCACCCCATACGCGTGTGTTTGAGGGTTAAAAAATCCATATACTTTGGCTGGGTTTCGGACCACCGGAAGAAACCATGGCAATGCTACTTGGCTCATCACTCTATCGAGTCGAACGTGAATGAAAATGTATGGCAAGACTAATGTGAAATATGCACAATTTGAGAACAACCCTGTTTATTCCAAGAACAACTTTTTTTTTTTTTTTTCCATAAATGCTGCCCTATTCAACACTAAAACTTTAAAATGAGATTTAGGGATATAAATAAGAACATCTACCTTAGACCTTACCCGTCCGGTTCTATACTAAAATACCTTGAATTCCAGTTTGTTCACACTCCGAGAACGATGTCTTAATGTTTCCTTAATGTAGTTTGAGTCATCAGTCCATAGACTGGTTTGATGCAGTCCTCCATGCCACGCTATCCTGTGCTAACCTTCTCATTTCTACGTAACTACAGCATCCTACATCTGCTCTAATCTGCTTATCATATTCATACCTTGGTCTACCCCTACCGTTCTTACCGCCTACACTTCCCTCAAAAAACAACTGCACAAGTCCTGGGTGTCTTAAGATGTGTCCTATCATTCTATCTCTTCTTCTCGTCACATTTAACCAAATCGATCTCCTCTCACCAATTCGATTCATTATCACTTCATTCGTGATTCGTTCTATCCATCTCACCTTCAGCATTCTTCTGTAACACCACATTTCAAAATCTTCTATCCTCTTTCTTTCCGAGCTAGTTATCATCCAGGTTCACTTCCATACAAAGCCACGTTCCAGACGAAAGTCTTTAAAATCATCTTTCTATTTCCTATATCAGTGTTCGAAGTGAGGAAATTACTTTTCCTTAAGAAAGCTCTTCCTTGCTTGTGCTGGTCTGCATTTTATGTCCTCCTTACTTCTGCCATCATTACTTATTTTACCGCCCAAGTAACAATATTCATCTACTTCCTTTAAGACTTCATTTCCTGATCTAATATTTCCTGCATCACTTGACTCCAACTGCACTCGATTACTTTTGTTTTGGACTTACTTATTTTCACCTTGCACTCCTTCCCCAAGACTCTGTCCATACCATTCAGCAATTTCTCCATATCTTCTGCAGTCTCAGATAAAATAATAATATCATAAGCAAATCTCAAGGTTTTAATTTCCTCTCCTTTTTGTATTGTTATTCCCTTCCCAAATTCCTCTTTGATTTCCTTTATTACCTGTTCTATATAAACATTGAAAAGGAGGGGGACAAACTGCAGCCTTGCCTCACTCCTTTCTGCACTGGTCTTCCTTTTTCAGAGTCCTCAATTCTTATAACTGCAGACAGATTTTGTACAGATTGTAGATAATTCTTCGTTCTCGGTATCTGGTCCCTGTTTCCTTTAACACATTTCTAGAATTACAGCATATCAATTAAAAGTATTAATGCTTTTATCTCAAAACGGTGTTTTGGTATTGTACCAGGTCACTGATCGTTTCTAAAGCAAGACGAAGTTAATAAGAATTAATTACGGTACTTCTTTTAAATTCATTAGGATGTTTGTCAACGAGAGTCAATAGTTGTAGATTTAATCAGAGACCAGATATTTCCTGGTGGAGCTCGCCACAGAACTACCCATCGCGTTTAACTGAGACGAGGAAAAGCTGTTTTCGCGTGTCAAGGGCGTGGTTAGTTATTATTGATTCGTTCGGATAGCGGTCAGATGTATTCCGTCCCGCCGTCGTCGTGCTGTGTTTATGAATACCGCACCAACAAGCTGACGCACACAAGGTACATGAAAGATGCATTTGCTACAAGGAAAATGAGAATATCTGATAGAAAGGTCACACGAGGCAAATTGGAAAGAATCACATTAAAGGGTGTATTCTCAAACATCACTGAGATGATATAAGGAGAGGGAGAAATGCATTTATTTCGGCTTCCCTCATTTGGAGGCTGCCAAAAAGACAAACCAAGTTGATAGACAACTACACCGGTCGTATGTCTATAAATGATTGGTGTACCATATTATAGCCTACTTATTACTTAATAAAAATCGTATCAGTCAATAATTTTGAAGTCCATGAGGAACTCCTTTAGGTCAAACATATAGCTAAGAGTATAAATGATTTCTTACTGTTGTTAACGAGCTTTTCAGGGTTGCTAACCCAATGTCCTTAATAAATTGGTTATCCAAATTAAATTTCTTACAAAAGTTATGAAATGTGTGAGTAATGGTGTCTCTTGCACCCATCTTCAATCCTAAAACATCTATGGAGTCCAGATGATATTTCTCAGTGTAACTGTAGGTTCGTACAAAGACACTGTCGACCAATTACAGGGCATGTTTAATGTAGTGGATAAAACTGTTGTGAAAAGTACGTACGCCGTATGCCTTCTGCTTAACTTCGTTCAATAGGGCATACCTTCTGATTTTTTGCTTTGCTTTGCTTTGCTTTATTGATTTAATTTAATTTCGCTATTCTGCAAAGTGAGTTTTAACATTTCTTTTTTTGCTAGGGGCTTTACGTCGCACCGACACAGATAGGTCTTATGGCGACGATGGGATAGGAAAGGCCTAGGAGTTGGAAGGAAGCGGCCGTGGCCTTAATTAAGGTACAACCCCAGCATTTGCCTGGTGTGAAAATGGGAAACCACGGAAAACCATTTTCAGGGCTGCTGATAGTGGGATTCGAATCTACTATCTCCCGGATGCAAGCTCACAGCCGCGCGCCTCTACGCGCACGGCCAACTCGCCCGATTTTAACATTTCTACGCTCATAATAATCATGAAATTTGTAACATGTGTAGGCCTACCATCGGAATATGTGACAAACTGCAAATAGCGACCTAACCCCGTCCGGTCGATACGGGTATAGACATCAATCATTGGTTACAGATGATACAGGTTGTGGTAGTGGTGATTATTGTTTTAAGAGGAAGTACAACTAGGTAACCATCCTGAATATAACACTAATCAGAAAGAAAAATGGAAGGGATCCGACACTTCGAAAAATGAACGTATCGGCTAAAGGAAGACAGGGACCACGAAGGCGTGAAAGACTTCCTAGACCTCGAATGCTGTAACAACATCGGGGTCGGAAAAGAACAAGAGTTGATCAAGTGAGGTCGGATAGGATAGATGAAAATGAGGAGCCTAACACAAGTAAGTGGAAGCAATGCAAGGACTCAGCTGAGGGCCCCGTGGTCACCAACTCACGCTCCAAAGTTCAGAGCTCCTGAAGCCCCTTTTAGTCGCCTCTTACGACAGGCAGGGGATACCGTGGGTGTTATTGTACAGCCTCCAGCCACAGGGGGAACACCACTGAGACCCTGCTTCAGTTATGTGAGTTACCTTTTGTGTTTTTTAGTCAGATGACCTAAAAAGACGGTTTGGTAGACAGGCAGATGAGAGGCTGCAACTTTAACAACTCACTTTAGCAAATTATAGAGTCTGAAAGAAAAACTAAGTGACAAGCTTACTAAAGTTAAAGTCTACGCAGTCTTTTAGTGTAGCTCAGATGCCAAATGACAACAACACATCTTCAGAGGATGAAACAGTGACGATTATCTTTTGCCAGAGCAATTAGATGCTGTGTTAAATGTCACCAAACAAGCAGTAGTCGATTCGTCAACCCTAGAAATTATTATATTTCTTGTAGATTAATTAGGCTTAAAGTGAGTATCAAACAGTAATGTGATTTATGAAAATCTTACCTACTAACAATGGCGGTGGTGGTGATTATTGTTTTAAGAGGAAGTACAACTTGGCAACCATTCTCTATATAACACTAATCAGAGAGAAAATATGGAAGGGATCCGACAGTTCGAAAAATGAAGGTATGGGTCAAAAAAAGACAAGGGCCACGAAGGGCGTGAAAATAACAGACTCCCTAGGCCTCGAATGTTGTAATAATCGTCGGCGTCGGAAAAAACAAGAGTTGACCAAGGAAGGTCGGATAGGATAGATGAAAGTGAGGAGCTTGGCACAAGTAAGTGGAAACAATGTCGGAACTCAGCTAAGGGCCCCGTGGTCGCTAACCTACGCTCCCAAGTTAAGAGCCTCTGGGGCCGCTGTTAGTCGCCTCTTACGACAGACAGGGGATACCGTGGATGTTATTCTACCGCCCCCACCCACAGGGGGATATCTACTAACAGAGTCAGTTCTTATAATTACTTCCAGAAGTAACATACCTGAATCTCCTACATGGAGGTTAGTCATCTCAATCGGAAAGTTGATGATGAAAAAGAAGAACCAGAAAGATTCATGCGGGTACGAATAATATTAACAGCTCTCCAATCCGATCACACATAATTGAAGACATAAAACGGCTTGGAGAGAAAGTGAAAAATAAATTCGTAAGGTCGAAAGTGTGCAGACGTGATGTAGACTACAGATACATTAATGCTCACTGGATTTGTGAGACTGATGGTAAGTCATGGATAGGAGATATGAGTATTAGAAGAGGTGGCCTGCATTTCAACAGAAGGGGATCATCACATTTCAGCAGTCAGTCTTCAAACGGAAAACCAGTACGGAAGCAGAACGGTGTACTAGTGAAGACAAACACAGCCACACATACTGAGAACTGGCAGGTAAGTGCACCAATAGATATTGTAGTTCATTATGATAATCACTTAAATAATCTATAACATAAATGAACTTGCCGAAAAAGTGGGTCTTAAAGTCTCTTATGAAAGACTGAATATATGGAGCACAGGCACCAAAGCAAGAGGTATAGTCTATGGAGGTAAAGTATGGCAAGATTAAAAGGATGGTGGTGATTATTGTTTAAGAGGAAGTACAACTGGACAACCATCCTCTATATAACACTCATCAGAGAGAAAAAATGGAAGGGATCCGACACTTTGAAAAATGAAGGTATCGGCCAAAGGAAGACAAGGGCCACGAAGGGCATGAAAATGAAAGACTCCCTAGGCCACGTAATACCGTCAGGCTCGGAAAAGAACAAGAGTTGACCAAGGGAGGTCGGATAGGATAGATGAACGTGAGGAGCCTGGCAAAAGTGGAAGGAATGTCAGGACTCAGCTAAGGGACCCGTGGTCGCCAACCCACGCTCTAAAGTACAGAGCCCCTGGGCCCCTTTCAGTTGCCTCTTACGACAGGCAGGGGATGCCGTGGGTGTTATTCTACCGCGCCCACCCACAGGGGTAAGATTAAAAGGACAGACAATTTCAAATATCTGGGTGAATGGATCCAACTGAACGGACTGGATAAAGCTGCAAACAAGGCAAGAGCCAGAAGCCTACAAGCTAACACAGAACAGGTATTATCCGACATTATAGGTTTATTCCAACACACAGTTCGGAACACATTCAGAACCGATACCAACAACTGTGAATGCTCAAAGCGCTTACTGATTATCGTTCAGAAACAGTTCGTTATTGCAGCGTGTTGGAAGTGGAACGCAAATAGAATCGTTCCATGCGTAATCAGCATCATCTAGAGACAGCTGGAGAAACTAATCATTTATTTGGCATTACTGAAATTGTAAACTATCAGTAGCGATGGATTTACATACGCGCATTTTTTCTTGAGCCCGATTTTTACGGGGTGAGGGGTAAGGAGGGAGCGCTGCCAGTTCCGGTTATACTGCCAACTGGATGGAAATGAAATCTGAATTGAATCGATAATATGATCGATCGATATGAATTTTTTAAACATTTACTATCTTACGTCAACAATTGTGTCACACATGCATTATTTAACATTATATAACATTTCTCAATGCGAATCTTGTTACTAGCATGAATTATATAGTTTGGCTTTGCTGTGTAAACAACAACAGTACTAGTTTGCAAAGTGTACGCCAGATGTCGCACAGCGATGAATAAGCGATTCATAGTTTGTGTTTCAAAGGTTGCCAATATGGATGTCGAAGATAACCGAGGTCTACCGATTCAGCACTAGGTAGCTCCGGGCTCAAGAAAAAGTGCGCGTATAGTAAATGATGGTGGGTTCTCTAAATGTAATACATTCCAATACTAATACTGTAATTTTATTAATAAATAAAGATATGTTCGAAAGAAACAAGTACAAGTTTAACACGGCATATTAATGGGGCATTAAAGGATAAGGCAAGTGTACAGAAGGCAGAATTTCGTTTCTTTTTGTTTAATGTAGCAGCATTACAGCAAAATAAGCCCAGCAAATCGCAATACCTGCTTGGTCGGAAGTATACTGATAATGTGTTTGCATTAGGATTAAAATATCGTGAAAAGGACGTCTTGAAATCAAATTAAAACATTCAGTATTATAGGCCTAATCTAATAAATTGTTATTTACCTAAATAATTGTTATTCTTTTTTCTCAGTATATTCATCTCTAACTCATCCTCGTCACTTGAACTGGCCTCAAAAATGTCACCATCTCTATCTAAATCACTCATTTTTTTCTTACTTTCGAAAATCTCAGAAATGTAGGGTTATAGATGAATGCAGATCAAAGAGAATGTGTGCGGACTGCGTTCCGAACTCGTTCCGAGCTCTGTGTTGCAACAAACCTTGTAGTGCGCATGACAAGAACATCCAGTTCTCGCTATAGACCGAGAATCGTTTTCACCGGTTTCGAACCGTTACGAATCAGTTCCGAATTATGTTGGACGCCCGTCGAGTTACTGCAGTTCAGAATCGTGTTGAAACAAACCTTATAACTCAGTAACAAAACCGGAAGGATTGTACGCCTAAGAGTGGCTGATTTTAAATTAAAAAGAGGAGCTGCAAGAACTCGGAAAGAATTGAAGGAAGATTCTGAGGAATATTCTGAGACCACAGAAGACTTGGAGGAAAAAGAGAAATGATGAGCTCTACAAGTACACTGAAAAGATCACGGGCACAATGCGGAAACAAAGGCTGACATTCTACGGAAACCTAGTAAGAATGGGTGACAAACGGCTGGCCAAAAAGATCTTCAGATGCATCATGGGGTTAAAGGCTACGTCCATGTGGGCAGAAGAGGTGAAGGATGCGGAAGAAGTAGGAATTTCACTACTCTAAACAAAATGAGGAATCTAGTAGGCCTGTAGGCAATAACAGTGAAAGAACTATAATGGATATGCTTTGTATTAATGAACATTTGGTAGGATAAGAAAGAGGTAGAATTTATTCACCTTAATGTTCGTATACTAGCTGACGCATTTTGTCGAATGAGTTAGGCTGGACGTGACGTTATAGATGTGTTTCAGTCTTCTGTCAAATCTGTAGCTACTTTGCTTGATGCATTTAACGTAGTCCTCACAGCCTTTTAGCGTTCCTCTTCTATCAATACCTTACTTGGAAATGTGGAAACATTACTCGATAAGATATTAAAATCTAGGCCTAAAATAAAATTAATAATCTGTCGAGACCTTATTGTGGACCTTAGATATTTTTTATAAAGAAAGGCTCTGATTTGTAATCCTTTTAAATGTTGTGGATTGTATCATACTGTAAAATGTGAATGAGTCAAAACGTGGCCAGTCCTGATTAAATAATATCTTCAGTTATTATAGCCCACAGTGCTTTCAAGTGAGAGTTGTAAAGGTTTTTTCTTTTTCTTTTCTTTTTTTTTGGGGGGGGGGGCAAGTGGCTTTACGTCGCGCCGACACAGATAGGTCTTATTGAGACGAAGGGGTAGGAGTGAGAAGGAAGCGGCTGTGGCTTTAATTAAGGCACAACCCAAGAATTTGCCTGGCGTAAAAATGGGAAACCACGGAAAACCATGTTCAGGGCTGCCGACACAGCTGCGCATGGCCAGTTCGCTCGGCGAGTTCTTGTCTACCTGATCACGCTGGGGTAGTATTTAATTTACTTCAACCTGGTAAAATAAAGGAAAATACGCACTCACTGGTTGTAATGAATATTAGAAAAATTACACAACATAATGTCGAGTTATTTAAGAGCGATTTAGTAGAAATATTTTCAGAAAACTGGCTGAAGAACAATATTCAAATTTAGAATGTTGTAATCATTATTGAAGCGTTTAACTACTATTGTCCCCTTATACGGACTAAGAAATCTACTGATCGTCAGAAAACTAAACACCGGGTAAAATGGTACACTGCTGATCTTGAAGTTTTAAAAAGAAAAGCTATGCTGTTCTACATAGTATATAAAGATCAAAACACGATAAGTACCAAAAAGACATATGTTTGCATACGTATCAAATATAAAGTGGCTCTTAAAGAAGCTAAAGATTTCTGTAAGTAGTATAATACTGGGATTCGGCGGCCACCACCACCACCGGCTCCCAGAGGCCTCCTCCACCACCACCACAGCCAGAGGCCTCCCAGAGGCCTTCTCCACCACCACCACAGCCAGAGGCCTCCCAGAGGTCTCCTCCACCACCCGCGGGAAATTTGAATTTGTAAACAAAGCCACGTGCTTTTTGACAGACAACAACGCATCGCTAACCTCAGTACTGCCATCTTGACGGGCCTAAACCTCAGTAGTACCAACTTAACCTAACTAGCGCGAGATTTGAATTGGTAAACAAATCCACGTGTTTTTTGACAGCCACGTGCTTTTTGACAGACAACAACGCATCGCTAACCTCAGTACTGCCATCTTGACAGGCCTAAACCTCAGTAGTACCAACTTAACTTAACTAGCGCGAGATTTGAATTGGTAAACAAATCCACGTGTTTTTTGACAGCCACGTGCTTTTTTGACAGCTGTCATCCGCCATCTTTAAACTACAGAGCACCGTGCTGCCCTCTTTATCGCAGTAGCTGCAAATTCGTCACCTGTCATCGGCAGTGCTGCCATCTTGGCGGGCCTAAACCTTAGTGCTACCAACTTAACCTCACTAGCGCGAGATAAACAAATCCACGTGCTTTTCTGACAGCTGCCATCCGCCATCTTTAATCCATAGAGCACAGTGCTGCCCTCTTTAGCTACTTACCTTTGAAATGTGGTGGCGGGTAATTTTTACGTCACAGCTGTCATCCGCCATCTTGCATCGCAAACCACAGTGCTGCACTCTTTAGCTAGATACCTTTGAAATGTAGTGGCGGCAATTTGAAAAATTCTTTATGCTCTTGTTTGGAAACAAAGCCACGTGCTTTTTTGACAGCTGTCATCCGCTATCTTTAATCAACAGAGCACCGTGCTGCTATCATGCGGGCAATTTCGTCAGCTGTCATCTGCCATCTTTAAACCACAGAACACCGTGCTGCCCTCTTGCGTCAGCTGACATCCGCCATCTTTAAACTACAGAGCACCGTGCCGCACTCTTGCGAGCAATTTCGTCAGCTGTCATCCGCCATCATTAAACTACAGAGCACAGTACCGCACTCTTGCGGGCAATTCCGTCAGCTGTCATCCGCCATCTTTAATCAAGAGAGCGCAGTGCCGCTCTCTATGTGGTGGTGAAAAATTCCACATTCGCCATCTTTAATCCACAGAGCGCCGCGCTGCACTCTGTGCTGGCGGACAATTTAAAAAGCTGCCAAGAGAGCATCGTGTTGGCATCTTTATTCTTTGACATGTGGTGGCGGCAAATTCCACATCCGCCATCTGAGAGCACCGTGCAGCGCTCTTGATCGTAGTAGCGGACAATTTAAAAAGAACATGTCAAGGAATACCTTTGTTCTAAAAGAAAACAAGACAACAGTTCTGAACGGCTTGCGTAAGATAGCGATTGTTATAACCTCCTTTTCCCTGCTCTGTTAAGGTATAGCTTTATCGAACGTACAACGCGATCTTACACATAAGACAGCATGCACACCGCGTACCTGCAAGTTTAGACTTGAACACATAATACTGTTTATAGTCCGACGTTGCTGAGCACTGCATTGTATGACTAGAATCAAACACTGTTTAGAAAGAAAAAATTATCTTCTCAACATACTTACTAAGTTGCTCTTCTTCCTCTGTCAAGGTACATCTCTATCGAACATGCATTGCAAAAGCAAGAGTGTGCAAGTTTAGACTTGAACACATACTACCGTTTATAGTTCGATGTCGTTGAACACTGGATTGCAAGACTAGAATCAAACACTGTTTAGAAAAAGAAAAAAATTCTCTTCTCAACATGAGCTAGACAATAACATACTTACGAATCTGCTCATCACCTTCTTTCTTGCTTTTCTTCTTTGAGTAATAAACGAAACTCTATCTTGCAAATAAGGAGCGGGAGGAAGGTAATACCTAACCTAAAATAAAAGAATATGCCAATTCTACATTATTTATTTACATCTTGTATGTACAAGTTTTATCTCGAATCATTTTACCCTAGTGATGTTTGCATACTTCTCCCATTCTCGACGCAATTCTTGTATGTACAAGTTTAAACTTGCCGTACTACGCTCTCAGCGTACCTCTCCCTATCTTTATACAATATGTACAGTGAATTGTGTTGTAAGACAGCTTAACGTATATATCACAAAGTACACACCTCTAGCATAACGTTTACACACATCCGCTTTATGTAAAGTAGTACCCATCAATACTACTATGCCTCAGGCTAGAGTGTTGGTAGAATTTGGAATGACAAACCGTTTGCAATCATCATTATTAAGGGCTACCTTACTAATTAAATGAGTGTACAACTGGTGCTTCTTGCTTCTAATGACAGACATTTGCTTATGCAAAATAGGTGGATTACTTTTAATGCAATTGTTATAGTTTTCAAAACTTAGCTGATTCCGAACGACATTCTTTTTAATTCCCTTCAATCTCTTTATTTGTAGTTCATTTAAGAGTTTTATGCAATATGACTTGGATTTAGTACCTACAAATGAATTGATAATATTCCCAGCACATTCATCTTTCATTTTACCTAGAACCTTTTTGTTCACTAGCGGTAGATGATATTGATTATTTGCAGGATAGTTACTAGTATCAAACCTACCTAAGTCTGGCTTTATATCATTGTATGTAATAGTCATCAGTTTTGATTTGATAAATAAAGGAATCAGTATCTGTGTAGAGCAATTGCGCATTATGCGCGTACTTCTTCATCATATAATCGTAATGGAATTCATACATGAGTGTTTTAGCCAATTCAAGTACTGCAAAGCCGACGTAGGTAGGTTTGTCGTACTTAACCCTCACACGATTCATCTGTATAATAACTAAATTCTCATGTATGATTGTACAGCTGTGGAAATTTGGTTTACTTATTAAATAGTTAGCACCATATCTTTTCTTAATATTTTCCCAGTTTGTAATCAATTTTACATCAACGCGTTTGTCAACATTTTCCATAGACTTACCAAACACACTGTTATTCATGAGCTTGTAGAAATCTTTTTCAAACTCGTTAACCGCAATTGTTCTTAAATTATTGTTCAGATCGATATATGGCTTTAGCCACGGCGACTGATTAAATTCTAGTACGCGATGAATTTTGGATAACTTCAAACCATGCTGCAAACACTGTTTTAAATTTCGGTAATGAATAATATACTTAGATTTATCACACAAATTAGCAATTAGCATTTTCGTCGTTGATGCTATGTACGGGGACTTCATATTTTCAGGGCAGAACGGTAGGTCATTATGAGAAGTGTGTAACTCTTTAGGATACTGTAAGTCAACTTCGAGGAAATAGCCTTTATCAGCTTCATCGCCTAGGGCGTGCAGCTGTAAAGCATCAATTTCGCACTGCGTTAGCCAGCGGAAACCACTCACCGGTAGATGCTGACTCATTGCCCACCCATACTGATTGTTAGCATCGAGATAAACAATATACTGAGATTCCTGACTAGAATCGAAACTCGGCATGTACTTATTATTTGCCTTAGAATACCGCCCACTACACTGACTTAGGCCGCCTCGAATAGACGATTTTATAAAGTGCACCATATCAATATCAGTTAGCAGTTCCAAATTCACCTGCGTGTATTTTAACATCGTATCCCAACTTAACCCAGGCGCTGTAAAATGGATCAAGGCTGTAGGTTTTCTTGCAAACACAGCGAAAATTTTCAAAAACATCAGCTAACAAAAGTACATCCGTCTTTAAATATAAGTCGGAGTATTCACCTAGCGTTTGAATGTGGAACTGCTCCCAGATATGTTGTGCATGTAAATAGTCATCATCACTAATATCCGCTGAATTCAGCGAGCTGTAAAAGGATTTTTCGATGGTAAACCACGTTCTTCGAGGCGTTATAAGCAGTCAAGATATTCATAACAAAAAAACACCCTTACGCCGAAGTAAATTAAACTGCGCTTCTTCAGGAAAAACGCGTCGAATTTCCGTAAATTGTTCTGGCTGTAAATGACTAGAAAGTTTATCGAGGCTACTCGCCATAAAGCGAAACGAGTCAAGGAATCTCAGTTTTATAGAATTCTCCGCATCTACTTTTACAGACTTTGCAAACGCAATGTACCGCTCTTTATTCTGAGGGATTATATCTACTTTTTCATCTGAAGCTCCAAATTGTGAAATGATGAAATGTGAGTCGTAACCGGAGAAGTTATGAAAAATTACAGGGATAAATTTAGGAACTCTGTACTTAAGATTACAGCTATAATGAGCGGCACATCTGTAGAAACCAGTTAAATGATCATGATCAAAGACTTTAGGGTCATTTTCGGGAAATTCCCCATCGCAAATGCTATACTTTGTAGCACGTTCATGATCATTTAACTGAATTTCGGTGAGTGGCTTCATAGGAATATTACTATTTAGAATACGACCAAGACGAACTGCATCACTTTCAAGTCTTTCTAAAAATACTTTAGCAGCATCAGGTTCTCGATACAGCTCTAACTTGTTAAGCGTACTATCATAACTACACTTGATGTAATACGCGAAGCTATACGGGACATGCATGTGCGTAGTATTAGTGAAAGACTTGTCAGGATTAGGTAAGCATGTGTTGCATGGCGTGAGAATGGCTTCAAAGTCTGCATAAATCACGAAAGGTACCCACATCTGCTTGTGAAAATTTGTAAATTTTAAAACATCATTGCCTGTAGTAGGTATCTCTGTACGTACATGATTGCAGTCATTCTTGGAATGCTTCGTTAACTGATCTTCAGTTCTAAAATACTGCAAACATCCATCACATAGCCACTTTTTACACCTTTCTTTGGACAACTGACTACCAACAAGTCTACTCAGATTTTTAATCCAGCAAAAGTGGCTATTATCACTGTTTTCGATATAGAGTAAGTTAACATGAGTACTCTTCCTATGACATGTATAATACAGAGGACCTACTACAGACTTTTTTTCTACGCCATACACATTAATGCTAATGTTATTTAGTTCAAAGCGCTTAATATCTTTTAACTGCACAGGAAATTCTATACTATCGAAATTTAGCTGCGTTGAATAGTGTGGATATAGTGATTTTCTCTTAGCTACGTCTGATTTCGCAGGATTTAAAGCCGACATCACCGCCCATGCAAAACATGCCTCGTCATTGTTTTGGATGTTTACAACAGCTTCTTTTCGCTGAATCCATGTCGGCAGCTCGATGTACGATGAACCTCGCATGGGATTGTACTTATTGACGTTAACTTCTAGATACATTATTTCAACTAAAGCCCACCCTGATTCCTTTTCCTGAAATTCCTCGCTCTTAGTTGAAATAATGTTCGAGACATCCCTAAGTACATCACCAGAATTAGTTGACTGACTTATGACGAATTTGTCGTATTAAATGATTTAATGTCCGTTATTTCGGATTCATCCGTGCTTTTAATGTACAAGGCGAAAAGTTCAAAATTAACTTTAAATAAATTTTGATTGGACAAAGTTTTAGCGAGAAGCTGTTGTACATCCGGTTGAACACAATTTAAAAAGTTTGAAGTGCTCTGAAACTTTTGACTGGCGCGAATTCTACAACTAAAAATCCTGCTTTTAAATGAAGTACTAATTTCCTCGATGTTTGCATTACAGCCAATTCTACCAGCATTATTTTTATGCTCATTACTGCATAAGTGCCCCTGAAAATGCGAAGATGGTACATCAGTGTTACAGTGTTCGCAGTAAATAGTTTGAAGTTCATTTTTCCTAGGTTTTTTACTACTAGTACTTTCTACAGCTACATCAGTAGCTGCACGCTTTTTCCCTACTACCTGAGGGCAAGTAGATATTTGATGTACCTCTGCTAAGTGAGCCTGGTATTGCTCTACATTAGCGAAGTACAGCCCGCAAACATCACATAAAGCGGATGTTATGCTAAGGTGTTTTGATTTAACATGACGCGTAAGGGCATCTACCCTCGTAAACGTTGCCTCACACTGCTCGCAGGAGAACGTAGTAGATGCCTTACTATGTTTTATTTTTAAATGACATGTAAAGGCATCTCGTCTTGTAAATGTTACATCGCACTGCGAGCAGGGAAACATGTTGACTTCAAGTCCTGAAAAGAGAACAACCATTTATGAATAGAGATTAGCCTAAATTTGCAACGTGCGGAAGAAAACCAAGTTTTAACTTATAGAAGTCAGACATTGTCGTAAATTTAAAAAGCAGGCAGAGAGACATAAATGTTTTATACCTAACAAAGCAGAAGCACTTTTGTTCTTAAAACTATAGTAACTTATTGTCCTTTCCTCGAGTCGCAATGAAAAAACAAAAATTTAATTAATAACGATCAACCAGCATGAAAGATTGAAGAGAACAACTATTTATGAATGGAGATTAGCCTAAAGTTGCAACGTGCGGAAGAAAATCAAGTTTCAACCGATAGAGGTCAGACATTGTTGTAAGTTTTTAAAAGCAAACAGAAAGAGATAAATGTTCTATACCTAACAAAATCGAAGCAGTCTTGTTGTTAAAAATATAGTAACTCAATATCCTTTCCTCGAGTCGCAAAGAAAAAGCGAAAATTTAATTACTAACGATTAACCAGCATGTAGGATTAAAGAGAACAACTATTCATCAATAGAGATTAGACTAAATTTGCGATGCTCGGAAGAAACCAAGTTTCAACCTATTGAGGTCGGACATTGCTGAAAGTTTGAAATTATAAGATTAACCTCTTCTACAGCATGCTGATTGAAGAGAATAACTATTTATCATTAGACTAAAGTTACGATGTTCGGAAGAAACCAAGTTTCAACCTATTGAGGTCGGACATTGCTGAAAGTTTGAAATTATAAGATTAACCTCTTCTACAGCATGCTGATTGAAGAGAATAACTATTTATCATTAGACTAAAGTTACGGTGTTCGGAAGAAACCAAGTTTCAACCTATTGAGGTCGGACATTTTGAAATCTACAGCCTGCTGATTGAAGAGAATAACTATTTATCATTAGACTAAAGTTACGATGTTCGGAAGAAACCAAGTTTCAACCTATTGAGGTTGGACATTGCTGAAAGTTTGAAATTATAAGATTAACCTCTTCTACAGCATGCTGATTGAAGAGAATAACTATTTATCATTAGACTAAAGTTACAATGTTCGGAAGAAACCAAGTTTCAACGTATAGAGGTCGGACATAGCTGTGAGTTTGAAATTATAAGATTAACCTCGTCTATAGCATGAGGATTGAAGAGAATAACTATTTATCATTAGACTAAAGTTACGACGTTCGGAAGAAACCAAGTTTCAACCTATAGAGGTCAGACATGGCTGTAAGTTTGAAATTATAAGATTAACCTCTTCTACAGCATGTGAATTGAAGAGAATAACTATTTATCAATAGACTAAAGTTACGATGTTCGGAAGAAACCAAGTTTCAACGTATAGAGGTTAGACTTTGCTGTACGTTTGAAATTTTAAGATTAACCTCGTCTATAGCATGAGGATTGAAGAGAACAACTATTTATCAATGGACTAAAGTTGCTATGTTCGGAAGAAACCAAGTTTGAACCTATACAGGTCAGACATTGCTGTGAATTTGAAATTATAAGATTAGCATCTTCTATGCCATGCAGATTAAAGAAAATAACTATTTATCAATAGACTAAAGTTACGATGTTCGGAAGAAACCAAGTTTCAACCTATTGAGGTCGGACATAGCTGAAAGTGTGAAATTATAAGATTAACCTCTTCTACAGCATGAAAGATTGAAGAGAACAACTATTTACCAATAGACTAAAGTTACGATGTTCGGAAGAAACCAAGTTTCAACCTATTGAGGTCGGACATTGCTGAAAGTTTGAAATTATAAGATTAACCTCTTCTACAGCATGTAGATTGAAGAGAATAACTATTTATCAATAGACTAAAGTTACGATGTTCGGAAGAAACCAAGTTTCAACCTATAGAGGTCGGACATGGCTGTGAGTTTGAAATTATAAGACTAACCTCTTCTATAGCATGAGGATTGAAGAGAACAACTATTTATCAATAGAGATTAGCTTAAAGTTACGATGTTCGGAGGAAACCAAGTTTCAACCTATTCAGGTCGGACATTGCTGTTAGTTTGAAATTAAGATTAACCTCTTCTATAGCGTTCAGATTGAAGAGAACAACTATTTACCAATAGACTAAAGTTACGATGTTCGGAAGAAACCAAGTTTCAACCTATAGAGGTCAAACATGGCTGTAAGTTTGAAATTATAAGATTAACCTCTTCTACAGCATGTAGATTGAAGAGAATAACTATTTATCAATAGACTAAAGTTACGATGTTCGGAAGAAACCAAGTTTCAACCTATAGAGGTCGGACATGGCTGTGAGTTTGAAATTATAAGATTAACCTCTTCTATAGCATGAGGATTGAAGAGAACAACTATTTATCAATAGAGATTAGCTTAAAGTTACAATGTTCGGAAGAAACCAAGTTTCAACCTATAGAGGTCAGACATACCTTAAAATCTTCGCGCTGCAAACTGTTACTCGGATGAATAAAATGCGTGCGTACAAGCCTGAAACTCAAATGATAAAATTCTGGTCGTACCTAAAAAAGAAGAAACATATATGAATGTAGTGTAGTGTACGTCAGCTAGCCTAGCTATCTTTACAACTCAAAGTTCGAAACATAACATAATAATGCACGTGCTGCAGACTGTTACTCGGATGAATAAAATGCGTGCGTTCAAGCCTGAAACTCGTATGATAATATTCTAGTTGTACCTAAAAAAGAAAAGAAAATATATGAATGTAGATGTTTACTACCTAGCGTAGAAGTTGCTTTGCAAACAGTAACTAACAGTTCAGGCTTACCTTAAGTTGAAGGCTGAAGAATAATATTCACAGCAGACAGTACTTAGACGGGAGATGTGCACGTAATAAACACACACAAAGAACTGTGAGCGCTTCACGCAGACTGCAGCGAGTAAATATGCTCCTTGTTACCAAGCGGATATCAAGAATTGCAGACGTTTGCAGTACAGTTGAAACGAAATGTTTATGCAACAAGAGCTCTCCTGAGGGTCTTACGCTGAGTTCTGCAGGTTGACGTATTTAAGCCGGGATCGAACCTGCTGTTGATGCCGAGGTGTCAGAATTTAAGAGTTCTGCAGCGGATCGAACCTTGGAAAGTAAGCGCGCGATCCTCGACCTCTGGACTTAAACGGGAGGGTACTAAGCTAAGCAAGAAGCCGACATCCGCGGTATTCCTTACCAGTAGGCACTTAAAGGTATTGAGCTAAAACCGCATCTAGCTAGATCATGTAATTACACGTTATGACGATCGCGCAGGTCCCTCGCCTAGCATTTGCTATGTTTACGGCTTCCGACAGTAGGAGTTCGAACCCGCTATCTCCCGAAGTAGCGAGAATGATTGCGGGTACAAGATGTTGATGCTGATTCATCTGTCGGATGGGGGCGATCCTACTGTTACATATTACATTCTCAGGTAGTTTCGAATACCAGATACGTACCGGCACCGGGTTTTACCCTCTCCCTACTGTAGTATATTACATTCTTAGGCAGTTTCGAATAACCAGAGGGTGTGCAAAAAGCCAGCATTAAGTAAGGGCTGTTGATGGGGACGTTAAACTTTGTGCAGGCTTCCCCGAAACTGATTGCGGGTACAAGATGTTGATGGTGATTCATCTGTCGGATGGAGGCTTTAAGCCTTGTGCAGGCTCTTTCAGCAGGAGTAGGCTATGTGCCGGCATCGGGTTTTACCCTCTCCCTACTGTAGTATATTACATTCTTAGGCAGTTTCGAATAACCAGAGGGTGTGCAAAAAGCCAGCATTAAGTAAGGGCTGTTGATGGGGGTGTTAAACCTTGTACAGACTCCTTCAACAGGAGTAGCCTATGTGCCGGCGCCGTGTAAGCTCTTTCGATAGGAGTAGGCTATGTGCTGGCACTGTGTTTTAACCTCTCCGTACAATCATAATATTTTATGTTAGGAACTTACACTAGAAGGAATTACCTACACGATTAAGAAAAAGTTCCGTGAGTTACAAGTAGCTCATCAGCACGCAGTGTCCTCGTTCAAGGTTAGTACAGCCGGAAGACAAGCGTACAATTTCAGTCAACGCTCTGACTGACTGCGCCGATACAACTTCAAAGACAGTGTTCTATGCGGTGGAACAAAAAATGTAACCCGGTGTGAGCACATAGCCTGCTACTAAAGCTTAACACTGTAAATGTTTGGAGCTCCTTTTTTACAGCTAGATGTGGTTCCTAACGTAACAGGGCCGGGATTAAAAATATGTTTTACAGCCGAGTGCCCCTTCCTAACATGATATTTAAATCGCAAGAATCTGTTTTACGGCCGGTTGCCCTTCCTGACGCTGAAAGACCAGGATTTAGCTAGTTACCCTTCCTGATGTAACAAGACTAGGATTTATTTTTAGAGTGCACTTGGCTAGAAATAGCTACACGAAATTATTATATAGAAAGAGAATTGGCGGCTCCTACGGTTTGGTTTGGTGTGCTTGCCTCTCACCCGGCAGTCTCGGGTTCGATTCTCTTGGGATTAAAAATATGTTTTACAGCCGAGTGCCCCCTCCTGACTCAAGAGTTTAAATTGCAAGAATCTGTTTTACAGCCGATTGCCCTTCCTGACGCTGAAAGACCAGGATTTAGCCAGTTACCCTTCCTGATGCAACAAGACTAGGATTTATTTTTAGACTGCACTTGGGTAGAAATAGCCACACGAAATTATTATATAGAAAGAGAATTGCCGGCTTCTACGGTTTGGTTTAGTGTGCTTGCCTCTCACCTGGTAGTCTCGGGTTCGATTCTCTTAGAACGAAGGTGCACCCCAAACACATCATTCAATGTTCTGATCATATGTTGTATCGATTATATTCTTAATCACTTATTTTGTAATATAATCTTCACGTATTCGATAACGCTATACCTTAACAGAGCAGGGAAAAGGACGTTATAACAATCGCTATCTTACGCAAGCCGTTCAGAACTGTAGTCTTGTTTTCTTTTAGAACAAAGGTATTCCTTGACATGTTCTTTTTAAATTGTCCGCTACTACGATCAAGAGCGCTGCACGGTGCTCTCAGATGGCGGATGTGGAATTTGCCGCCACCACATGTCAAAGAATAAAGAAGCCAACACGATGCTCTCCTGGCAGCTTTTCAAATTGAGCGCCACCACAGAGTGCAGCGCGGCGCTCTGTAGATTAAAGATGGCGAATGTGGAATTTGTCACCACCACATAGAGTGTGGCACTGCGCTCTCTTCATTAAAGATGGCGGATGACAGCTGACGGAATTGCCCACAAGAGTGCGGTACTGTGCTCTGTAGTTTAATGATGGCGGATGACAGCTGACGAAATTGCTCGCAAGAGTGCGGCACGGTGCTCTGTAGTTTAAAGATGGCGGATGTCAGCTGACGCAAGAGGGCAGCACGGTGTTCTGTGGTTTAAAGATGGCGGATGACAGCTGACGAAATTGCCCGCATGATAGCAGCACGGTGCTCTGTTGATTAAAGATAGCGGATGACAGCTGTCAAAAAAGCACGTGGCTTTGTTTCCAAACAAGAGCATAAAGAATTTTTCAAATTGCCGCCACTACATTTCAAAGGTATCTAGCTAAAGAGTGCAGCACTGTGGTTTGCGATGCAAGATGGCGGATGACAGCTGTGACGTAAAAATTACCCGCCACCACATTTCAAAGGTAAGTAGCTAAAGAGGGCAGCACTGTGCTCTATGGATTAAAGATGGCGGATGGCAGCTGTCAGAAAAGCACGTGGATTTGTTTATCTCGCGCTAGTGAGGTTAAGTTGGTAGCACTAAGGTTTAGGCCCGCCAAGATGGCAGCACTGCCGATGACAGGTGACGAATTTGCAGCTACTGCGATAAAGAGGGCAGCACGGTGCTCTGTAGTTTAAAGATGGCGGATGACAGCTGTCAAAAAAGCACGTGGCTGTCAAAAACACGTGGATTTGTTTACAAATTCAAATCTCGCGCTAGTTAGGTTAGGTTGGTACTACTGAGGTTTAGGCCTGTCAAGATGGCAGTACTGAGGTTAGCGATGCGTTGTTGTCTGTCAAAAAGCACGTGGCTGTCAAAAAACACGTGGATTTGTTTACCAATTCAAATCTCGCGCTAGTTAGGTTAAGTTGGTACTACTGAGGTTTAGGCCCGTCAAGATGGCAGTACTGAGGTTAGCGATGCGTTGTTGTCTGTCAAAAAGCACGTGGCGTTGTTTACAAATTCAAATTTCCCGCGGGTGGTGGAGGAGACCTCTGGGAGGCCTCTGGCTGTGGTGGTGGTGGAGGAGGCCTCTGGGAGGCCTCTGGCTGTGGTGTTGGTGGAGAAGGCCTCTGGGAGCCGGTGGTGGTGGTGGTGGCCGCCGAATCCCTGTATTATACTACTTCTGTAAATATTAATTTTATACAAAAAATTCTAACAGGTCGTGTAAAGCAGCTTGGGCAGTAATTAAGAGTGTTACAAATTCTAACGCGAAACATGTGATTATAAAAGACCCAAATGTTTTTAATAATTACTTCATTCATTCACTTGAAGGCATCTGTTCTAAATTTCAACAACCAAGTAGTATGGCTATTGAAAAGCTGGCATCTTAAATTTCAAATTGATCATATATAACTTATATTTTAAATGGAGAAATGCTAGCTGTGAAGAAATGGAAAAAAATTCATGAGTGTAATTTAATGTAGTCTTTGTAATAAAGACAATTACAGTATTGTAAAGGTGGAATTATAAAATCTAAATTTTCACAAGTTGATACTTTGACAATACGGGCTCTAACATTATATTTATAACGTGCAATTTATAATATGAAATCTTCGCTATGGCTTTGCCAACATTTTTAAATCGCTCATTAGTTCTATCCCTATTCCTCTGACGTAGATTATACACTGACTGACAGAGCAAATGCAACACCAAGAAGGAATAGTCAGAACTTTATGCCAATTGCAGGGTAGACTGACGTCACTGAGGTATGCTCATGATGTGAAATGCGCCGCTGTGCTGCGCACGTAGCGAACGATAAATGGGACACGGCGTTGGCGAATGGCCCACTTCGTACCGTGGTTTCTCAGCCGACAGTCATTGTAGAACGTGTTGTCGTGTGCCACAGGACACGTGTATAGCTAAGAATGCCAGGCCGCCGTCAACGGAGGTATTTCCAGCAGACAGACGACTTTACGAGGGGTATGGTGATCGGGCTGAGAAGGGCAGGTTGGTCGCTTCGTCAAATCGCAGCCGATACCCATAGGGATGTGTCCACGGTGCAGCGCCTGTGGCGAAGATGGTTGGCGCAGGGACATGTGGACAGGGGTCCAGGCGCAGCCCGAGTGACGTCAGCACGCGAGGATCGGCGCATCCGCCGCCAAGCGGTGGCAGCCCCGCACGCCACGTCAACCGCCATTCTTCAGCATGTGCAAGACTGTGCTGTTCCAATATCGACCAGAACAATTTCCCGTCGATTGGTTGAAGGAGGCCTGCACTCCCGGCGTCCGCTCAGAAGACTACCATTGACTCCACAGCATAGACGTGCACGCCTGGCATGGTGCCGAGCTAGAGCGACTTGGATGAGGGAATGGCGGAACGTCGTGT
This sequence comes from Anabrus simplex, assembly GCF_040414725.1. NCBI lineage: Eukaryota > Metazoa > Arthropoda > Insecta > Orthoptera > Tettigoniidae > Anabrus > Anabrus simplex. The sequence goes on along the minus strand of NC_090268.1, from coordinate 17,162,158 downwards.
TCTCCGATGAGTCACGCTTCTGTTCTGTCAGTGATAGTCACCGCAGACGAGTGTGGCGTCGGCGTGGAGAAAGGTCAAATCCGGCAGTAACTGTGGAGCGCCCTACCGCTAGACAACGCGGCATCATGGTTTGGGGCGCTATTGCGTATGATTCCACGTCACCTCTAGTGCGTATTCAAGGCACGTTAAATGCCAATCGCTACGTGCAGCATGTGCTGCGGCCGGTGGCACTCCCGTACCTTCAGGGGCTGCCCAATGCTTTGTTTCAGCAGGATAATGCCCGCCCACACACTGCTCGCATCTCCCAACAGGCTCTACGAGGTGTACAGATGCTTCCGTGGCCAGCGTACTCTCCGGATCTTTCACCAATCGAACACGTGTGGGATCTCATTGGACGCCGTTTGCAAACTCTGCCCCAGCCTCGTACGGACTACCAACTGTGGCAAATGGTTGACAGAGAATGGAGAACCATCCCTCAGGACACCATCCGCACTCTTATTGACTCTGTACCTCGACGTGTTTCTGCGTGCATCGCCGCTCGCGGTGGTCCTACATCCTACTGAGTCGATGCTGTGCGCATTGTGTAACCTGCATATCGGTTTGAAATAAACATCAATTATTATTCTTCCGTGCCGACTCTGTTTTTTTCCCAACTTTCATCCGTTTCGAACCACTCCTCCTTGGTGTTGCATTTGCTCTGTCAGTCAGTGTACATGGATGTCTTGGAACCGGTTACTTTCCAGAGCAACTATACATTTCTAGGATAGTTCCAGTGTACAAAATAGGAGATAGTTCAGAATGTAGCAGTTCTCGTTCAGTTCCTGTTATTTCCATTCTCTCAAAAATTGTTGAATATGTAATGCTAGTACAAATTTACGATCATTTTGGTTCTAATAAACTTCTAACAAAATCTCAGTTTGGCACTACAACAGGAAAAATCAACGAAGGTGTTTAAGAATATGGTAACATTAAAGTATAGACTATAGAGTATGATAACGTATATAAACTTCTGGTATATATGAAGGGTAAGCTCAGTAATGATTTGCCAAAATGTCGGAACACCATACACACCTACGATACCAGGTCATCCTATCATCTCGATACACCGCGGTGGAGGTTAAAGAAAACTCAAAAGTATCATATTGTGTAATGAGAAATGTTGAGGAAGTTGTGTTAATGTTTCCCTTTGTGACTTTAGTAGGGCCTTTGACTTCGTATCGCATGACAGTGGTGGTGATTATTGCTTAAAGAGGAAGTGCCACTAGGCAACCATCCTCTATATAACACTAATCAGTGAGAAAAAATGCAAGGGATCCTACGCTTCGAAAAATGAAGGTATCGGCCAAACGAGACAAGGACCACGAAGAGCATGAAGATAAAAGACTCCCTAGCCCTCAGAAACCTAATAGCGTGGGGTCGGAAAAGAACAAGAGTTGACCAAGAGGGTCGGACAGTATAGATGAAAGTGAGGACCCTGGCACAAGTAAGTGGAAGCAATGCCAAGACTCAGCTACGGGCCCTGTGGTTGCCATACCATGCTCCAAAGTTTACAGCCCATGTGACCCCTTTTAGTCGCCTCATACGACAGGCAGGGGATACCATGGGTGTTATTCTACCGCCCCGACCCACAGGGGGTATCGCATGATATTCTGCTTGAAAATTAGCGTATTATGGCATTTCTGGAAATGAATTTGAAATATCTAATCGAACGCAGTACTTGCAGGAAGATGAGGTATCTTCGAAAGAGTCTGAGCTAAAATAATGGGCTGCCTCAGGGATCCGCCCTTTGTCCCTTTCTATTTCTGATCATGCTAAATGAATTAGATAGATGAGAGTGAACAAACAAATAATGTCCTAAATATAGCAGATGACTCTACATTTCTGAGCTCGTATCAAAATCTAGACGAACTATTTTTATTGTCCGACTACAAATTAGAAGAAGCTAAATCATGGTTTAAAATAAATGGTTTTCTGCTTAATAAAAATAAAATTCAAAATCTAATTTTTAACCTAAAAATCAAGCGAATGAATTAAAGTATGTTAAACTTATTGGAGTACATCTTGACCCAAAGCTGACATGGGTATACCACGTTAACCATATTTGTGTCAGATTATTCCGAGTTGTATACGTACTCCGTCATCTGAAGTAACTAAAACATATTATGTACGTTCGGCACATTTTGCTTTGGGTGTGGTCTAATATTTGATGGCAACAGTTCACATGTAGGTGATATTTTAAAGTTCCAAAACAAAACTACTCGCATTATTGTCTGCGTCCCCCCTTACTCTTTCAGTAAATCACTATTCATTGAGCTGTCTATCCTAAAAACGATCAATTTATACTATATAATAAATCAATCAATCAATCAATCAATCAATCGATCAATCAATCAATCAATCAATCAATCAATCAATCAAGCAATCAGTCACTACTGATCTGCATTTAGGCCAGTCGCCCTGGTGGCAGATACCCTATCTGTTGTTTTCCTAGCCTTTGTTAAACGATTGCACAGAAATTGGAAAATTATTGAACATCTCCCTTGGTAAGTTATACCAATCCCTAACTCCCCTTCCTATAAACGAACATTTGCCCCAATTTGTCCTCTTGAATTCTAATGTTATCTTCATATTGTACCGTACCCAAGGGTAAGAACCCTCTAGGACGATGCCTCCATTTCCTGATTAAACATCCGACTAACGCAGGTGGGGTAGAGAAGTGGGTTAAGTTGTCGCGGGTAAGTGTAAATGTCGAAGTTTAAAACTTATCTCTAAGTATCATGACAGGAATAATGGAGGTTTATCTCGAATGAGAAACAATGATATGGGGTAAGCAAACTAAAAATCAAATTAACAAAACGGCTTAAAACGGGCATCGAAATAAAATTAAATTCAACCAAAGAAATATGGAAAACAAACATTAACAACGCAAAACAAATAAAATAAGAAAATGGAAATTCCAATTACAAAAATTAAATATTGATAAGTTTCAATGAATCAACGTTATAGTCCAACGTTTCTGTTCACATGGAGTAACACCATCGTAAGAATCACAATTGTACGGATTGGTTTATTTTCGGGAAGGTTGCCGCGAAAAGCGCATTTAAACGTGACTTAAACTTGGACGGAGTGGGACATGACGATATGAAATACGAAAAATACTAGTGGCATTTCCCTACGCTATATTTACAATAATCAAAATAAGGTAAAAAATCAAAGTACCAGGTGGGTGGAAAACTTACAGACTACACTGACTCGGCGTAAAACGCGGTTCACCAAAATTTCTAGTCGGAACTACTGTAGATTAACCTTAACCATCAACTCAGCACTCGGGTTGTTCCCCATTACTCAACAAGACAACAAACCAAAAATCACAATGAAATCATAAAAAATACAAAATCCTGCAAGGGAAACAAACAATATAATTCAATAAACACATGGAAAGCAACCGGCATCCCGTTCCTCTTGCTGCATCGGCGCACAGGGTAGCGCCCTTCGTCAATTACAGATTTTCTGCTTGGCAACCAGCTGAAAAGAATGTTAGAACTCAAGGCTACTCTTGGAAATTGGTCACTGTTTTGACAAGATTATATCACGGAAATTGCTCGTCGTTTCACAAGTATGGTATCGCTTCGGCTGATAAACTGACCTTCCATGCGAGCTAATATTTCAACAACTGTTCGGAGATTCACATACCAAACGTACACATTGCCGGCATGCTACAATATTTCTCAACACACATGTAATAATCACTGGCCTGACATTTACTTCACGGCAATTCTGATTCTCAATAATATTCCATATTAAAATCACAGGCCTATTCTCGCTTCACATTTTTCTCATTACATTTCCAGGCATGCAATCTACCCGCATCATTGACTTCACATATATTTCAGCATGCACTAGATTCTCGTGTATATCCTCTAATTTCATCAGCCTTTTTCATTTCAAAACAGGGTTCGATTCCCTGTCTAATCATTGTTCAAAACAGTTTCCAACCCATATCAAAATAACCTATTGTAATCAACAGTGCACATACAGCTCCACACGTCTCACAGCACCTGCAATGCATGCAGCAAGCATCCTATCTGTCACTAATCTCTGAATGTAATTTTTTTTAAATAGTCTCGACGCTGCGAGCGTGTAACTCCGGATGTTGATGATTTCAGCTATCAAAGCCTTCTATCAAACAGAAACACAGGAATAACCTTAAGCTAAATAGCATGCATAAATCACATAAATAAAATCAAAATAAGACCTATCATTTCCCTCAATATCTCATCTAGCTAATTATAAAGTAAAAGAAAGAATAAATGCATGCAATCCCGGCCTGTCCGTATTTACAATAGCACAAATATAAAATGAACATATGCCGTCAGGCTGAAATTATACTAAAGAAAATCCCTAATCTAAGCCTCACTAGTATTAATCATAATTCAAACAGCATGCCATTTAAATGTAATACATGTGTCTTATCTTGGCAAGTCCCAGGACATCTGTAGCGGGTCACATCCCCGCTGTCATGCGTATATACTCCATGATCATCAGGATTTCAACACGTGGATCCAATCTTCTTTCTTGTATAGGCGCTGCCATCTTCTTGAAGTTAGTTCCTGTATAACACCAACACACAGCTCTGCACTCTGACCGGCCAACCGAGCAGAGGAGGGTTGGCCACGGCTCTACCGTGGCTCTATGCCTCTGCATTCGGGAGACGGGACAGGGCTGGATCTCAGGGCTGGCCCCAGCCTTCTGCTGTCCTGAGAATGATATCCCGTGGTTTTCTATTCTCCTGCACTAAGGCGAATTTCGGGACAGTTCCTAGTATAGGCCACGGCCACCAACCCCCTCACCTCCTCCGAGCACCTCCTTCATCGGAATACTTCCCCCGGCCTGAGAGACGGCGTCACCATCTAATAGGCCCGCCATCCCCTTCAGGGGAGGAATGAAAACGTTTTAGTAGTAGTAGTCTTCCAGTGGTGTTGGAAATCTAGCCTTCGCGGAAGACACGAGGCGCCAATACATACTGAAAAATAATTTAAAAGAGAGTGCTATAAAATGGGCCTAGAGAATTGTTTCAAATTCTACCAAGACAATGACCCAAAGCACAAGTCATTACTTGTATGCACTTAGTTGTTATAAAATTGCTCTAAAGTACTGGAAACACCTCCCCAATCGCCGGATATCAATCCTATAGAAAATTTGTGATCTCACCTTGGAAAACGACTTCGAAAACATGACATTCGAAATGCTACAGATCTTCAAGAAGAATGGAAGGCTATTTCACCATCAATAACACGCAAGTTTGTAAAATCAAAGCCTAAACGGCTACAAAGTCGTAATACAACAGAAATGTTATTCTACCAAGTACTAATTTGTAGAACATTCGTGTTGTATGCATACTCTTTTTTTGCTAGTGGCTTTACGTCGCATTGACACAGATAGGTGTTATGGCGAATACATACTTTTGTGCTACGTACGAATACTTCTGTGATGCGTATGAATACTTTTGTGATGGGTACGAATACGTTTGTGGCACAGTATTGTTATGATTTTGGGATATTCCTTACCAATGTCCTATGTAAAGGTCAGAAATGATTTTAGTTCATATGTACAATCTATATTCCTTTTTATTTTCATAAATAATATCAGAATTCAAAAATTAAATCTCTTTCATTTATAAATACCTCTAGTGTACGAATACTGTTGAAAAGGCACGATGTTTCGGAAAGTAATAAGATCAGTACGGTTTATATTAGAATGACACTATTTATTACATACGTAAATCACACATGGATACAGTGAAAACAATAGACATGGAGATTAAAGTTGTGACGTGTCAGAATGGAAAAAGAAACCGTAGTGTGTAGGTGGTGTTACTAGATGGTGGCTCAACTAGAGCCATATGAATATATATAAATATGCTCAACAGTCCCTCTCGAAGGCTTCAATGTTCAGTCTTCTGACACCCAGACCTTCTGAGCACTTCCAGTGCTTATGATTTGGTAGTCCCTTGGTTAATATGTTTGCAGGCACCTTCCCAGTTGCCAAGTGTTCGAGATGAACGTCTCAAGATGAAGGAACCTCTCGTACAAAATGATGTTGCACATCAATGTGATTAGTCCGAGAGTGGAAAATAGGATTTCCAGCAAGCTTCTGAACTCCAATGTTGTCATTATATAGCTGTACAGTCGACACGCTGTTAATGCCTGTCTCCCTTTCTAGTCGTAGTAAGTGCACTGTCTCTTTTGAAGCCTCATTCAAGGCCTCCATTGAGGACAATGCCACTGTCCGTTGTTTCCTGGATTCCCAAGATAAGGCACCGCCATACATTGTAAAGGCGAAGCCAGTGTATGATCTGCGATCGTTGATGCATGCAGCCCAATCAGCATCTACATAGCCAGTTAAATTACTAGCATCGCTTCCGAAAGTCATTTCCACGTCAGTAGAACCTTTCAGGTACCTCAGTACCGTGTTTTCCGCTCGCCAGTGTTCTTTGCCAAAATAATCATTGTATTGGTTTAAGACACTCACTGCACGAGATATGTCTGGACGCGTTGCAGTTGACAGGTACATAAGCGCACCTATGGGCTCTCTGTAGAGGGGCCTCTGACCATCATCCTTGGACCAAGTACTTGATCTTGACAGTTTAACTCTAGCTTCAATTGGTGTGTCCACGGGGTTGCAATCAACATTCGAAAGCGATCTAAGATGTCCATAACGTAACCATTCTGTTTCAAGGCGATACCGGATTCATCTCGAGAAAATTCAATCCTGAGACAGTACTTAATGTCTCCTAGGTCTTTGACCTCAAACGACTTTTGTAGAAATGTGCAGACCTCGTCAAATTCTCTCGAGTTTCGTGAAAAAATTAAAATGTCATCAAGATAAACTATGATTAGGAGAGCATCGGCATCTGAACCTTTCACATAGACGCTCGAATCGTTGGACGTTCGTTGGACACCAAGCTTTAGTAGTTGCTTGTTCAAGCGTTTATGCCAACAGGGGCCGGCCTGCTTCAAGCCATACAGAGCTCTTTTAATACGGCACACACAATCCTTATTCAACATCTTCAACATTCTATTGGCTTCAGCTACGATCTCGCATTTTTCATTGCTTACCTGTGCGAAGAATTGTGTAGTTTGGCTCCTCCATAAAGATTTCCTCTTCAACAATTCCATTTAAGTAAGCAGTTGCTACATCGAATTGTCGGACATACATTCCATGATAAGCAGCGAGCGCAACAGTCATTCGTATTGAGCTGAGTCACAGTCTAGCCTAAGCAAGCAACAGGTGCAGACGTGCTGAGTGGCGAGTGCCGAAAAGTATGGTGGAAGTTGAGCAATATCGGGTGGCGATTGGGAGATGGCAGTGTAGAATGAAGAAGAATACTACCAAACGGGCGGAATGCAAGGAAGATCGGGGAAGATGGGAGAGGCATTATAGGTGGCTGTGGGGATAACTGTACTTCTGGTTATCGGGGGCGAGGAATTAAACCCCGGCCCGAATGCTAGTGGCAACATCAACTGGGAAGACATTGAGAAGATTAGAGAAGTGGTGAAGGAAGTAGTTAAAGAAGTCTGCCCTTTTGAACAGATTAAGGAGTTGATACAAGACCAAGCTAAAGAATTTGATAATAAGAAGAAATGAATAAAATAACGGGAGAATAAATGACCAAGATAGGGTATAATGAGAAAGAAATTGTGATGTTAAGAGAGAAAGTTAACAAATCTGGAAGAGGAGGTATCTTAAATGAAGAAGGAGGCAGAAGCCCCAGCAGTCAGGAACGTATGAAGAAATGCATATTTATATACAGTGTGCAAGAAGGAGGGAGAGAGAACAGATGGTGATAGTATCATGACCATGGGGCCCTTAGCTGAGTCCTGGCATTGTTTCCACTTACTTGTGCCAGGCTCCTCATTTTCGTCTATCCTATCCGACCTCCCTTGGTCAACTCTTGTTCTTTTCCAGCTCTGACGGTATTAGAGCTTTTGTGATCCTAAGGATTAGACAGGCTAAGGACTGGGTTCGAATTTTTCTGGAGCTATTATTAAACAATAACAAAACCAACTTTACAACACACACAATTCCCTTCACCTGTTTTATCTTGCATAAGCACACACTGTACAAATACAAATTAAAAAAACAAGCTTACAACTATATTTATAGCTCTTGGTTAGAGACAGTCTCTCTCTCTACCCAGTTCATTTATACTCTTCAATACAATAAGATCAAACCCTGCAAAACTTGGTAATTACTTAGCTTGTATTTGAAGACTTCTTCTTCCATCTCTGCCTGACTTCATTTTTGACCCCTTCTCTGTGCCCAAGATGCCTTGTGCGTTAAAGGGAGATGCAAACCCAGAACTCAAACCGGCATCTCCAAAACTCCATTGTTATTCAGTCTATCAGATTCCTATCGCCACTGATTGCTGATTTGCATCTACAGTAGTCTCTTCTTGCTTTGCACTTTCTTCGCAATATCTGACAGATTTTGCCTGGCCGCATATAACAATTCTGCGGCTCACTGCCACACACATAACCCACAAATTATGCACTGCTATGCTTACAGTCATACACCCTGCTTACACTGCGGCTAGCTAGATTCTCCTTCACTTTGTGGCACACAGCCACACATGCTACTTGCACGCTAGTTGGACAGATTCTCCCCAGTCTCTCGAAGAACTTCCCCCTACATTCCCAATTTGAGGCTTCCAGAACATTTACCCCTCTATACTTCCAGAAATCTGTTGTGTTTTAGTCTGATTGGCTCACGTGTTCCTCCCACTAACTAATGCAGGAGTGTCATAGAATCTACTCGAACAAATGGCTTCTTACTGCACCAAAAATCTATGTGATATTTCCTTCCACTGGCTTCTAGAAATACTCTCAGAACTTTCTACTGTGTTTCTGTTTTATACTGACACCATGTTGTTGGCCATTTCACAACATTACACATGCACTAACTTTACATGACACCAACTTCCCTCATGTAAAACTTATATGAAATCTTATGCCTTGAATATTTTGAATTTTTCACTTAATTATCACTCAAACATTCGAAGCACTATAACTTCCTACCACTGTTACAGAATCATATAAACTCTAGATTGATACTCTATATCCTCGCTATAGACTCGCTCGGGCCCGTTCACTCGGCACTGAGACATGAAAGGGGCGTGTTGTGACACGCGGTTGTGATAGAACATTCAAGGCCTAAAGAGTCTTTCATTTTCATGCCCTTCGTGGTCCTTGTCTTTCTTTTGCTGATATCTTCACTTGATCCTCTTCCATTTTCCTCCTGATTAGGGTTACTAAGTGGATGGTTGCCCACTTGTACTTCCTGTCAAAATAACAATGACCACCAATGGAGCAGCTCATCTCCTTACTTCTGAGTCTTTCCAGCCCCAAGTTCCAAAACACTACTCTTTGGTCAGAAACCACCCAGAACAAACTATGTTACTTTCCTTTGGATTATTCTTAGTTCTTGAATCAAATAATCCTGGGGAAGATCCTATACTGGAACCAGCCCCTTTCAGTACTTCCAGGAAGGGGCGAGTGACTCACACGACCTGTGATCTTGCAGTCGGCTTGTAGGGTGGGGTCGGCCTTTCCATGTATTGTTCTATCATATCTGACCGCCCATGGTCAAAACTTTGTCTTTTCCAACCCAGAAGGTACCAGATTTCCAAGGCCTAGGAAGTCCTTCATTTCCATGGCCTTTGTGGTCCTTGTCTTCCTTCGGCCATTACCCTTGTTTTTTGAAGCATCGGTCCCTTTCCATTTTTTCCCCTCTGATTATTGTTAATGGGGGTTGGTTATCCAGTTGTACTTCCTCTTGAAACAATAATCACCACCACCGCTTACAGTACCACATTATCTGCAATTCCAGTTCTTTACTCATATCATTTACATATGCATATGTTGTTGTTTGAGTCATCAGTTCATAGATTCGTTTGATACAGCCTCCACAACACCCTATCCTGTGCTAACTTTTCATTTCTACCTAACTACTATATTCTACATCTGTTCTAATATGTTTGTCATATTCATACCCTGGTCTACCCCTGCCATTCTTACCATCTACACTTCTCTCAAAAACCACCTGTACAATTCCTGGGTGTCTTAAGATGTGCCCTATCATTCTATCTCTTCTTCTCTTCAAATTTAGCCCAATCGATCTCCTCTCACCAATTCGATTCAGTATCTCTTCATTCGTGCTTGTATCTACCCATCTTACCTTCAGCATTCTTCTGTAACACCATATTTCAAAAACTTCTATTCTCTTTCTTTCTGAGCTAGTTATCATCCATTTTTCACTTCCATACAATGCAGTGCTCCAGATGAAAGTCTTCAGAAACATCTTTCTAATTCCTATATCAATGTTCAAGGTGAACAAATTTCTTTTCTTAAGAAAGCTCATCCTTGCTTGTGCTAGTCTGGATTTTATGTCCTCCTTACTTCCACCATCATTAGTTATTTACTCACTGGCGTAGCCAAGGGGGGGGGGCCCAGTGGGGCCGCCCCCCCCCCAAACAAAATGTTTCCTGAAACTAGAGTGAGGATCAGCCGTTGTTTTACGTACGATACGAACAACTTAAAACTTACGACGAAATGACGAATTAACGTAGCGACAAAGAATCTACTAGCAAGGCTCAATACGGCCATTCATAATTCTCCATATTTGTACTGCTTGAATGAAAGGAAGACACTTAGGATTGTGATGCGAGGGGATATTTCACTGTAGAGGCCTCAGTATTGGGAATGTGTTGACAAATGCCAGAAGATGAGGAAAGGGGCAATTAGCCAGGGATTACTCAGTAGGGGGTCGGAACGTGACCACCGAAATAACGGGGTCCACAGCCAGAGACAGTTGAACAACATCGTGTCACCTTTTGCAGATCAGTTCCAGGAAACTGGGGTTGTACCGTGGTTGAAAGATGTGCTGTGTTTAAGTTGCAGCGTTCGGAAGACTGTGACAGGATTGTGAGCTGCACGTTAGTTTCTCATTTTGTGCCATATAATAACTTTATTTGTCACTAAGGGCAAAATAATGTGCATCCTCGGTAAGTTATGATTTAAAAAAAAAAATAATCTAATAGCAAGACAGATCGCCGATGCGTACCTTAGTTCTATAGGTAGGTCTATATATTTTGTCAAATGCCCGGGGACTGATTGGAACTTCAAAGGGCACCATCAAAAGTGCATGTAACTATCTTGTAATTAGCGAACGTGATATACCGAGCTCGATAGCAGCAGTCGCTTAAGTGCGGCCAGTATCCAGTATTCGGGAGATAGTAGGTTCGAACCCCACTGTCTGCAGCCCTGAAGATGGTTTTCCGTGGTTTCCCATTTTCACACCAGGAAAATGCTGGGGCTGTACCTTAATTAAGGCCACGGCCGCTTCCTTCCCACTCCTAGCCTTTCCCTGTCCCATCGTCGCCATAAGGCCTATCTGTGTCGGTGCGACGTAAAGCAACTAGCGGACGTGATAACTCAGTTCCAATGGTTCTATCTTCTCATCAAGACGGCCGAGACTTGAGTCGCAGTCGATGCATGAAACATTTTTAAAATGGGAAGTCACGTTCTATTGATACAGATTCTACTTAAAACACTAGGTCGCGTGCCTTACCTTCTTTAGTACTTTTGAGTAATAACCGCATCATTTATGATGGTGTATTTTGACTATCAACCATTCTTCGGGCTTACCTTGTACCTTAAATGGTGAGTGGATGCAGTGGCGTACCCACGAAATAATTTCAGTGGCCAAGTCTAGGCCAGTAGCGCCTGTAGGTCTTATGGCAACGATGGGAAAGTAAATGGTTAGGAGTGGGAAGGAAGCGGCCGTAGCCTTAATTGTATGTTGTATGTTCAGTCTTCAGTCCTAAGGCTGGTTGGATCCTCAACAGCTCCGCCATCAGCTGTCATTAAGGTGTGAAAATGGGAAACCACGGAAAACCATCTTTAGGGCTGCCGACAGTGGGGTTCGAAGCGGATGCAAGCACACAGCTGTGCGCCCTTAACCGCACGGCCAACTCGCCCGGTGGATATGAAAAGAAAGCCGGTCCTACCGAGTGCGGAGACAGATCTTCTGTAGATATTGGTGGTTTTGATTGTTACCATGTAATTATATCCAACAATCGAAATCATAGCTTCTGTACTCTAAACCGGCTGCTTTGGTACTACGCCCCGTGAAGGTGACTACCTGCCAGGTCGTAGATACTTCGATCACGGGAGACTCATGGCCAACTCTATTGCACCCACAAACAAGGCTGTATCTTCCCGATCCCATGCCTTTCTTAACTCTGTCAGTGGCGGGCATCGAATGCAGGATGCCTTAAGTCTAATTCTAAATAAGGTGACCTAAAAGTAACAAGCCGACCCCGCGGTGTAGGGGTAGCTTGCCTGCCTTTTACCGGAGGCCTCGGGTTCGATTCCCGGCCAGGTCAGGGTTTTTACCTGGATCTGAGGACTGGTTCGAGGTACACTCAGCCCACGAGCTTATAATTGAGAAGCTATCTGACGGTGAGATAACGGCCCCGGTCTAGAAAGCCTAGAATAACGGCGGAGAGGATTCGTCGTACTGACCACAGGACACCTCGTAATTTGCAGGACTTCGGGCTGAACAGCGGTCGCTTGGTAGGCGATGGCCCTTCGGGGCTGTTACGCCATGGAGTTTGGTTTGGAAAAGTGTACAGAGAAGGAAGCGACACCACTGCAAGGCTCTTTAGCTTCCAGCTAGTTCTTCCGTCCGGTCTCGTGCATTTAGGACAGTTGGAAAACGTACGCCTTAATAAATGCTTTTCATAAAACCTGTGTAGACATACTAACTGAATCTATTTATAACAATAATCACAAACGCCTCCTTTTCATGTGGTTCAGTTGGTTGAGTCGCTGTCCTTCTGAGTCCGAGTTCGCAGGTTCAAATCCCGACTTTGGTCGGTGGCCCTCAAAACGGTGTTGAAATGGCAACAGCTCCATGTCGTTGGTTTCTAGCACGTTAATAAAAATTATACATACGAATATTAGCGTCATAAAACTGTAATTTAATGCTACTATATTCTGCACCCCAGGCTTGCGAGGGAAACGAATTAACAATTTGCTTTACGTCGCAACGACACTGATAGGCCTTATGGTGACGGTGGGATAGGAAAGGCGTAGGAGTGGGAAGGAAGCGGCCGTGGCCTTAATTAAGGTACAGCCCCAGCATTTGCCTGGTGTGAAAATGGGAAACCACGGGAAACCATTTTCAGGGCTGCCGACACAAGGGTTCGAATCCACTGGCTCCCGGATGCAAGCTCACAACTGCGCTGCCCTAACCGCTAGGGAAACTAATAGGATAAGGTAAACACTCCCTAGCATATGTTGTGACATATATTTTTCTTTACCAACTAACAAAATATCTATACCCATACCCCTTACAATCTATATTTACTTATTTATTTATTAGCGCCTTTTTTACAGTGGCGAAGTTAGGGCTCGAAGCCCTCTCGTACACTTAACCACACACTAATCAAAATCTTAAATAAAATACTGAGATACGTAAAACAGTTAAAACTACATAAATTAATAGTTTAAAAAATAAATTTAAATACATTACTAACTAAATTAATATTAAAACTAATTAATATTGAAAAGTGCGGCTGCATGGCTAAATGGTTAGCGAGTTGGCCTTTGGTCACAGGGGTCCTCAATTCGATTCCCAGCAGGGTCGGGAATTTTAACCATCATTGGTTAATTTCGCTGGCACGGGGCTGGGTGTATGTGTCGTCTTCATCATCATTACATTCTCATCCCGACGCGCAGGTCGCCTACAGGTGTCAAATAAAAATACCTGCATCTGGCGAGCCTAACATGTCCTCGGACACTCCCGGCACTAAAAGCCATACGCCATTTCATTTCAATATTAATAACTCCTAAAAATGACATCCTCAGGCACGCACACATTCACACTTCAACCATTCAGTCAGCTGTCCTCAGCAGGTAGTCTCGACAGGTTTAATTTAATTTCGTGTGGCTATTTCTAGCCGAGTGCAGCCCTTGTAAGGCAGACCCTCCGATGAGGGTGGGCGGCATCTGCCATGTGTAGGTAACTGCGTGTTATTGTGGTGGAGGATAGTGTTGTGTGGTGTGTGAGTTGCAGGGATGTTGGGGACAGCACAAACACCCAGCCCCCGGGCCATTGGAATTAACCAATGAAGGTTAAAATCCCCGACCCGGCCGGGAATCTAACCCGGGACCCTCTGAACCGAAGGCCAGTACGCTGACCATTCAGCCAACGAGTCGGACTGCTCGGCAGGTGACCTTAAATCTTAATAAAGAGCTAGTTTCTCTGACCTGAGCTGACAGGGAATTCCATAATGTGACGCCGATCACCACAAATAATCTATTAATTGTATTTGTGCGGTGCAGTGGAATAGAAAGATAGGATCTAGAACGTGTATTTAAGTTGTGAAATGATGATAAAAAGGTGAATTTAGAAGAAATATACAGTGTCTGACTTTCACCTAACACTCCTAAACACCATCGTTAAAGTGTGTAGCTGCCGACGTTTATCAGGCTTCAGCCATGAGACATCCTGACAGTATGGGGTGGTATGAACATCGTACCCGATGTTGTAAATAAATCTCAGGCAGGAATTCAGTGCTCGTTGAAGTTTAAGTGTTTGTTCTCTCGTCATATCAACTAATACAACGTAACAGTAATCAAGAATAGGGAGAATGAGTGTCTGTATTAGTTTTACCTTTAGCTCAATCCCTCTGCCGTTTAAGAGGGTGAAGCACTCCAAAAGTCTTTTTTACGTATTTCTTTCGTGTGACCAGAACAATCAAGTGTTTCATTCATAATTAAGTCAAGATTTTAACCGGTTTACTGTGGGGAATAATGTTCCCATTCAGTAGGATAGGCGGGATTGTGACATTGTTTGAGCAGCTCAGTAATTTTCGTGGTCCATTTATGATTGCCTGAGATTTTGTGGAGTTTAGTATAAGAGAATTTCGTTGTGCATATATACTGAGTCATCAGAGGTCATTGTTAATATCTTGTCTTGCAGTGTCGATATGTTATTTCCTGTCACGGATGGTATGTCATTGATATAAATACAGAAAAGTAAGGGGCCTGGAATACTGCCCTGCGGGGCACCACTAAGTTTCATTTTCCATTTAGAGGCCTTCTCGTTTACTGTTACACGCTGTTGATGGTTACTCAAATAATAACTAAGGAACTTAAGCGCAGCCAGGTCGAAATTTAGCAGTTCCATTTACTTTATCATAGTCGGAATTTCTATAGTGTCAAAGGTGCTACTGAAGTCAAGAATGATAAGTTTAAGTGAGCAGTCGTTTGTCTATAGCGTTTCTTCTTACCTTCAAAAGTGCTGTCGCGGTACTGTGACCCTTCTTAAATCCAGATTGCAAAGGGTCCAAAGGAGCATTTTTATTTAGGTATTCCAGAACTTGCTCATATACCAAACGTTCAAAGGCTTTAGAAAGCGCAGGGAGTATGAACACAGGACGAATGTCAGAGAGAGATTGTGGGTCTAAACTCTTAGGTACCAGTATAATATTCAATATTGTCTGTTTCCCAGACAGTAGGGAACATTCCGTTTAGTAAACAGTAGTTCAGTATGTGCGTCAGTATAGGCAGGACAGCACCAATAATGTTATGTATAAAAGTAATAGGATTATCATCTACACGCGTGGCCTTTGATTTAATCGAGTACAAAGCCTTTTTAACCTGCTTTTCTGTGACACTGTGAAATGTGAATGGTGGATTGGCTGGAGAGGAGGGCGGTGATTCGGTGCAGTTAATTGAGGTAGGTTGAATATTTATTCTACTAGAGTAATCGTTCAGTTCGTCAAGTAGAATGTCAGGAGTTGTCTGGCTCTGTTGATGTTTTCCTATTCCCAGAGCTCTAAAATGGTCCCATGCGCGATTGGAATTAAAGTTGTTAGCTAAATTCCGGAAAAATGCACATTTTTTATTTCTGATTAACTGCTTTGTGCGATTTCTTAAGATGCGGTAAGATTCGAAGTCTGTGTCATCTAAGGTTTGTTTATAATGTCGAAATAACGAGTCACGGTGGGCCATCATTCTCTTGGTTTCAACATCTAGCCATGGAGAAGGGCGAGAAACCTTTATTCGACGTGTATGTGTGTGTTTCTTTGCCGCATTAATCGTATAAAATGTCACTTCTTTATAGCTTATCACATGACCATTATTATAATTAAATTACCGTATTTATATTCTGGCTTGGGGACTTGGTGTTTGTCCCAACATTTTCCTCTTCATATTCAGACAACATACTACACTACCAAGCACCAAAGAAACACACAACAGTGATTACATCCCTCCATATAGGGTTGGCGTCGGGAAGAGCATCCGGCCGTAAAACAGGGCCAAATTCACATATGTGTGACACAGTTCGCACCCGTGACCCCACAGATGTAGGAAAAACGGAAGAAGAAGAAGAAGAAGAAGAAGAAGAAGAAGATGATGATGATGATGATTACTATTAGCTTCCGGAATCCGCACGAATCCACCACTCTTACTTGGATCCAAGGACACTCATTTCCTTTTTAGGTATTCTATACCACCTAAACTCTGGAAGTTTGGTCACCTATCAAAATAAATGGGCCCCCCCCAAACTGAAATCCTGGCTACGCTACTGTATTTACTACCCAAGTAACAATAATCATGTACTTCCTTTAAGACTTCATTTCCTAATCTAAAATTTCCTGCATCATCTGACTTCGACTGCACTCCATTACTTTTGTTTGGGACTTATTTCTTTTCATCTTGTACTTCTCACCTGGAACTCTATCCATAACATTCAACAATTTCTCCAGATCTTTTGCAGAGTCAGAAAAAATAACAAAATCATCAGCAAATCTCAGGGTTTTGATTTCCCCTCCTTGGACTTTGATTCCCCTCCCAAATTCCTCTTTGATTTCCTGTATCGCCTGTTCTATGTAAACATTGAAAAGGTGACGGGACCAACTTCTGTAACAGGACTGACTCCTTTCTGGATTGCTGCCTCTTTTTCACAGCCCTCGATTCTTATCACTGCAGACTGATTTTTGTACAGATTTAGATAATTCTCCCTTCGTAGTATCTGATCTCGATCGACTTCAGAATCTCAAACAGCTTTGTCCAGTCAACATTATCGAATGCCTTTTCTAGATCTACTAACGCCATGTACGTGGGCTTGCCTTTCTTAATTTGGTCTTCTAAGATCAGACGTAAAGTCAGGATTGCTTCATGTGTTCCCACATTTCTCTGAAGCCAAATTGATCTTCTCCCAACTCAGTTTCAACTTGTCTTTCCATTCTTCTGTAGATAATACATGTTAAAATCTTGCAGGCATGAGATACTAAACTAATGGTGCGGTAGTTCTCACATTTACCAGCACCAACTTTCTTGGGAACAAGTATAACAACATTCTGCTGGAAATCGGAGGGCACTTCTCCTGTACCGTACATCTTACACACTAAACGGAATAACCTCTGCATGCTTGTTTATCCTTATTCAAAGGGAATGTCATCCATTCCAGATGCCTTATTCCTATGTAGGTCGCTCACAGCTCTGTCAAATTCTGACCTCAAAATTGGGTGCCCCATTTCATCAGCATCAGAAGCCTCTTCTTGTTCCAGAACCCTATTACCTACACTTTTACCTTGATACAACTGTTGGATATGTTCCTGCCATCTTTCTGACTTGTCTTCTTTCCCTAGCAGTGGTTTTCCATATGAGCTCTTAATATTCATATACGGTACCTAGTTTTCCTTTCTCCAAAGGTTTTCCTTGATTTTCCGGTGTGCAACATCTGCCTTTTCTAAGAAATCATAAAGGTCCTCTTTTTTCTTATTTTTCTTTTTTTGGAACCGTCCTCTTAATTATTTCAAGATCAGATGATAATTCACCTACTCTAATTCTCCAGGTTCTGTTGTCTAGAAATATAACCACCCATTCAATCACACTTTTGTCTAGTACATTAGCCCTAATTTTTGTCACTAGTTTCCCGCGATCTACCCTATTGAAAGCCTTGCATAGGTCAATAGCAATACAGTCCATTTGACCTCCTAAAAATATCTGCTATTTCATGCTGGAATCCTGCAAGTTATTGGACTATCCTTTCCTAAACACAAACTGCCTTCCATGAAACCAGACAGTAATTTCACAAACATGTCTAAGATAATCAGGAAGAAAACTTACCCAGTGCTTACATGCAGTGTATGTCACTTTATATCCACTTTATGTATATCACCCTTTCTAGTGAACACTGGGGCTACTATAGCAACTACCCTTTCATTTGATATAAGTTCTTCATGTAAACAGTTATCAAATAAGTACTGTATTTCAGATTTGGTAGAATACCCAAAAATGTTGCCTTACCAATCCCAGCTACTTTTCTATTGTATCATTTTGTAAATATCTTTGTTGTCATTGGTAAATTTCAGTACTCGGCCAGTATTAGCCCCTGCTCTATGTGAATATTATTCATACATCCAGCCATCTTTACATATTGTTGACTAAATACTTCTGCCTTCTGTAAATCCTTACATAAATGATACCTGAAATATCCTTCCTGGAACCTCTTTTTGCCTTAAAATAGCTAGCATGCCCTTCCATCAGTATCATCAGCAAATTGCAGTTCAGTTAAACAACGTGAACAAAGCACTCAGGGCAACCAAAGCGTCTCAACCAAGGCCTCAGGACAGAGTCGAAGGCCTTTTCCAGATCATAAAACACAAAGTAGAGTGGTTGCTGTTATTCTCTGAAGTTTTCTTGGAGACACCATGCACAGAAGATCATATCACGGAAACTGCACTCTTGAGCTGTCTGTTGCCACCAGTCGTTCTTCATTTCCTTCATTCAAATCTCGCATTTTTGTCTTAAGATTTTGAAAATAGGCTTTCTTCACTTTAAAGATATCCTGAGCCATGATGAGAGAGCTTTTCTATACAAGCAGTTTTCCTGGAGGAACCTCCACATACTCCAGTGTCAAGAAGTTTAAACTCACCTTAAGAAAACTCCAGTTCTCAGTCAAGACTTAATTAAGACTTAAATAAACATCACTTAATTAAGATTATCAAAACTGAGTATGAGAAATATTGAAACCTTATATTTAAAACAAAGTTATAACATTATTTAAGGGCAAGTATAAAATAAATAATAAAACTAAATACAGTACTGCAAGAAATCAAAATATGCAGTTCATGATCCTAATGTATTCTAAGAATGAAATGTAATCAAAATACAACTAAATAATATTGTAATGTTTTTTTTACAGCAATAATGAAACATTATTTCATAGGTCGTGTTACTAAAATATTCTTAAAACTGTCCAACTAATCCCCAGGCACACATTCATTCATACATCAACCATTCAGTCAGCTGTCCTCAGTGATCTGACCTGACAGGGAATTCTGTAATCTGGCTCCAGTCACCACAAATGATTTTATTTGTGTGGTGCACAGGAATAGAAAGAAAGGAGCTCCAATGGGTGTTTAGGTTACAGACTATAAATCTCACGTTTGATCCGTATTGATGGTTGAACTTTTTACAAATTGTCAAATTGTGTTTAATTATTCTCCTAAGCAATACATCTAGTTAAGATGAGCTTTCAATTAGATGTTTCAACCCAATATATCGTTTCTGATAATGCGAAGGCTTTCACCTTTAACTTATTCCAAAAATTCTGTTTTGATCTGTCCATATCCCATGTAACAACTTCAGCTTATTATTTCTTCCTGAGTGGGTCAATCGTAATCTTCGATCTGCTTTGATAGCCTTTCATCATGAAGATCATTCCAGGTGGTATACTTTTCTGCACTGGTTATCCTTTGCTCTAAATTTGGCCGTTCATGAGGCCCACAAGTTCACTCCCACCTCTCTGATGTTTAAATTTATTCCCAACACACTACTGTTCACTGTTTAAACTTTGGTCACTCAATGACATATTGCCAGAGACAATAGATCCTGATAATATCAGAGACCTATGGAAGAAGGCTAGAACTAACCTTAAGGCTTCTCATGAAAATGTCAGAGAGAGATATGATCGTGGATGGAGGCCCACCAATTTAAAGGTTGGAGATCAAGTTATTATTAAAAATTTTGTACCTGCAGGCGAGCTTGCCCCCACATTTCATGGGCCATGTATTATTTTGGACCTCTTAACTCCTGTCACTCTTTTGGTCAGCAACCCAGCCACTGAGAGGATATTTAGAGTTCACTTTCGCAGATTAAACCGGTATAATCTTTAGTTTTGCGGTATAGGCCACTAAGAAACTAGTTATATTTCTTTCTGTTTCAGTTCAGTAACTAAAATGTGTTCGTAAGGCCCCGCCCATATCCATATAAGGGTAGTATCTTGCGCATGTACAAACTTCCCATCTAGTAAGGTTG